>NC_048227.1:90159345-90160064 GCF_002007445.2 Ailuropoda melanoleuca | reverse complement strand
TAAGTGCCTTTCATTTTTCATGGTTAAGAAAAAAGAGCATCCTTTGTCTCCATTCTGTTTATATTTTTTCAAAGCTATATTTCTCATCCCTTTAATCTCATAAATCTAAATATAGCAATGGAAACTGCTAAGAAGTGCAAACGTAACAAGCAAAATGAAATACAAAGACAAAATCAAGCACACGATTAAACCAACAAAAAAATAAAAGCAAAGTATTAGAGGCTGAAAAATCCAAAGCAAGATTTAAACTATCCAGAGGGACCTAGCTAGGACCTCTGACTTAAATTACCTACAAAAATTATATCAGGTGAAGATGATCTACCTGGCTTTATAAAAAGGGCTTTATATCCAGGTTAATTTGGCCTGTCAGTAAGATCTCTTTGCTTTAGCCATTGACTTCATTATTTCTGCATCTTCTCCACATACTGTTTTCACTTGTGTAAGTTTCTTTCTTTCTTTCTTTTTTTAAAGATTTATTTATTTAAGAGAGAGAGGGCACACACTTGACTGGGGGGAGGGGCAGAGGGTGAGGGAGAGAGAGAGACTTTCAAGCAGGCTCCCCTCTGAGCACAGAGCCTGATGTGGGGCTCGATCCCAGGACCTTGAGATCATAACCTGAGTTGAAACCAAGAGTTGGACGCTCAACCGACTGAGCCACCCAGGTGCCCCTGTGTAATTTTCTTTTTTGCTTTTTTTTTTTTTTTTTTAAGATTTTATTT
>NC_048227.1:90092141-90158304 GCF_002007445.2 Ailuropoda melanoleuca | reverse complement strand
ATATATATATGTATATATATATATATATATATCTTCCTAAATATGGTTAATAATTATTTTTAGTTCTTCACAAGACTGTTTTCATGCATGCTTAATTTATTGGTCACAAAGAATCTGCTCACACCTTTAAAATAAAAAAAATTGAGTGTGTGTGTGTGTGTGTTGAGTGTTACATCCCCATATACAGTCCAAAGTGGCTGCCAGTTCTGTCTTTTATAGGCCAAAATTTATATCTGACTTTGAATTGCTTATTCTTATTTTGTAATGGGATAGAAATAAGAACAGATTTTGCATAATTATAGTTATTCTAAATTTTAATACATTATTTTAAATAGAAATTAAAAATAATTTCTATCATATACACCTGTCCTCTGAGTTATCAATATTTCTAAGTGACTTTAGGGTTCTGGATTTACCATACAAATAGTTTTAAATCTTAATGTTTACATTTTTTTTAAGCTTCAGGATGTGCTTAATGGGAACTTCTAACCACCTAAACATTTAGGTTAGCTAGATGTCAAGAGAGCTTCTGAAAGGATGAATTTTTGTTACGCTGTTTTTTTCATGCTTCTTCCCTTTCTCTCATGTATAATGTTTATTTTGTTAGGTGTGTCCTTATTACCAAAAAGAGCAGTTTCCCTAAAGAGAAACATATTTTATTCTTTCCCTACCACTCAATTCAGGTCAAACTTGACCAGAGACATCGGTTTGGAGATTCTTGTTTTTGCTCAAGCTGAAAATACATACTTTCAGATCTCTTCCTACTACATGAATCTCACACATACATGAGAATCCCTGGTGTTATGAAAGAAAACTGTTAAGGCTTGATTTTTTTGGATTGGTAATTCGTACCAGGTAAAAGGAGAAGGGAGGTGTGTCATGCTGGGGGTGAAGAAAAGATATATCCAGGAGGGAAGTCTTCCTGCCCCTCAGAAACTCAAGTAATTTTGGCTCAGCCCCAGCTCAGTGTCTGAGAATTCCACCATGTAGTAACTTCTGACATATTTCTCCTTTGTGGTTTCCTCTGGACTTTTCCACTCGAGTTTTAAAACATAGCATATTAATAGAAAAGTTGAGGTATAGTAAGGTCAACAGATCAGGAGATGATTGCCTTTGAAACACTAGTTACTCACAGTGCCCCCGAGGAGGAGTCATGCCAGCCTGGTGGGGCTGCATGGGGAAGCACAAGAATCAGCCGGAAGCAGAGGACGCAGGGAAAATGGGAGCAAGAGCCTTTACTGTGGTTTCTGCAGGAAAGAACAGGCAAGGCAGGGTAAGCAGCCTTGACATTGGCACATGAAACAATTTCATCAGACTCTAGGGCATAGGTGCTGTCCCTCTTGTCCCTCTGAGGTGATTAGAGCAGGTGGAGAGTGGCTCAGAGTGTGAGGACAATAAAGGAAGTGGTTGGAGGTCTGGGCTCTGCATTACTTGGTTTGCATTTGAAGAGCTTGCTCCTAAGAGAGTGGTTTCCTGTCCCTAGAAACTGGCCAACTCTGGAAGGGTCAGCAAGACCCCAGATGTCAAGGCATCAGAATACATGGTTAAAAAGACAAGGCTCATACCACTAGGTCTAGCTCCCTATCTTGGTTCTTCTTCTTATAGACCTGGACCGAAAATACCCTTCATCCGTGTCCACAAAAGTTCTAAACCCGATAAGAATCTGTAAGTTTAGCCTTGAAGTGTTATAGGAAAGTTACAAGGAGTTATAAACAACCGTGGGTGTTATCTTTTTTCCTGTCTTTGTCTAGTTTCTTCTTTCCTCTCCAGTGAAAACAATTTCCCTTCCTTGCCTCTGGCGGGCAGATTCTTACATTTAGTCCCTCCAAGGTCTTAGCTTCTACTCAACCAGGAGTTTCAAATAATTTTCTGAGCATTGGTGGATCTCTTCTCCTGATGATAAATGCTTCTGTCAACTGCTAAGAAAATAAAAATGCCCTATCTCATACTGATAACATCATAAACATATATAAACATCAAACTGATAAGAGGGCTGGAGGAGAACTGAAAATAACAAAAGCAAGAAGTGATTTTATATTAACTATAAAGTTGAAATGAACATGGAGAATGTGGCTCCATTGAATCCTAGGTGACAGTTTTGGCCGCAGCTTTGATGAATGTACCAAGTCTGCTCCCTGACGAGGATGGGATCTGTGAGCTTGTGTAGAAGGAATTTATCATATGTGCTGGTATCGTTACAATGCAATTTGTGTAATCATTTGGGGGAACCAAGGATGGTTTGCTACATAGCATGAGAAAGGGTTCCTGGGTGCCCAAACCCCTGGCCTCTAAGGGGTGAAGCTGTATCTAGGACATGTGCCCCTAGTTATTCTGTGAAAATGACCTAGGAACATCTTTAAATAGCTGCTCGCACAGGACATGTGTGATGGTTAATTGTATGTGTTAACGTGAACGGGCTGCAAGATATCCAGAGAGGTGGTAAAACATGGTAAACCCTGTAAGGGTGTTTCTAGAACAGATAGTATTTGAATTAATGAACTGGGTAAAGATCACTCTCACCTTGTCAGTACGCATCGTGCACTCCACTGTGGGCCTGATGGAAACAAAAAGGCAGAGAAAGGGTGAATTTGTTCTCTGTTTGAGCTGGGACATGCTTCTTCTCCTGCCTCGGACATTGATGCTCCTGGTTCTTGGGCCTTAGGACTCAGACTGAATTACACACCCGGCATTCCCAATTCCCTATGGATCATGTTTCTCTGGAAAACTAATACAGCATGAGTAACTGGGAGCAATGATCCTGGTACGTGAAATAAAAGCTGTGCCATTTGTTTGCTGTGTTCCCTTGGGTCTTTCTGGGGCTTGCAATCTTCTCATCCATGAAATGGGAATAATGTCTGTATCGCATGGTGGTGCAAATTCCTCTAAAGAATGTATTTAAGTGTTCATCCTTGAATTTAGTACTGTTGGTGGTTACATTCTTGGTTAACTTGATCTCAAGTACAACGATAATCTAAATCTCAGCATAATAAACACTCTTATTTGCCTGAAACTAATTGGTACAATACTTGTTACAACATTCATATATTCTTAAAAAAAAAAAAGAAAGAAATTGGACAGAAACTTACTTTTTAAGTATCTATTGGCCTATGTGTTCTTATCAGCTACAGACTTCTTGAGCTGAACTAGAGGGGCAATCAAGTCATACGGTGTGAGATACTCCCCTTGATGGGGCCCGGGCTGCTGATTGTTGCTCGGGCCTCATCATCAACAGGTAAGTGGCACTTCCAGAAGCCAGAGAGAGAGAGAGAGAGAGAGAGAGAGAGAGAGAGAGAATGCAGAGAGAGAATGCAGAGAGGGACCCTGAAGAGCTCTTGATGAAGAACTGTAAGAGTTCTCTCTGATTTGCATCCAGAGAAGTCAGGAATATAGTGCTCAGGCACCTTGGTTTTGCCATTATTACTTCCTTCTTCTTTCTGAGTAAGTATTTAACATGTATTCAGCTCTCACAGTGCCCGGCACAAACCAAATAAAGAAAGGCCTGTCATAGGACAGCTTCTACTTTCAAGCCTTTTTCTATCTTTTAACCCAAAGCTTAGGATTACCCAGAAATATGAGATCATAATAGAAGAAGTAGCTAATAGTATCCTCCTGGGCCATTCCCTAGTTGTTCTGCATTATAAATATAAGCTATATTTAGTGAGTAAAAGTATCAGTGTATTTGTGGCTATTCACTGCAGTCAGGAGGTGGGACAAATGGGAAAGCTGAGGATTGAATAGCCACCATAACCCGTATTCTGTTGGTTCTGAGAGATTGAATATATAAAGGGACAATGGCCAGACCATATATAAAGGTAGAACTTTGACCCACAGCCTGCAGCAACCTGCCGGGGAAACCAACCCCTATCTACAATAAACGATCCAGGAAGACAGCCTGCTATAACTCAGACTTGAAGGAAGCCAGAGTTCTATCTCTAGTGACAGTTCAAGAAGCTAAATAATAAGTTCTGAGCAGTTGGCCCCAAACAGCTAGAACCTGATTAGTAACTGACACCTTGGGGAGCCTGGGTGGCTCAGTTGGTTAAGCATCTGCCTTCAGCTCAGGTCGTGATCTCAAGGTCCTGGGATTGAGCCCCTTTGGGCTCCCTGCTCAGTGGGGAGTCTCCTTCTCCCTCTGTCCCTCTCCCCTGCTTGTGCTCTCTCTCTCTCTCTCAAATAAATAAATAAATAAATAAATGAAATCTTCAAGAAATAATTAAAAAAAATAACTGACACCTTCCCTATTTTTTTGCCCCCATGTCCAGTTTATGACCGACAAGAGAAAGCCAAATAAGTATTCTTAACCAGTCACGGAGCACTTCTAGTTAGCCCACCTGCAGCTTCCTTGTGCCAACAGCCTCCAGTCAGGGCACACTTGAAGCCTTACCTTTTTCACCCTAGAATTTCCAACTTCTCCCTGTCTTTGACTCTATGCCAAAACACAAGTGATAATGGGTGACTCCCTTGTTATAGCAAGTTCAGAATAAATAGTCCTTGCTTTTCTCGTTGGTTGGTGCTCATTTATTTCCACAGTTTTGAGAAGGACTAGAGGGCTGAGTGTGGGTGGCTCCGTACAAATCCTTCCCCACTACGGGAGAACTCGGTGACTGCCTAGGCTGGGCAATGGCGTCTGTCTCCAAGCGGCAGCGCAGTGGGTTTGTGTGTGAGTGGGTGATCGTAAAGACCCGAGAGCTTGTGTGTGGGCAACCAAACTTCACATCTTAGCAATGAACCTGAGGGATTGGGTATAGACATGGCAAAAACAAAACAGCACAGGCCTTCCAGAAGGAGTCTGAGGTGATTAGGTAGAAAGCCAATAGCTTGCAAAGAACCACAAAATACAGACAGAGATGTACTTTTAACTGTCCAGTGTGCTGCTGCTAAATTTCAAAAAATTATTGACTTTAGCAATTTTATGACAATATTTTTCTAGCTTTTAAACTGCTTTTGACATAGCCTTGAAATTCATTTAAGAGGATTTTTCCCCTACCTTAAACACATCAAAGCAGGGCTTCAGGCAAGGAAATAACTCAGGGAGTTTTACTCCTATGAAAGTCAATTTGGAAAAGGTAAATTCACAAAGCCAAAGTGAAGTTACCAGAAGTATCATCAGAAGAAACAAAACCCAACTGAAGCTACCAACAACAGAGCATTTTTACTCTGTTTCCCTCGCCAAAAATAACTGTCCACATGACACAATTGTGATTAAGAACTTCTAACTGTAGAGTGAATCTTCCTCACCTCACTGGTTTTCAGTGCTAATTGAGCTGTGTTTCTTCATTTACTTTCTTGTTCTTTATTTGTGTGCTCTCAGTGCAAAGCCGGGGGCCCTCCCTGGGTCTTTAAGAATCTGGAGGCTTCTACTTACCCACTTAGGGTGGTGGTTCTTTATCGTGGCAGCTCCTTAGAACCTTCCTACCTCAGACCAATTAAATCATAACCTCTCAGTGCGTTTATAAAAATAGCTCCCCAGGTGATTCTAATGTGCACGGAGTGTTGAAAAAATACTCGTAGAAAAGGCAAGATTTCCTTGACAGTGTCACCTTGAGTTGTGCTCGCTTTGTTTGAGGGTGGCCAAAATTATATAAAGCAACTTTTACCTTGTCCATTTTAAAGCGATGGTAACACGGATGTTACAAACTGGAGCCTTGCCTGGCTTGTTCAGTGCTGCTGTCCCAGGGTCCAAGGTGGTGGGGGTGGTGGTGGGGTTGCTCACCAGACTTGGGGGAAGGGGACAACAGAAGGCAGATTCATCTATTCCTTCCCTGTTGCTTCAGTTTTCAGTATGAAAATGATCAGCTGGCCGGTGCAGGAGGCAAAGAGATGAAGCGCGAACATATGCAGATTGCTTGTATGAACCGTCAGTAATGACGCAGTGTCACGCTGGCTCTGTTAGGGAGGACAGCGTTCTTTCACCAGTGACGGTGACCAACCAGGCCTACAGGTTTGGTGGCCCCTTTGTGCTAATGATTAGAGAGAGCCTTGAGAAACAGATTTGGAGGCATGGAATCTGTGCCTTCCAGTCTCGGATTTCAATGCAGAAATAACACCAGGGGACTCCATATGAGAGATTTTGTTTTCTAGAATTCATGAGACCACAAATGAAGTATTAGACTTAAAAACTCAGTACCTGGGCAATTAGAGGAGGGAAGCAGGAGTGTCGGCCCCTTTACCTATCTGCTCCTGTGGCAGTGGAGGGTCTGGCCTCCCAGCTTCTGTTGACTGGAACTTTCCTTGAACAGATGTGCCTAGAGACGGCATTTGGGGCCTCCTGATGCGTGCATAACTTAGAAAGGGCTCTGCATTCCTGATTTACTTTGAACGTGTTTTTATAGAACTGACTGCTTTGGATTGTTTCTTAATTTCTCCCACCCCTCTTAATGGTTAGAGATGGAAATATTCTCGTTGTTTTTGAACTTCTCATTGATGTAGGAGGAAAGAGGTTCAGAATACTATGCACTCTCACTCAAGTTAAACAAATGCCTTTTAGGTACCATTTTGTGCATAATTCCTTTCAGAGCTGGGCGAGGCACCCTGGCAGGCTGAACTGTGCCTTCATTGCTGACCTTCTTTTTTTTTTTTTTTTAAAGATTTTATTTATTATTTATTTGACAGAGATAGAGACAGCCAGTGAGAGAGGGAACACAAGCAGGGGAAGTGGAAGAGGAAGAAGCAGTCTCCTGGAGGAGGAGTCTGATGTGGGGCTCGATCCCATAATGCCGCCGGGATCACGCCCTGAGCCGAAGGCAGNTTTAAAGATTTTATTTATTATTTATTTGACAGAGATAGAGACAGCCAGTGAGAGAGGGAACACAAGCAGGGGAAGTGGAAGAGGAAGAAGCAGTCTCCTGGAGGAGGAGTCTGATGTGGGGCTCGATCCCATAATGCCGCCGGGATCACGCCCTGAGCCGAAGGCATACGCTTAACCGCTGTGCCACCCAGGTGCCCCTATTGCTGACCTTCTGATGACTACTTTTCCAAGAGCACAAAGCTCATCTGTGAGTGAACTCACTCCAGCATCACCACTGCCTAAATCCTGTGGCAGATTTGCAATGACATTTGCTAGTGGAACAGGCGGCAAGTGAAGCCATAAAGAATATTATAGTTAAATTTTTTTTTAATTTAAAATTTTTAATAGACTTTTTTTAANTTCTGATGACTACTTTTCCAAGAGCACAAAGCTCATCTGTGAGTGAACTCACTCCAGCATCACCACTGCCTACATCCTGTGGCAGATTTGCAATGACATTTGCTAGTGGAACAGGTGGCAAGTGAAGCCATAAAGAATATTATAGTTAAAATTGTTTTTTAATTTAAAATTTTTAATAGACTTTTTTTAAAGCAATTTTAGGTTCACAGCAAAATTGAGTGAAAAGACAAAGATTTCCCATCTACCTCTCACCCACACCCCCCACATGCCTGGCTCCCCCATGATCAGTATCCCCTACCAGGGTAGTACATTTATTGTAATTGATAAATATACATTAACACATTATTATCACCCCAAGTCCATAGTTTATATTAGGGTTTACTCTTGGTGTTGTACATTTTATGGGTTTGGAGAAATTTATAATGACACCTGTCTACCATTATAGTGTCACACAGAGTCATTTCATGCACTAAGTCCTCTGTGCTCTGCCTATTCAACCTTCCTCTCCCCTTAAAGTTTAATTTTAATTACTGAATCTGACAATTCCTCTTACCAAACACTTTCAGAACTATGTTCATTTGTTCAACAAATATTGTGTGAATGCTTATGAAATACCATACACTGGCCTAGTCACTGGTGATACAGCAATAAGCAAACAGCTCAAGAGCTGTTCTCACCTGAGTCTTCCATTTTGAGGGAGAGGAATAAACAACAAACAAGCACAAATTCAGAAAAGAATTAGTGTCGTGAAGAAGACAAATGAGTGACATAATAGTGGTTGGTGTGGGAGGGAGTGCAGGGTTCCTCTATAATGGATGGTTGGGGCGTTGCCTTTCTGAGATAGGGACATTTGAACTGATATCTGAAATATGGGAAAGGCTGAGCCATGCAGAGATTGGGGCAAGTGTTGCATAGAGCAAAGAACAAATTCATGTTTTTTCCCCAAATAGGAATAAGTTGGTACATTTGAGAAATGGAAAGAAGCCCTTTGGGCCTGGGGCGTAGTGAGTGAACTGGGGAGGGGCAGGAGAGGGGGGCAGAGAGGTTGGTGGGGCTGGACAGCACAAGGCTCCCTAGGTCATGGCAAGGCACTGAGGATTTTTTCTAACTGAAATGGGGAGGCATTGTAGGGTTTAAAAAAGGGGTGTGCAAATTTTATGAAAATCACTGTAATTACTTTGTGGAGGCTAGTGGAACATTGTGGACAGAGCAGTGAACCTGAATTGGCAGCTGTAAGGTGGATTAAGAGGCTATGCTGGGTCTAGGTAGGGATGGCGGGGGCTTGGGTGATGGTGGTTGCAGTAAAGATGGAGGGAAAGGAACAAGGAGGTAGAGTCCAGGGATGGATTAGAGACAGGGTGAAGGAACAAGGGCAATCAACGATGACTGTGGTATCGATATTTACAAGACAGGGAAGAATAAAGAAGAAGCAAGTATTTTTGTTTTGTTTTGTGGGAAGGCTTGGCAGAATTAGTAGTTGTGTTGGACCCACTAAGTTTGGGAAGCCTACTGATGTCTTCATTTCGAATCAATGTTGAATGTCCAAGTTCGATGCTCAAGAGGGAGAATGGGGCTGAAGATGTAAATTTGGGAGTCATCAGGGAATAAGTTGTATTTAAGTCAAGGGACTAGATGAGCTCATCTAAGAGAAATGAGCAAGAAGCTGGAGGAGTGGTGTGAGGTCAAGAGAAGATTGACTTATTTACTTTTATAGCAAGGCTACCAGAGCATGTTTGATGGTTATGGAGGTGAATTGGTCAATGTTAGTGTCAAACAGCAAAATCTGGAGACCTGGTTGTAAAGTCTTCCCTACTACCTCATCCAGCAGGATTCATCATTCCCTTGTCTCTACTCTCCTAGGGTTTGCTTAATAGTATTTAATAACATTTTATTATGGTAAGTTATGCAAATTTCTGTCTCAGGTGGATAGTAAACTCTTTGGGAGAACAGGTATCATTTATTAATTGTCAACTATGTCAAGCCTTTATTAGGCACATGATGTGTGCGATCTTCGTTACTCTTTGCAATAGCCCTTTATGGAAGACATAATCTTCTTCAGTCTACAGCTGAAAAATTCAGTTTCAAGGAGGCTGAGTAACTGACACACAATAATTTGAGTTGGAAGCAGAATTGAGATTCAAATGCAGACCTGCCTGCCTCTCAGCCACACGTGTTTCCTCGCCACCCTTCTTCTTCAGTGTGTTCTGCTAGGTATCCTGGTGCCTGCTTAGCACAGTAACCCATCAGGCACGTGCTAACCTGAAATTCAGTAACGATGAGTGAAGTAAAGCAAAGCTACAGTAATAAGCCCTAATAACCTGCAATTTGATTACTTTCTCATTCTCTTGTTTCTGATGATATTTTCCATTTGTAGATCAACAAATTCAAATCTACACTGATCTTTCCACTGGAATCCAGCCGTACTTCTTGATCAGAAGAAAGAAGGGGAGCTGGTGCTGGAGGTCAGTTGAGCTGATGTTGGCAGCTGCTGAAGCCTCACTTGAGGACTGGCTAGGAAGAAGGAGCGGTGGAAAGAGGAGAACCTTCAGCTAAGTAAGTGAACATGGTTTGCTGCAATTTGGCATCTACATAAAGTCAGAGAATGTAATTCTTTGTTTAATATCACAATGATTATTTCCTTTTGTTTGGCAGTTTCCCTTCTTAGGAAATTGTGCTGAATTTATCACATTATGATGATAACCTCATGCAATTTATTTACAAAAAAGAAGATTTCTTTTTGGGATCCGTGGTATTGATCATAGTCATCAAATACACACATTTATTAGTTTCAACTGAATTTGAGGCAAAACAATTTTGTCCAGTTGTCAGAATGGTAGCTACTGAGTCTAGAGGAAAACATTTGCTGTAGCTGAATGAAACCAATGTACTGTACTTTATCTGTGCTGTATTAGCCCACTGCACTCACTTTCTGTTCTAGTACACCTGAGGTCAGCTGGCCTGAGCGGGGATTTTGACCTTGCTCTATCACCAAGGGTAAAACTGCTAGTGTTTACCAAGTGCTTCTTCTGTGTTGCCAACATTTTTTTATATACTTTGGGAACTACGAGAGAATTACTTTCCTTAAGAATTTTATGCAATTGGGATCTCAGGATTTGAATAGATATTTAAACCACCATAATGGTTGAATTCAATTAAGAGCCAATCCTTCGTTTAGAAAGCCCGTACTGTTTATCTATTATGTACCCAGACATTGTGCTAAGAACTACAGAAAGTTTAACTAAAAACAAACAAACAAACAAGCAATATTCTGCCCTCAGTGAGCTCAGATTCAGAAGAGAAACAGACAAGTTAAAAACGACTAATTTACAATATNATTTAGAAAGCCCGTACTGTTTATCTATTATGTACCCAGACATTGTGTTAAGAACTACAGAAAGTTTAACTAAAAACAAACAAACAAACAATATTCTGCCCTCAGTGAGCTCAGATTCAGAAGAGAAACAGACAAGTTAAAAACGACTAATTTACAATATGGAAAATGTCTTGATGTAGATAGGAAGAGGATGCTTTGGGAACACATAGGTGGAAATCCTAAACCCACTAAGAACCCCTGAGAAAGCTTTTTGGAAGGGGGCAAGATTGAGTTAACTGTAAAGAATGAGCAATAATTAGCTAGTTGAAAAAGGTGGTGAAATGCAGAAGAGCATTCCTGGAAACAGAAACATATTTGCAAAGATAAAGAGTTGAGGAGTTGGCTGTAATTCCATGTGGCTGGAGCACTAGATGAACGTGGTGTGCTGGGAAGCAGTGAAATGTGAGGTTGGAGGCAGGCAGGTACGAGATAAGCTGCTGCCTAGTTTTGCTAAGGAGTATGGATTTCACCCTGAAGGCAATATAAAGCCTCCACTGAGACACTTTAAGCAGGTTTGCATTTAAGAAATAATACTCCAGAAGGAATGTGGATAATGTCTTTGAAAATGGACAAAACCATAGCAAAGAAGCTGGGAAACTGCTTCGGTAATCCAGTTTTGAAATTTGGAGGGCATAAATTTCAGCTTGTGAGAGTGGGACTGGAGAAGGAAGACAGTTTAAAATGTAGATTTAGATGATGGAATCAACAGAGATTGTAAATTCTTTTAATGTTGCTGGGTAGAGAAGGAGGTCTAGTTAAGTCTTGATTTTTGCCTTAGCTGGAATAGACAAATGACATGCTCTCTGGCTCTGCGGGTGGAGGGGGTAGGGAAAGGGTAAAACAATGAGTTAACCCCAGAGCATGTTATATTTGAGGTACTTGTTCTGCCTCCGAGTGGAGATAGCCAACAGGTAAAGAGTATCTCAGTTGGACGCATAGACAGGACATCATCTCAAAACATGAACTATTTAGAGCTAGGGTAGTTAATGCAGGAGAGATGTAGAGATGTGGATCTTCACCACTTTGCAGGTCTGAAATTCTTTGACAACCTGATCACTTTCATGATCATACCCTAGACATTGTCATTATCAATACATCTTACTCCTCCAAAACCTTAATTTCATCCATCCCACTCTTTGACCACTGCTTCCTATATTTATACCTCATTCCCTCTAGTGTACTAACTCCAATGATGTGTCTCTGCCTACCGGGTCCTACAACCCTGTGCTTACATCTTTTTCATTAGGTAGCATTGAACCATTTTTTTCACTATCCCTTACTCCTTCAATGCTCAGGATCCCTGCTTATGCACCCCACATTTATGGTCAATCATTCTAATCACTTTCTTGCTCCCTCTTGCTTCATTGTACTTACTTGACAAACAGTAACCATGATTAAGTCCAATCCTTTGCCTACTTTTAGTGCCTGTGCCTGTGTAACCAATTGTGATTGGAAAAAAAAAATCACACAACCACACTGACTGGTCTCATTTTTACATTCTTGACTTTGGATTTCAGGTGGGTCCTTCAAGTGCTACCTGGCAATCAGATAAGATATCTTTATGTCTTATTGTACTAGATGGCTATTTTATATCTTCTTTCATCTCTTCAACCCCTCTTCCCCAAACAACTCCTAGTCCCTTCTTTACTCTCAGGAGATGAATTTGCTTTCTATTTCACTGAGAAAAGTAGATAATTGGATAATTTACCTGAAAGCATCGACAGAATCCCTCCATCACCTCTATCCCCCCATCAGAATCTAGCACACTTTGCTTTCTTGTCCATTGCCATAGATAAAGTCTTCACATTCATACTGAAAGCCAGACCTTCCAAATATGTATGCAGTAGATTCTGTGTCCTCTTGCCTACTCAAGGACATCACGTCAGCAATCTCCTCTATCTCATCTATTTCCACTCTCTGCTCAACCATTCTCATCAACACACAAACTGAAACAGTTCTTTATTAAAAAACAACCTTCTCTCTCACCATTGTTTTGCTCCTCTTTGCTGCAAAACTTGTTTCCCTTCTTCTGTTCATTCTTAATCCTCCTCCAATCAGGTCTTCATCTCTACTAAAATTGCCCTTGTCAAAGTGCCCAGGAACCTCCATGGAACCCACTTCTCATTGTCCCTTTCTCTAGCACTTGACATAGCCGATGACTTCCTTCTCTTTGTTACTTCCTTTGGCTTCCGGCATCCCAGCCTTCTTTGTTTTTCTCCTCCATGGCTGGTTCCTCCTTCTAAATTGTCTTTGCTGGTGTCTTACCTCTTAATATTTGATTGCCCTAGTCCTTAGTTTTTGGTCCTTTTCTATTTCCCATCAAAACTCATTTTCTTAGTCATATCATCCTATTACATAACTTTAAATACGGGTGTATGTGAAGGACTCCTAAATTTACAACTTCTGTCTAGACCATTCTCCTGAATTCCAGGCTTGTATTTTCAACTGCTTGCTTGATATTTCCACGTAGTTGTGTAGTAAACACTTCAAGCTTTCCAGGTCCCAAATGGATCTTCCAACCATCTCTTTCCCCTCAATGTTGTCTAGCCACAGTTTTCCTCATCTCAGGTGATGGCAATTCCATTCTTCCAGTTGCTAAGGTCAACAATCTTGAGTTGTCCTTAACTCTTTCTTGTCTGTCATGTCCTGTATCCAGTCTATTAGGAAATACTGTTGGCTATAACTTCCAAACATAAATAGGAACTGACCGCTTCTCACACATCAGCATTTGCATCCTGTGTAAACCACTAGCATCTCTTGTGCAGATAACTGCGCTAGCCTCCTGACTGGTCTCCTACTTCTACTCCTGCATCTTTACATCCATATGAATACACCAGCCCGAGTAATTCTTCTACATAAGCCACGTAGCAAAACTTCTAAGCTCAAAACCCTATAATGGCTGTTTATTTCACTCAGAGTAAAAGTACTTACAATAATCTAAAAATCCCTGCATGACGTGGGTCACTATCATCTTTCTGAGCTCTTCTCCTTACTATGCTCCCCTTGTTCCTCTGTTGTTCCTTGAGCATTTCAAGCATGCTCATGCCTTGGGACCTTTGCACTTGCTGTTTTTTCTGCTTTACTTGTTATATACATGACTAACACTTCATGTCTTTCAAATCTTTGAATAACTGTTAACCTTCTCAATGAAATCTACCCTAACTACCATTTTAGGCTTGCCAGCTGCCATTCCACTCCCCTGGTCCTTGTGATCCCCTTTACCTTGTCCTATTTTTTATGTAGCCCTTATTATTTTTCATATATTGTATAATTTACTTATTTATTGTGTTAATAGATTATTGCCTAATATAAGTTCACAAAGATCTTTATGGGTTTTTAAATTTTCTTTTTGTAAGTTTTTATTTGCATTCCAGTCAGTTAACTTAGAGTGTAATATTAGTTTCAGGTATAGAATTTAGTGGTTCATCACTTACATACAACACCCAGTGCTTATCACAAGTGTCCTCCTTAATATCCATCCCCCATTTAACACCCCCACCCCACCCCGCTCCCTTCCCCTCCCCTCCAGTAACCTGCAGTTTCTTCTCTATGATTCAGAGTCTGTTTTCTGTTTTGTCCCTCTCTCTTTCCCCCCGCTATGTTCATCTGTTTTGTTTCTTAAATTCCACATATGAGTGAAATCATATGATATTTGTCTTTTTCAGGCTGACTTATTTTGATTAACATAATACTCTTTAGCTCCTTCCACATCATTGCAAATAGCAAGATTTCATTCTTTTTTATGGTTGAGTAATATTCCACTGCATATATATATACGTGTGTGTGTGTGTGTGTGTGTGTGTACATACATATACACACACACACACACACACATCTTTATCCATTCATCAGTCAATGGATGTTTGGATTCTTTTCATACTTTGGCTATTATTGATAGTGCTGCTATAAACTTCAGGGTGCATATATCCCTTCGAATCAGTATTGTTGCATCCTTTGGGTAAATACCTAGTATGCAATAGCTGATGTAAGTATCGCTACTCCAGCTTTCTTTCGACATCCATTTGCATGATAAATGGTTTTCCATCCCCTCACTTTCAATCTGCCGGTGTCTTCAGGTCTGAAATGAATCTCTTGTAGGCAGCATATAGATGGATCTTGTTTTTTTATCCCTTCTGAAACCCTATGTTTTTTGATTAGTGCATTTAGTCCATTTACTCAGAGTAATTATTGATAGATCTGTATTTAGTGTCATTTTATCAATTGTTTTGTCATTTGTGGACATTTTCTCTGTTGCTTTCTTATATTTGTCATTTTGGATCTTTCCTTTTGTGGGTTTTTTAAAATTCCCTTATTTCAAGAACCTAGAAGAGTGCCTAACACAATGCAGATCCTGCACAAACACTTATGGAAATAAATAGTGTTGAAAAAATATAGAAAAAATGTACATATGCAAAATAATTTGTATTCATTCCAAGAGGCTCCCTTATGGCTGTATGAGGCTTATCTACTGACTCGGGGATAAATACCCAGGTAGAATTAAGAATAGCAGAAACCAGTGCACACATAGCATTTTAGGAATGGAATATAGGAAGGAGATAGAAAAAAGAGGAATATAGGAAGGAGATAGATGGAGGGTCAGAGATGCAAGTATGAAGCCAAGTCTAAGATGCCACAGAGGTGGAGATGGGGCTTTGTGAACAGTGTCAGATGCTACAGAGGAAACGGTTTATGAGGTGAAGCCTGATGCTGATGGCGACCGTTGAGTGTTGGGATTAGGAGGCCATTGCCTAGCAAGGTGGAGATAATAGGCAGAAAAGTGAACGGAAAAGAAGGCAGAAAGTACAGGCAGTTGAAGAAGCTGTCTTGTTATAAAATGGGCAAGATCTGATTATGTTTATATGCTGAAGGGGAAGAACTTTAAACAGTCAATGAGGGATGTGGAGTTCAGAAGGGGAGACATCAGTGTGGTTTGGGGGAGGAAAATGAATCTGAAGAGATGGGTAGAATTTGGCTGTGTGAAGATTCAGTCTCAAAATATGAAACCAAAAGTTTGTATTATACTGGTTGAGATTATGCCCACAGTAGTCAGAGTTAGTGTTGTAATCCTGCTCTGCAGTTTACTAGACATGTGACATCGGGGGTGATTCTGGGTCTGAATTTCCTCATCTAGAGAATGCAGCTAACAACAGAATCTTCCTCATACAGATATTATGAGGATTGAACAAGATGGTTTCATTACCTAGATGTCAACCTGAGTCCTGTCTGCCCCTCGAGTTCTAGGACAATTGGTTTAAACCTTTGCTGGTTTTATAATATTCAAAAGTCTGAAGGCGTTCTCCAAATCTCTTTACCCCCTCAGGTTTCACGTCCTTAGGTCACTTGGTTTCCCTCTTCTATGTGCTCCTTCGCAGCTTCTATGTATGCTGTACTCACTCTAAGGGACCTCTCTTCTTTCTGTGGCTTCCTCAAAAAAACTTAAAAAAAATAAAATACAGTTAAAAAGCCACCATCAAAAAATCATTCGATGATTTTTGTGGAAAATTGGTAGGGAGAAGAGTGCAGTGGAGGGGAGATTATATCAGCAATTTCAACAGCGTGGAGGGCAATAATCAGCAGCACCCTTCCCACACTCTTTCACTGCTGAATTTCACATTCTCGGAATCTTGAGTCTTTCTCCATGCTGCTACTCCTCCCTCCCTCTCATCTCTTCTCTCTCCTGTTCATTTGCAGGAGTCAGCTCTCCTTGGTGGATTATGTAGGGAAGCTTTCCCTCTCCTCTGAAGTCTAGAAGACACTCAAAAACAGAGCCTGAATAAGAGCCCCTAATCACTTAATAAGATTACTCCAGAGAAAAACAATTCTTTCAGGAGGAATTCAGGAGCTTACTATTTAAATACTAAAATTTTCTTTATCCTGCAACATTTGTAAAATACTTGAGTAAGCAAATCTAGCTATTATTGTTATAAAGAAATGAGCATTTAGTTCTCACCTAAGGCTGGGCTCTGGCAGCGCCATATGGAAGATCTGGAACACTTCTTGATTCCATGTTTGCTGTGTTTGGACACTCCATCCTTAATGTTCTCCCATGCTCCAGCCCTGCCTTTCCAGCTGCCAACTTGGTCTCTACCTCTGACTATCTGGTTAGCATCTCACAGTTATACCATTTATGTTTTGATAGAATGGGCCATTCTCTATGCTCTCTGTGTCCGAACTCTGAATGTTTACTCTGAGGTCATAGTATAGGCTAACATGGTGGTGGATGGCAGGGAGCAAAATGAGAAGAGGAATGATTAATTTCTCCTACCTCAAGATAAATATGTGGTATTCTTAATTTCTTCTACTCAAAGGTAATCATTAGTCAATTCTAGTCACAGAAGGTGATTAGTAGACTTACTATGTCATAACCTTTATTTTTGTGAGTTTCACACAATCTGGAGCTGATCCCTGGGTAAATGCCATTCTGATTCCATTAAGGTTAAATTTCAAACAGACAGTAAAGGGCAAAGCAAGAGCTGAAAGTAATTACAGAGAAGAGTGCACATCTGCTGTACCAGAGTGTCCATCTTGCTGCTGATGCTGAAATGGATTAGTCCTTTCTCAGAATTGGCTGAGCAGCTCGAATGGTAGGATGTTATTAAATGACAAGATGAGTCCATTTTGGAATGAAGTCTAAAAATCAAGGTGCCCAAAATAAATCACACCAATAACAAAGTACATTTCTCCACTTCTCTGGAATCAGCTAAAGTTCTCTTGCTGAGAACACAAAACACTGACCTTTATCCTAACCAAGAACTTCTCATGTAAGTAACTGGGATATTGGAAAAATGATATATGGTTCATTATACGTAGAACAGTAACCACATTCACCTTCATGTTAGGTCATTGTCTAGTAGCAAGTTGTGATTTTAAGACAATTTACAAAGTCCTTCAAGCCTTTGGAGAAACATTGAGTTAGTGTTAAGGTTTATGGGCGTTGTATCTACATGATAATAGTAGACAAAGCTTTTAAGTGGCTTATCAGTTGGAGTGGCCTCAGGGACTTCCCCTTAGGAGGCTAAAATGAATTTCCTATAACTTGAGTGTTCCAAGTTTTATTTTTGTGTCTCGTAGATGATGTAGAAATCTAATTGTGGTAGTGTAGCACATGATTCTGTTGGAGACACCACCGAATGAGTTTATAACAATCCACCATAATCCTAGAAGCCCCATATTTCTGTCCAAATAGGACATGGAATTTTTTAATGTGCATCTTTCAGTGCCTGCCTGACTCCCGGGGATAATACACTATCCACTTAGTGCTTCACTGCCTCCCTTCCACAGATGCCGCTGAAGTGAGCATATTAAAGATATTGCCTACCAATCATATAAATTAGGTAGTTTTTTTGCAATGACAGAAATAATTTATATCTATTACCATTTAAATAGTTCCTACATTATGACTTTTGAAGCTCTTCTGCTTGTGATGATGGGTTATATGAAAATAATAAAGTCTTTGGGAATGTCACTTCCGGGCAGCTCTGTTTGTAATAAAATGAGATATTCCTTGGGGAGCCCCCAGGCACAGGGTTCCCTTAGATAGGTATACACTGCTACTTGCCCGAGGCAATCCTTTTATGCCCCTACCTGGGAGACAAGGCTCTCTGAAGCTCAGAACCTTGGAACCGAAGTCCATTGCCTATTTTTTTTTTTCTTTTCTTTCTTTTCTTTTCTTTTCTTTTTTTTCTTTTCTTTTCTTTCTTTTCTTTTCATTTCTCTTCTCTTCTCTTTTCTCTTCCTTTCTCTTCTCTTCTCTTCTCTTCTTCTCTTCTCTTCTCTTCTCTTCCCTTCCCTTCCCTTCCCTTTTCTTTTTCTTTCTTTCTTTCTTTCTTTCTTTCTTTCTTTCTTTCTTTCTTTTTTCTTTCTTTCTTTCTTTCTTTTCTTTCTTTTCCTTCCTTCCTTCCTTCCTTCCTTCCTTCCTTCCTTCGATTTATGTATTTATTTGAGAAGGTGAGTATGTGGGCAGGCAGGGGGAGGGGAAAAGGAAAGGGAGAAACAAACTTAAGCAGACTCCCCACTGAGCATGGAGCCAGGCCGAGCACAGGGCTGGATTTCATGACCCTAGATCAGGACCTGAGCCTAACCAAGAATCCACCACTTAACCAATTGTGCCACCCAGGAGCCCCCATTGCCTAGCTTTTCTTATGTGGCCACATCCTTTCCTATTACAGGCCCACAGATGCTCTACACATATATATTTATTTTTTTGCAGGTAAGAGACTCTCTGGGTACATATGAGATACACTTAAGCTATTCCTATGGTCTCACTCACAGTCCTACAATGGTGGCACAAATTTAAAGTGGTATTAATCTCTTTGATGCTTTCTTTTATCCTGTCCTTGCTATGATCTTAGGGATCACTATTGTTTTCTGACCACCCTTAATTTTATCACTAGGCATGGACTGGGCTTTTGGCTGCTCTAGGCTTGTAGATCCTCAGAAGGGCAAGGGAAGTTTCTGGTCAGGTCTCTGAATATTCTACTTGGTTATAGGTTCAAGTCATCTCCTGGAAACTCTTTCACCTTCTCCAGGACTTTGCCTAGAGAACAGCTGCAATTACAGTCACCACCTGATTGGATTTATGATACTTCACCATCAATATCAAAAACTCATTCATATATGTTCAGTTAGGTGAGTTAAAGGCACTGTGTTAGGAATCACTATCTGTGCACGATGCAAGTCATTGATGGTGGCAGTAATCACTGCAGTTGTCCCAGGAATAGGGTAACATTTGGTTGGCTATCCTGTTAGGGACGGGAGTTACAACTGGGCTCTATGAACCTCCATTCTGCTCAGCAACTAGTAACATTGGATCATTAGGTGTTTCAGTGTCAGTTCAGGGCCAATGCCCAAGAATCCTCAAAAATATTAGTATACATAATCCTTTGGTAAATGGATACAAGTTCTTTTGGGAAGGATCAACTGTATAAACATGTGGCAGTGTCTTTGTTTCCTTCTTCAAGGGAACCTGGCTCTAGTGTGAGAATTCAGTGAAAGACTGGAAAAACTGGGGCCTCAATCTCAGCTCTGTTTATAGTACCTCGAATTTTTGGTGTCTACAACTGAGTAATATTTGAGTAGGCTGCCCATCAATTTCAGTCCTAGACACCATGATCAGTTGTACTCACTACCAGATCCCTGATTATTGCCCCAGTCCTGCTGCCCCATCTGTACCCGTGTCCTCTCTGTCTCTGGCTATCAAGTGGCATCTGCACTGCAAGATTCCATCATCCACACTGATATTAGGGAACTCCTCTCAGTGGCAATGGGTCCTTCCATCATTGCCAGTTGTCAGAAGACAGCCAGCGCAGAGCTCTATCAAATATCCAGTGCTCCCAGCAACGTATTCCTTAATGTCTTGGAGAAGGAAGTGTCCTTTGGGCCATCCTAGGTGACATGGTTAGAAATAGGTAAGTGTTCTCCATGATAAATCTACTCTAACCTGTTCATTGCTTCCAAATTTCATCGAGTTTCCAAATTTCTCTATAATCAGGATGTCTCAACCTTGGCATAACTGATATTTTGGCTCAAATAATTCTTTGTTGGGAGGGGCTGCCATGTGCATTGTAGGATGTTATCAACATCCCTGGCCTCTATCCACTAGATGCCAGTAGCTCCTCCTTCCCATTTATGACAATCAAAATTGTCTCCAGATATTGACAAATGTCCCATAGGGAGGATCCAGGGGAGCAGAATTTTCCCTGGTTGAGAAATACTGCTCTATATTATTGAAGAAAATTATAGTTGAATCCAGGTATCAGACAAAGAAAAAACCATTACAGCAAATTGTTAAAAATATCTGGCTGTTTCAGTTAACACACAGAATCCACGTTTTTTAGTAAATGTATGTATATCAATAAATTTGACTTAGTACAATATTGTGTTTTTTCTTGCCTGGTCTACTACTCTTAGAGTTCATACCTATCATGCTCCCTATATTTTTCCTAATATAGTTTGGCAGAATCTTTCAATTATTTCCACGTATAACCTGTTTCTCCTTGGTTGAGACTTGTGATGAAGGCTTTGGGGTTTGCTGGTATCTGACTCAAGTTATGGAATCTAGAGGCAAATCTGGAGGGCTGTAGATAGGTCCTGAGAAACACCATCACCCCCTTGCAAGGAAACTGCTTCTGGTGATGTGGAAGAGATAGTTTCTTTTCACCAAGTAACTCCATGTTCCACCATACTTTTTAGTCTCCTTGCAATGATGGCGTTCCTATTTCTGGTAAATGTGCTATGAACAGACGTGTTGGAGGAGGTCACTGAGAGGACATGACCTCTGGTTGGCCCATGAGCTGAACCTGGGCAATCAGATACTCCTCATCCCCCCCCCCATCCTTGGAATGTACCCTCTGCCTACTGTTCTGCACTAGGAGCTGCCCAATGACATGGCCTTGAGATGGTAAGGTGTTGTTTGGACCATCTGGACAGTATATGTAACTGAACCCCATTCAGGCCTCTAAATAAACATTTAAGATTCTGGCAGGTGAGTGGGGAGATCTACTCATCTTGTGGCCATCCAAGACAAGCCTCATAAGTAAGTTCCCTTGTTTATTAAACCTGCCAGCTGCCAATCTGGAGTGCCCTCTTTGTAAGGAGCTGGTTTGGAATTCTCCCTTTGCCTCTTCCCCACCAACGGCTACCTTGTGTTCCACCAGTCTAGCTGCAAGTTGACTGGACTTCAGCCAATCTGGAGCCATAAGCATCTATGTGGAACAAAGTCCCTGCCTATCTGTACCAGACAGGTAACGTGAAAGAGAAACACACTCTTGTTACGTTAAATCACTGAGGTCTTATGGTTGTCACTACATCATAGCCCATCCTATCCTTATTAGTCAAGTGAGGCCATTGAAGAGTTTTCAGTTATAGGGATGGCAGCCCTGTCAGATAGGGGAGAGGGCCAGCTTCTGCTGACAAAGGAGGTTTAGTAGGTATTTTCTTCCTGGAAACCACAGTTGGTAATTTAACTAAGTACTTTGCCACTTGCATGCCATGAACAATCAATATTCATATTTCTGCTGGCACTGAAGTCATCATTGCCTTCAAATCTAACTAGGTTAGAAAGACAGTCCTAGGTGCCTAAATTTGATGGTCTACTTCCCGGAATCCCTTCTAATACCAAATACTTTGGGCAGGAGAAGCAACCTTCATGTAAGGAATCTTGCTGGCAAAGAGTTCTGGGAGAAGAAATGGTTTCCAGACATTTGAAATTTTCTAGATCAGAGATGGACTTGACTTGCCAAAAGGAATCCAACCTTTGCCAAGTATTTCCCTGTGAATTCTTTTTTTTTTTTTTAAAGATTTTATTTATTTATTTGACAGAGATAGAGACAGCCAGAGAGAGAGGGAACACAAGCAGAGGGAGTGGGAGAGGAAGAAGCAGGCTCACAGCAGAGGAGCCCGATGTGGGGCTCGATCCCATAACGCCGGGATCACGCCCTGAGCCGAAGGCAGACGCTTAACCGCTGTGCCACCCAGGCGCCCCTCCCTGTGAATTCTGCTCTAAGCTTATTTTGAGTACCTGTTTTTACTTTTCTGCATCTATTAATGTGTGAATCACTGTGAAAATCTTCTTGACTAGGAGAAAGTTTTAGATATTAAATGCTGGCTGTACATGATAAAAATGATTGATATGGAGGATGTTTTATGCTTAGGATTATTGCCATCTTATGCTAGGTTCTTCTCAGGGATAATGGACTTGCCTATTCGACTCCAAGTTTACAGTGTATTGAACAGTGCCTGGAATATAATGTGTTCACTAAAATTTATTGAATGACCGACTGAATAAATGTGCACTTTTGCATCTTATAAACATATATTGAAAGACCTCTATAGGCCAGCTCTGGTCTACAGTTCAAGGAATAACGGTGACCTTAAGGAATTATAGAAAGAAAGTAGGGGGAAAAGTTATAAACACAGATTTTGAATGCATTGTATACAGGAAGCTATCGGAACACAGAAGCAGCCCGAACAATATTCGATCAGAGTCTTGAAATACTGGCAGGAAGTTTTTGGGTAAAATGGGGTGGGAAAAGAGGATATTGCTCTAGGAAGAGGAAATAGCATAATGCCCCGGAGAAACTACATGCAGTTCAGAATTTTTGGAGAATAATGTTAGGAGGTGAAAAGGGCAAGGAGCCAGGCTTAAGATACAAGCAGAAGCTATTCTTGCGATGGGAGCTCAGTGCACTGGTCTGTGCTTCCCAACTGTTTTTAATTCTCTGACCCTCTTCCCCACCATCATCATAAAATCCAACCTAGAATACCAATTGTGTAAACCCAATAAAAATAAAATGTTGTTAGTATATTTTAAATGTTTGACATTTATATAATACAAAGGACAGTGAGAACAATGTGCATTTTTATGAAACAAACTTTGATAGAAGAAATTGTATATAAGATATTTCCTTGCGCATTTTTAGTAGTTTCAAATATTTTAAATTTATGTATGTATTCATGTGTGTATTCAGATCAAGTGTTGGAAAAATTTACTTCTACCAAATAATAGGGGTTTGAAAAATTCTACTCTAGATGATATACAACTATTTAAAAAGTGGTTTTTTTTTTTTTTGTAATCAAGAAAAGACTTATCCAATCAGATTGCATTTTAGAGAGAAGTCTAGTGGCAGCATGGAGGGGAGATTTAAGACAATACAGAGGAGGCTGTGGCCTGGGGGACCTGACACTCCCTGGATGCCCATGAATGCCCTTGCTTCCTGGCCTCCTTTTCATTTAGGTTAGAACCATGTTATCAGGACCAGTTTTGGTCAACTTTGTCACTTCCAGGCTGAATCAGAGAAAAATGAGTGTGGTTTCTCTATCCTGTCTCTTCCTTTTCTGCAAAGCAGTCGCGGGTACCACTGTTGAGATTATGTTCTCCCAAGTTGGAAACAGCCTGAATTGTTGTCATGACACAGAGGACAGTGACAATAGAAAATCAGCTCTCTTCCACTGGCCCTTGTGTGAGAGAGAAATAAATCTGTACTCTGTTAATGCCAAAGAGATTTCGGACTTAGTTTCTTACCCAGCATAGCCTAGAGCCATCTGACTCATAAGATAATGAGGGATGCAAAGCAGGGATGAGAAAGAGAGGGAAAATTGGAAAAAAATTATTATCAAATTGGCAGCAATTTGTAGTTGATTTAATTGAGGGATTAGGGAAAGGGAGGCATATAAATGGCTGTAGATATTAGGCTTGAGCAAGTATGCATGGCATATAATCAAAATACAGAAATAGAATATGGTATTAAATGAGATTGTATTTATATTTCATTTGTAAAAGTACTTTTCTCAGTTCCAACTGCATAGTAACTCAATAGATAATTTTTTTCTTCTATTCTTACAATTCACATCATTTTACGTACCATAAAGACATTTAGCAAAGGGCTAATTTTCTTAAATCTTTTATAAATTATTATTATAAAACTAATAATTGTTCTGCCTTGAAAATTGGAACATAATGAAAACAGGGGAAAAGTTATTTGCAAGACCAACCCTGTCTATCAAGTTCCTGTATCTACAAACAAGCTCAACAATGTCACCCACCCGACACTTATGGCAGCTCTCTGCAGTGTTTGTGGCAAGCATTCTGATCCCTACTTGCTTGTTTCTGATTCGCTTCCTCTCATTCTGTTTCACAAAACAAGGAACTGGGGAGTGGGCCAGTTTGAAAGGACATCAGAAGTGGGCTGGGTGGTGAGGCCTCTTGGGCTAATCCTTGCTCATTGACAGTGGGGGGTTTGGACGAGCCAGGTACTGCCCCTGTTAGCAGGTTGACTTATTTTTTCCATGCCTTTTTTTGTTTTTCATATGCTTGAAATCATATTATATATTCAATTTTGAAACTCATTTTTACTAAATTTCTCAACCTATGTACTTCCATTGCTACTGCCTTTTTACTTAATACACTTTATTTATGGCTGTATCCCATTTTATCTTGTAAATAGATAATAATTTGCCTTGCCTCTCCTGTACTTTTAAAGTTTTAGGTTTTCTTTTCCCTTTGCTGTTTTTGTTTTAGATTTTTGTTTTTTTACTACTGTTCGTCATGAAGCAATGAATAACTTTGTGTCTGAGGTTTTGTTGTAATTAAGACTATTTTGGGGGGAAGGTGCCTGGGTGGCTCAGTTGGTTAAGTTCCAACTCTTGGTTTTGGCTCAGGTCATGATCTCAGCATTGTGAGATCAAGCCCCACGGTGGGCCTCGGCGCTCAAAGTAGAGTCTGCTTGTGGTTCTCTCTTCCTTCCCGCTCTGCCCCTTCCACTCACGCTTGCTCTCTTTCTCTCTCTCTCTCAAATAAATATATAAATAAAATCTTAAAAAAAAAAGAAAGTAGACTATTTTGGGGGGTAGAAATGCCAGGAGTGAAATTCCTGGATCAAGGGATAAGGCTGCTACGTAAATATTGCAAGTTCTTTCTGAAAGTGATCTGATAATTTACATGCCAAAATCAGTGACTAGATTCCCCTCTTCATGCTACTAGGATTTCATTAAAAAGCAGAAATAAGCATTACGTACCATTCTCTGCTAAAGCATAAGTCCTGCTGTGTTGCTGGTACTAAAAAGCATTTCACTGTTCTAGTACGAAATCCTCTGTCCCTGGGGCTGTCTCATTTGCATCAGTCTTCTTGACCATAGGTTGCACATGGTAAGTAATAACACTACCGGTAGGAAGCTTATTTCATGGCAGAGGTCAAAGTCAACCCACTCCTCATGTGATGCCCTTTCCAGTGGGCCTCTGTCCCTGTAATTCTTTCTCACTTATCTTCAACCAACTAGGGATTTATATTAGATTTTTGAAAATAATTTTGTCTTTAGAAGCAGATAATTTAAAATGTTTAAAAATAAAGTAGCATCATCAAATTTTAATGACGTTGTCATTTGCTCATTTATTACAACCACACATATCAATGGAGGAAGGGACTCAATCATAATAATGTTTTGAGATTTTTTTTTAAAAGATTTTATTTATTTATTCTACAGAGATAGAGACAGCCAGAGAGAGAGGGAACACAAGCAGGGGGAGTGGGAGAGGAAGAAGCAGGCTCATAGCGGAGGAGGAGCCTGATGTGGGGCTCGATCCCATAACACTGGGATCACGCCCTGAGCCGAAGGCAGATGCTTAACCGCTGTGCCACCCAGGCGCCCCGTGTTTTGAGATTTTTATTAAGGAAATGATCACATTGCTTAATGTTTCAATCACATATATGGTCCTACAATGATACCTGGTTGAATCCCATTTTATATTAATCCACACATTAGTTTCTGATAGAGATATAATATGCAACTAAGACTTTTTTTAATGAAGTTAAGGATTCATTTTTTTCTGCTTTACAGGTAGTAATGGGAAAACTGGTAAAATATAAATAAGGTCTGAAGATTTGATAATAGTAATTGATTAATATTCTGTTAATATCCTGATTTTAGTAATTATAATGGTTATTTAAGGAGTAAAGGGACATTATGGTTGCGACTTACTCTTAACTTGGTTCAGAAAAACAATAATTTGGGGCGCCTGGGTGGCGCAGTCGTTAAGCGTCTGCCTTCAGCTCAGGGCGTGATCCCGGCGTTCTGGGATCGAGTCCCACATCTGGCTCCTCTGCTGGGAGCCTGCTTCTTCCTCTCCCACTCCCCTGCTGTGTTCCCTCTCTTGCTGGCTGTCTCTCTGTCACAAAAATAAATAAAATCTTAAAAAAAAAAAGAAAAACAATAATTTGTACAAATATGCATATATATGAACGTGTATATACTTATATAAATATACACAGGGAGAGGTGAAGCACACATGGTAAAAGGTTAACAGTTGGGGAATCTGGGTGCAGGATATACAGGAATTTTTGTACTATTCTTGCAAATAATCGATGATCAGAAAAAAGCCTCTCCCACGCCAAAGCTTTCCTCTACCTACCATTTGTATGATTTTAATACTAGTATTTATTTAATAATTTTAGTAGAAATGATATATAATAGTCTGCAATAAGGATTTTTATTTATAAGTTAGTTATGTGGTATCATGATTATGGGAGGATCAATAGAAACATTTAAATGGAATATGACAAGGCTAAAGCTTAAATTAATTGTCCTTTCATTTAGAATCAGTGCTCTGCAAAATAATTATGCATTCAAAATCATTTTAATGCATATTTGTAGTGAATATTACCACAAATCTGCTTTAAAATCATTGCCCAATTCAATGTAAAGCTTATTCAGTGAAAACCTGAAGATCTCAAGATGTTAATTTTCTTATCGATTTGCACATTCAGTGTGTGTCGGACATGTATATTAATAGTCAGGGTTTATGTTGGGTTCATTGACTTTTATGAAGCACTTCCAATTTGCTAAGTGCTTCATACATGATAGGAGACAGTCACTGTTTATTTTCAAGGTGCTTTCCAAAGACTGAATAATACAGACAGCTTGAGCAAGGCTGGCCCTGTGCCAGGCTTTAATAAGGCTACCACCCCTCTCCTCCTTCTTCCAGATGGGGAGGACGGGGCGGATGACACGTGCTGCTCGGGGCCTAGGAAGAGAGCGCAGGTGAGCGCGCGTGCACCTCCTCCCTGTAAGCAGCTTCCTCAGCTGTCATCTCTTCTTCAGAAGAGTCGTTTCTCTGGGGCTGTGCAGTCATTTAGAGGACACCTCTCTGTGGCTCACCTCCGGATGACTTTGCAAGAGCAAGGAAGTCTGGAAATGATGCAGGCTGAGTTTGGCCTCTGCCGGAGCTGTGAGGCAGATGGCAGCTGTGAGAGGCAAGAGGCTTGGCTGTGCTCAGTCTGGCTGGCAACCCCAGACGGCAAGGACATGCTCAGACAGCAGAGGGATTCCCATGTCTCTCTCCCGGCCATCTTAAGCTAGCCTGACACTGACTCACTCCAAAGTTTTCCCTGAATCATCTCAATTCACAGCTGCTCCTCCTTCCACTGACTCCCGCGGGTTTCGCTGTGGGCTTCATCCCACTTTCAAAGGCTTACCTTGACCTGTGTTCACGCCTTCCTTGCCTTGCTCCAAGGGTGTCTGCCTCAGAGCTCCATCAGGTAATAAAATTCACCTTCTTTTTTAGAGACCAGGGGCAAGAGTTTGGGGTGCTCAACTCCAGATTCTTTCTTCTACTCCAGCTCTTAAGACCTTGGGCAAGGATTTAAGCTCTTTCAGCCTGAGCTTCCACGTCTGTAAAATAAAAATAAGAAGTTTTTATTACAAAAGTTACTCCTCCTTCTACTTCTCTTCTTCAGGACCTTGAGCTTGGGATTCTGGACAGACGGAAGTAAGCTAAGTGAACTAAGTAAACAGCTGGGAGATTTCACTAACCTTATTAGATGTCTCGGAAGGGAGGCGATAGGTGGTGATGGGTACAGGCTCCCACAGGGACGAGAACTTTCATAAGCACTGCATAGATGTGTTCCTACCTAACAGAACAAAGCCTCTCACTACGCCTTCCTCCTCCGCTCTTTGCCGCTCTGTAATAATAGGCACCCTGTAAATAATGGTAGCCAAATGGAAAGTTACTCCTCCAGAGATTCTGGAGTGAAGTTCAACTTTGTGCTTTAGGACAGATGGGTCTACAGTTACCTCGATTTCATATATCAGTCTGACCAGAGGCAATGGCTCTGAGTTCCACCAGATGGCCACAATATACTACAGGCTGGAAAGACTCAGGAAGTAAGATGATTAGGACAACAAAAAGGACAAGAGGAAAGGAAACGTGTAGCTTTTCCAGGGTATTCTACCTTGAAATCCAGGGCCACACAGGTTGAGTATTGCACAATGTTCTTCGGTACCCCTGGGAATATAGCCAGATCCGTAATTTGGACACAAAGGAATGTTTCACAGTTTTTTCTGTTGATCAGGTTTGTTCCAAATTCATTTGAATATTAAAAATTTTGTGATTCTTATTATGACTCAGTAGTCACAGCAATCTGAATCTTTATGTTATTAGACTCTTCAATATCCACTTATAAAAGTTAAGTGACAAATAGTACAGCGCCTGTGTTCAGAAAATGTTTGCCGTTATTATTATTACAAATGTCATATGCATCACTGAATCCTGCCCCACGTGAACTATGGCTCCTCCCAATGCTTGATGAACACAGTCAAAGTACTCTAGCACGGTTACCAGTAAATTGAATCTGCATATCTAAGCTACTTAACATTTCCCACGAACCAGACCTGTGCCAGCCCCAATCATCAAGGCCTAGCTTACCAACCTCGGGCTACGGAGAATCTGGCAGAACCACGTGATGATTCTAGACTTTGAGTGCTCTCATTAAAGCCAGAGCATCCTGGCTTTATTTCTGTTTCCCTTCTGCTGATCTGTACAAAGACGGGGAGCGGCAGGTATGGGCACTTTCACAGTTTTTCAGCCTGATTAGAATTAAAGATCTTTGCTAGAAGGGGGAAGGCAAGTCAAAGGCAAGTTACTGTGTGAACAAGTAATTTTTGAGTACAAATTTCCACATTCCGCTGCGCTTGACTCCATTGTAGTTTAAAGTTGTTTTCTCCCATGCCAGATTAAACTTTATAAATTCTCTTCATCCTTGGAAGCTAGGAATCTGAGCCTGGAGGAGCCAGGGGAAGGCTCCAGAGATATCTATCACATGAGGTCTGGGGATCTCAGGAGCCAGGTGTTTACTTGAGCGAATTTGAAGCAGTGTCCCCAGGAACTACTGACAAAACAGCTTACTCTTCTCATCCTCCTCTTGTCTACTGACTAGTCTGGTAAATACTACGGCACCCTTTGGGGGTTGACGAGGACAGGGTTGGACAGTAGCCCTCTCTGTCCTCGCTGGTGGGTGACTCTGTCCCACAGGTCTGAGTATCGTTACCTGCTCCTCAGACCGGTCTTTACCCAACCTCACTGCTTAGATTGTGTAGCTGGAGGCATAACTTCGAAGCATTTTCCTCTTTGCAGTTTTCTCAACCTTAGTGGGGCTTTAACATCAAAATGCAAGCCATAGAAAATCAAACAGAGCGGGAGTTACATGTTCTGGAACAAGACTGTTGCTCCTGTTTTCTTTTCTTCACTCAAAGAGCTTTGATGAGGGGTGTTTTGATGACTGTTTCTCTGAACAGTTGGAACATCCATATAAATGATTGTTCTACAGCTTTAAAGAAAATTCTGTCATACCAGCTCACAAGTTCTTTTTCTCCAGCTCTAATTACATAAATTGTTATATAAACAGATGTCTGTTACACTAAAGTCTACTTCACTTGGGAACTCAAATTTTTCTGAGTTCCTAGGCCAGTGGGCTAAAAGAAGCATCTTTTGATGTTACCAAGGAACATTTTATGCCGTCAGGATGGGAGCAGACAGGCAGTCATCAATCAGGCTCCTTTGCCTTCATGCTCCAAGGAACAGAGAGAAAAGACCCAGAAGAGAGAGCATACTACAAGTCTCGGCTTGATCCCTAACGGAACCCTTTATCTTGGTTAAATTAATTCCTTTTCCCAAAGTACACACTTTTGTCAGTGTCTCCTCTATAACCATGATAAAGACGATAATATATAAAAGACTTTCCTCTGCAGAGTTTTATTGATCTTCATAAGAAAGTCAAGAAATAGGTAAAGGAGAAACTGTGGTCTTCTGTTAGGCAAAAACTCATATCTCAGAGCCATAGTGCTAACACCAATTCATTCGTTCATTCATTCATTCATGCATGAAACAAATATTTCAGATTGTTTGTCCTTCCACAGAATAATGACTATAAACAGACCTGAGTATTGCCTTCAAATAACTTATAGCCTAGTTGAGAAGACAGACATTAATCAATTAATAATAAAAGTTAATGGGGCACCTAAGTGGCTCAGTCGGTTAAGTGTCCTACTCTTGATTTCAGCTCAGGTCATGAGATTGAGCCCTGCATCAGGTTCCATGCTGAGCATGGAGCCTGCTTAGGATTCTCTCTCTTCCCCTCCCTCTGCCACTCTCCTTAACTCACTCTAAAAAAAAAAAAATAATAAAAGCTGATAATTAAAAGCCAGGGTAAGCTTATGATTTGAAAGTATAGGAATTATAAGAGTATATGGGAAAAGTACTGAAAAGGATCCCTTCAAGAAATGAATTTTGGGTTGAGTCTGAATAATGAGTAGGGTTTGCCTAGGGCAGAGCAGGTCAAGGGAACACATGAGGTAGGGGGAAAACATATTATGCTTTGTGATCCTGAAAAAGACCAACTTGGCAGGAACTTCACCAGGGAGGAGGCAGGGGGAGAGACAGGAAAGGGGTCAGAGGCAAGACGTCAGATTGAGCATAGCCTTGCGTGTCATGTTTAGGCTTTTTCCTCATTCTAAGAGCAACGTGACAATAGTATATATATGTTTTTTCAAAAAGACACATAACCAGACTTGTATTTTTAAAAATAAGTCTGGCTATAGTGTAACTAATCAACAGGAGGCGTCCAAGTGGATGGGATTACCAGCAAGCAGCATTCCGCGGTCAGTTGTCTGTGGAAGGGAAGGCTGGAGTTTTACCTAGTTCTGGGTAGAGAGAAGTTTACAGAATTTTATGGAAGATAGCATTTAGAGGTGAGTATCCTTAGCATCTTCCCCCTTGAGAACCTGGATAGAGTCCTCTTTGGGGATACTCCCCACCCCCAACCTGCTGGAGCTGACCATCTTCAGCTTTATCTCTGGGGCAACCTCTCAGTAATGCTCTCTTTGAAGCCCTAAACACTGGCTGCAGTTGTTGCCTTGGTCCATGTATTAGTAGACACTTAAAACTCTGAGCCCACCGGAGACATGCAGGCATGATATTTCTTGACTTCTATCTCCAAATCTGTCAATTTTTCTGTACCTGGTCCCCTCCTTGCCTGTAATCTCAGGAGCAGAAACATCCCTTTAATTGCTCAAGGTTGACTTGGGCTTCTGTGCGCTGGACCTCTTCTCCTCTCCTCTGCTCCAGGAACAACACTCCACGCCTTGTCTTCCATCCATTTCTGTATTCATTTTTACCTCTGCCCGCCTCCTTCTCAGCAGTCTGTAATTGACTCCCTTCTCTTTCTGAGGTGTGGCCTGGCTGCCACCCTGTGCTGCCGCTCCTGCCATCAAGGCCAAGAGACTACACTTTCTGTGTCCTCTGTCTTCCCCCACAAGTCATTCCTGCTCAGTTTTCCACCACCTCACTAATGATCTCCTGTATCCCCAATCTGCTCTGTAATCATCAAAACATGGTTTTGAATAATGCCTCAGCATTTGCCGTTATTAACTACTTCCTCCTTTCAAAACTCCTCTTTGGGTTTCCATGACACTAACTCTCTGCTGGTTGCCCCTTTTCTCTCTGACCCTTCCTTCCTAGGCTTCTCCAATTTTCCTATTGTGAATTCATTACTGGCCCAAGGTTACATCCCAGGAACCTCCCTTTGCCCTGCTGCTCTGTTGGTTTTGACTATCACACACGTTAGTACTCACGAAGGGAAATTTCTAGTCTATACCTCAATCCTCAATGCTAGTGTTTTTTTCGTAATGTGACTTGCACACCTATACCTGAACACCAAAGAACCTGAAACCGAACAAACAAAATCAAAAACAAACCCCCCAAACTCTTATGCCATGTATTTATGATATTAATGGTAAGAAGTGAACTGTTTCAGTCCTTTTCACTGGGCATATCCAAGCTGAGTATAGACAGCCATGTCTTGGGGATATTGTAGAGAAAATCCGAACATTGAGAAGGGGGATGGGGTTAAATGAAAACCTTCTTGAAGGACTCATGCAACCTGGGATTTAATGATTCAAATGACATTCACGTGGACGTGGTGAATGCGATACATTTGACATTCACATATTTAGTTTTATTAATCCTCTGAACATTCCTGTTATTTAAGGATTAGGTCTGTATTTTTTATGTGAACAGAAAGAAGACAGTTTGTCTATAATCACATAGCAGAATATAGGTGGCAGAGCTGAGATTTGGAGATTTTATCATCTCCTGACTCCAAACCCCATACCTTTCACATGATAACAGATGGTTCTTTGATGTGAATTATTTCTTCAAGAGGATTGTTATCTTTTGGAGAATGAGAAGCATAGACATTTATTATTTTAATCCCATAGAGGACCTCATCACTGTACTAGGTGCAGAGGTAGTTTTAGATTTCATGAGGATCAAAGCTCGTAAAAATTTTGGGGTGTGCTCTTAGAAAAAATGTATAAAATTACGGAGATACCTCCTGTGGCTTTCGCAGGGGCCCATACATTTGGGGGGCCCTGAAACCTAAACCTCATTAGTCCAATTACATGAATTGCAGAACTTAACACTTGTTACCTAAACACCATGTTCTCTATCCTGAATCATTACAGAAAATAACAGAAAAGACCATTTGCTCTTTACAATTACTCTAACCATTTTTAGCTGTTTCTGATCAGAGATGTGGTACTTTGGTTTCCAAAAGAATTAGCCTATTTGTCTAAAAGCTGATGCCCTTCAGGAGCATGTGAACTGGAAATCTACGCAGTAGATTGATTTGTTACTATTTGCATGCCATTGCAAGGCATATTCTTCTCATTAGAAAGATGTATTTGTGAGTGTAACTTCTGAGTGCTTCTTATCCACCCCAGGCAGACTTAGAAACCCAAGCAGAACTGTTGTCCCTGTTAAGATAGTTTCTATGAGATAAGCCTCCAATGAGCAGATGTGAGAGATACCTTGACAACAAACGAGAGGTGAGGGGTTTGATCAAGGTGATGGCCGGAAGCATGAAAGATAAATTCGGTACAAAGCAAGGCAGTTATTAAGAAGCAAGTGTTTTCAAGACCATTGAAATTTGTGCTCAGGCTCTCCTGTTTACCATTACAGCTTGTTCTTGACTAATATAGAATTGCTCGCTTTTCTCCGGAGCTCTGATCCAAAGTCACCCTGAAACGTAGCAACAAATTTTATGCCTGGATGATTCACTTCCCTAAGAGTGTGAGGTCTTTTTAGTCATTATTGTAGGTAAGAGGATGAATGAAATAATACCCCCAGTTGTATTTCAGTCTTCAGGGAAATGGTGGTTGGTGGTTCTCCTGCTCCTTAAATTCCAACTTCAAAAATAGGAGGCTGAGGGATGCCTGGGTGGCACAGTTGTTAAGCGTCTGCCTTCGGCTCAGGGCGTGATCCCAGTGTTCTGGGATCGAGCCCCACATCAGGCTTCTCTGCTAGGAGCCTGCTTCTTCCTCTCCCACTCCCCCTGCTTGTGTTCCGTCTCTCACTGGCTGTCTCTCTCTGTCAAATAAACAAATAAAATCTTTAAAAAAAAAAAGGCTGAAAAAACCCTTACGTAAGCTTCCATCCTTGTTTTAAGAGGAAAGAAAACAAATTAGCTGTCTTTGTTCAAGAAAGGTGTAGAAACATTCTTCAGTGATAGCCAGCTGAAGACTGAGTGAGCTACCAGTGTTTGCTGAGAGTCAGCGACACTGAGGAGTTTGAACTAGGACTAGCTAGACACATGGCTTCTGTGCTATAGAAAGGGTTCAAACACTAGTGTGAGCTGGTGGTTTAGTGGTGAGCATAGCTGCCTTCCAAATACCAATGAGTAGGTTTAACTGGATTATCTTCAAAGCAACTTTCAACTCTATGAGATAGGTTTAAATGACTATTGAATGCTAAAAGACGAAGCTTTTATTTAAAAAAGAAGAGGAGAAAGAAAGTTTGATGAGTTTTTGTTTTTCCATTTGCTCTTCTAATGGACAGTCACCATTGTGCTGGTACGGTACCCACATATAGCAAATAAACTGATGAGGATTATGTTAGCTCAGAAGATGATAGATTCTAAGACGTGTGCCAAGACAACACACAGTTTTATTTTGTAGGGAACTGTCCACGCATTGCCAAGTAACATATTCAGACATTGCTTTTTACACTTGCCCTTGAAGTAATTCTTCAAACCACAGGATAAAGAAGAAAGGATAGGTATAATTTAGGACAATAATAATCAATGCAATGAGACAAACAGTATGGATAGTGACAAATGAAGACAAGAAAGCCGACTATAGATATTAATGCTGATCTAAAACAAAAAGATTCATAAAACAAAATGGGTACTTCTTGTATTTTCTGTCATCAGGCTTCAGTAAATTTCTGCTTTCAACAGCTGCACAAAGCCTTTTCTCCAAGTGCATGTGAGGTCTTCATGCACTATGCTTACTAATGGGCCACAGTTCCTTATTTTGTCCAAGTAAAGATTATTTAGAGTACTTTTTCCATTTTACACTAGCAGTAATTACTTTGTTTAAGTAATAGAAAAAAATAAATTGAGGCTATCTTCTTTTATGCTGTGGACCAGGATTAAACATATTACCTTTTAACAGTCTTTATTTTCACCTGCCTGCTTTAATGAAAAGTAGATCAAGCAAAGAAAGTGAGTCCCATTTCAAAAATTGTTGTATATTTCAAGCATTAACAGTAATCATTGTATTCAACTTGAATAAGACATTTTAAATCCCATTGCAAACTATTATATTTTTCCAACATGATTTCTTTTAAGCCTGAAAATTAATGCTGGGAAAAATTGCTGAATGATATTCTGTTAACTAATGATATTATTTATTACTATTACCTAGCTAATAGTGCTACTTGAAATCACAGTGAATGTGAAGTTATCATTTGCAAATCCTGTAGTGCTCTATTATCCGAGAGAAAATGCAAAGGTACACACATAAGACCTAGGAACTCTGTCAGTAGGATGTTCATAATTCCCCAAAGAGAAAGAAGATGAGAAATATGTTTATCAGTTCTTTTGGTGCCTCTCCTCACAGGGAGTATAGATTTTCTTCTTGGATCAGGCATGAGATTTGCTACTGGGCATTTGTTTGATGGCCTAAGTGAATGCTCATGGTTTGGTCTGTATGTATTTATTCATGCAAATATGTTGCTTATGGTCTGATTACATTACCCATGAAGAAACTAAGGCATCAGACTGATTTCAATTTAGAGACTATATACATACATTTTCTGTTAGAAAAAAATAATAGATCTTAATTTCTAATAATGACATTGTGTGTATACTATCATCTCTGTGTCATAAATGATCCCCAAACTTAGCAGTTTAGGACAACAACAAGCAATTATCTCACAGTTTCTGTGTGTCATGCATTCAGGAGTGGCAGGGTTGGGCAGTTCTGGCTCAGGGTCTCTCATGAGCTATCATCAGATCTTGGCTTGGGCAGCAGTCATCTGAAGGCTTGACTGGGGCTGGAGGATTTATCATTAAGGTGCTTCATTATAGTGAATGGTAGCAATTAGGTTACTGAATGAATATCCCTGATGGACAGAACCTAGCATTTGATAAGCCCCTCAGGGACAGTTACCTGGTAGGCTTTTTCTGAAACAAAACCCTGTTTTATCCTTGAAATACTGTGATATTTAGAAATCAGTAATTTTGGACATTCTCTGTAGATTCTCCGCTTAAAAAACGAACAAGTGAAAAAGTAACTTCTATCTGGATGAAATAGGCCTTTTAATTCATTCTGATCTCAAAGTAAGAAGTGAAGGAAATCTTTTAGGACATTCTGCACTGTTACCCAAAGGATATAAAGGATCAGTGAACAAGAAGCAATCACAGATAGTCAAAGTTGCTCTGAGGGCAAATGATTATGCTAGCTCTATCATATATTGGGATATTAAATCTCTGACAGTTATAAGACAGAAACGTTGACACTGGGAATTCTTCATTAGCCCACACAACTTTAAGGGGCTAGATTGGTCCCTGAACACAAATTCTTTTAACTTCTAGTAGAAAATAAAAGTAAGTTTTCTCTGGCCCATGCTCAGTATTAGGAACAAAAAAGGGCATATAGTTAGAAATACAGATATTTAAAACACAGTAAGTTAATATTATGAGTGACTGAAGGCTGCCAATTTTGAAAATTTATGAAATGGAAAAATTCCATAAATAATAGAATCTGTCCAGAACTGTCTCAAGAAGGATGACTAAATTGTCCTATAACCATTAAGTGAATTGAGTCAGTAGATAAAAGTTTCCAACAAAGAAAATACTAGGACTCAACAGTTTTGCAGGTGAATGTTACCTTAAATCTTAACATTATGATTGGTCTATGAGGTCAGTATAACTTTGATATCAAACTTGGCTCTTATGCTTCCGTTATTGCCACAAAAGAGCCTTCACTAGTTAGCCTGCTAGTTCAGGGAGGATGAGAGACACGTGGGACAGACTGGACTCCACCCTTAGCTTGGAGCCAAGTACATCTTGATCTGCTTAGGTCATTTTGACTATAGCCTACCCACAGATACATGAATGAGTATAAATAATTATTGTTTTAAGGCCTTGAGTTTTGGGGTGGTTTGTTATGTAGCATTATTTTTTTCAAGTAGCTACCTTATTCACTGTAGAAAAAACATTTAATAAAATTTGACAACTATTTGTGTAAGACTATTAATAAGCTAGGAATCAAAGAGAATTTCCTTTTCTGTGTAAAATACATCTCCCATAAAACTATACTAGGTATTATGAAAATTTGGACATTCATAATCCCTATGGAGTACAATTTTCATTTCTAAGAAATGCCCTAGAGAAACTCTTATATATATGCACCAAAAAGAATATGAAGTCATACTTGTAGCATTATTATTATTGCAGAAAACCAGAAACAACCCCAAATGTGTATAAAATGAAAATAAATTGCTGCATATTTATACAATAGAATATTAAACAGCAATACACATGAATAAACTATAATAATATACAACACCACCAATAAATTTTACCCACATAATACTCAGAATGGCAAAATGTTCAGGACTGCATACATCATGAATTAATTTGTTTAAATCTCAAAAAATGGAAGCTCTTAAGTTGAATATGGCTTCACAGTAGTTATTTTGCTATTATGATTATAATTTGTATATCTGTTGCATATATCTATTTGTATCTATCAATATGATATAAAATATGATCATGTGAAAAAAATGTAATTGAGTTTTATGTCAGAATGACATTTTTATAGTAATTTCAGTTGGTCAGTCAATAAAAATTTATCAGAGACACCATTCTTTAGCCTTAGTGGCTTTTCTGAGGAACAGACAATGTGCAAAGATGGAAGTGATTTACAGTATTGCTGATTATGCACAGTATTATATTTTGTGGTTATTTTTGCAGCTATAGAAATGCAAATGTCCCCTGAATAAAACAGGTGATGGGAAATTTTAAGCTTAGGAGTATTATGTCTTATTTATTTGTGAATAGCCATTATGCGGTCAGGATGAATATGATAGTATCTATTCTCAACACTACTATTCAAAATTTTATAAAGACTGAATATAAACAGGACACACATGCTCATATGTATGCATTAGTTAGGGAAGGATAAAACTGTCATTTGTACACAGTGTAATCATCTACCTAGAAAATCCAAGAGAATCAATCGAAAAAACTATTAAAATTAAGAAGGTACTTGTATACAAAATTCAGTACATAATAACTTTTCTGTATAGGGCAATAGCCAATTAGAACATATCATAGAAAAACATCCCAAATCACAATAGCAACAGAAACTAAAAAACTAGTGAGAATTAAACCTAGTAAGAGGTCTAAAAGAGCATTATAAAAAACAATGCAACACTTTCTGAAGGATACATAAACCAACCTAAAAAACTGCAGGAACATAACATGTTCCTTAGAAGAGAATACATAACATTTAAAAGATGTTAGTTCTTCCCAAATTAATCTGTAAATTTAATGCAATCCCATATAAAATCCTAAAAGAACTATTTATGGAGCTTGACAGATTTAAAGGTCAATTGAAGATGAAAATATAATAGCCACGAATATTTTGAAAAAGAACAAAGGGTAGTATTTGCTCATCCATGTTAAAAATGCCTAGTGTAAAGCTATGGTAGTAAACCTATGTAATTCCTCAGGATTGACAGCTTGATTACATAGAAAAGGGTAGTGCAAGATCAGATCCAGCTACCTAGTAGGGAAATTTCATATGTGACAAAGGCAATGTCATATGTTACCTTGGGAAATTAGTGGGGGAGGAATAGGTTGTTTAATAAAAAAGTCATGGGACAATTAGCTGACAATTTGAAAAAAAAAAAAGTTTTGCCATATATCGCACCCTCACAAAATTGTTTGGAAATGTATCAAGTAATTATACATAAATAACCAATTTAAATTTATGTTGGGAAAATAAAGAGAATATTCACTTGTAATTTAGGGTCTGAAAGAGTTTCCTGAGAAAAGTTCCAAATTCAGAAATCATAAAGAAGAAATTTGTCACATTTGCCCAAATAAAATTACAAATTTTCGAGTGGTGAAAGTCATAATAATTACAGGACAAGTAGCAATTTCTTTTCTAGAGAAGTACCTCCCATTTTCCCACAGATGGAAATACAAGGATTTGATAGCAAAGAAAGACTGGAGTCAACCTGTGCATCCGTCGATCCTAGATTAGTTGACCCCTGGGATCTCTGCACTGTGAGGTAATCACATAGTACTACTGTGTATAATAACGTGGAAAGATCTCCAGTACATGTTAGGAAATGGGAAAAGTAAATTGCTAATATTAAGTATAAAATTATGTCCTTTAGGCAGAAGATCGTTTACAAGTAAAATTATGTGTAGATATATATGTATATAAAAGTGCATATATGTGTATATGTATATCTTATATTGCATAGAAAGTGATCTGGAAGAATTTACAACCTGCAGTTAACCCTGTGACCCACGAGAGGGGAATGAGATCCAGGTACATGGACAGAAAGTGACACTGGACTATCTGTTCATCCAGTATAATCCTTTTGTGCTTGTACTGTTTTCTTATATAATTAAAAACAAACCAAAAAAGGTATAAAGAAAGAGAACTGAAAATATAAGTAAAAGAATATGATTTTTTTAAAGATTTTATTTATTTATTCGACAGAGATAGAGACAGCCAGAGAGAGAGGGAACACAAGCAGGGGGAGTAGGAGAGGAAGAAGCAGGCTCACAGCGGAGGATCCTGATGTGGGGCTAGATCCCATAACGCTGGGATCACGCCCTGAGCCGAAGGCAAACGCTCAACCACTGTGCCACCCAGGTGCCCCAAGAATATGATTTTTTAATATCCGTATAGAAATTTTGGTATTGAATCATCTATGGCTCAATGAATCATACTACTTACACTTGCCTATTTGATTTGTATTTGAAGCAAAAGTAAGAATCTTTTTTGCTAAGGTTAAAAATTCAACAAGTCATTAATGGTGGTAAATTGATGGGCCTAGCAATTTCTTGTGCTGAATTTTAGGGAGATGGGCTAACATTGCATATATGCTTATGGGGGAGGGAGCGAAGAATGGCCTTTTGACATACAAACTTACTGAGTTCTGCTTGTATTGATGTCACTCCCACCTCAATAAAAATTACAACAGACATCTGTGGGGTTATAGCCGAGTTGAATACCAAGCTATACTTTAAATTATAAGTAACATACATTGCTTTGAATTGGTTGCTAAAGGTAGGTGTGTGATAAAATATATAAAAATATATAAAAATGCTTATGGATGAGTAAGCTAGTAATACCTAATCTTTTGAGAGTTGGTGAAAGTTAGGATCTTCTTGGAAAAAAAAATACTCAAGCATAAAATTTTGTATACAGTGTCTCTTCAGTAAATTTCCCACTTGACTTCATGCAAAGAGGGCATGACATATTTTCTGCACAGGGTTCAACACCCCACTTCCCCCTACCCAACCACTTGTAATCCTACAAATATCCTTGGGTAATTTCAAGTACCACACAGTGTGGCACATTCTCCTTTCCTTTACTGAGTGTTCCTGGAAATATTCAAAATACAAGATAAGAACTCTTGCACCATAGCTGTATATATTTTTGTAAGATTTATTTATTTATTTGAGAGAGAGAGAGAGAGTGCACACATAAGCTGGGAGTTGGGGAGAGGGAGAGGGAGAGGGAGAGAGTCTCAAGCAGACTCCTTGCTAAGTGTGGAGCCCAATGCGGGGCTTGATCTCAGAACTCTGAGATCATGACCTGAGTTGAAACCAAGAGTCAGAAGGATGCTCAACCAACTGAACCGCCCAGGCTCCCTGTATATTTTATTACATAAAATAAATATGTATGAAATAATAAGACAACATAAATTTGTTGTTGTTATTTTAATAATATGAATTAGGTACATACTAATGCCAAGCACTCTTCTAAGAGAAAATGGCAAGTTAAGGAACTTAACTTGGGTAGCAGAGCTGGGATTTGAACCCAAGCAGCCTGGCACCCAAGCCTATGCTTTTGAGTGCTATGATATATGGACTGTCAAATCCCATCTTCTTGAAACACCCATATCCTGGCTTTAAGGTGATGGGAGGTCTTCCTATGTAGGTTTGCTATGGCTGAGCTTCCCTTTGTCCTTGAAGATTCTCCTTCAAGGGTCCCTCTGAAATGCCTGCCCCAATTCCTGAAGGACCTGATGTGCTTACTTGTAGCTAGAGCAAATAGTCATCCAAATGCAAACATTTTGCTGGGAATAAGAGAAACCCATTTACTTTTGTTTGCGCTGTGTTCTCTGTTTTAGGGATCTTATTTCTCTCTCCTTTTCTCTCCTCCAGAAAGTTACATCCAGTCTCCTCAGGAGACCTTTTCTCTACAGACAATTGACAGACTCTTTTTCTTACGACACGTCACAGGACAGGTGGCATTCATTGAGTTTTCTCTTTATTGCTGTATCATTACTGTAAATGTACATATGAACGGAGCCTAATCCAGTACAGAAGGAGAACAGGTTGTGTCTCTTCTTTAACCTGGTCATCTTTATTTCATTCCCTGCTCTTCTCCTAGGCTGCTGGCACTTTGATACACACAACTGTGGCATTGCCTTTTCAAACTGCTCCCTGAATGTGAAAACTGCCCAGCTGTCTCCTATTCATATGCATTCTCCAACCCGGATTGTATTGACTGCAGTGCATTCAAAGCAAAGCAAAGCCCATCACCCCCTTCAATTAAACCCAGATGACTAAACTTTCTACACAAAAACTGGACTCACTGCTAATGATTTTTGCTCAACTTCTCAAATTAAGCAGGAGTATTTCTTTGGGATAGAAATATTTTCCAGGGGCACCTGGGTGGCTTAGTCGTTAAGCCTCTGCCTTCAGCTCAGGGTGTGATCCCAGTACCCTGGGATTGAGCCCCACATTGGGCTTCCTGCTCTGCTGGGAGCCTGCTTCTTCCTCTCCCACTCCCCCTGCTTGTGTTCCCTCTCTCGCTGGCTGTCTCTATCTCTGTCGAATAAATAAATAAAATCTTTAAAAAAAGCAAAAAGAAATATTTTCCAGTCTTCTAAGTAGACCTAGATCCCACTTTACAAAAGAAAGAGCATAACTGATAAGGGTTGGGAACAGAAATGGGATTTAAATGCACACTCAGGCTGGTGAATGAGGGGATTGCTGAGAAAGGGGGGCATATGGCACTCAAAATGTTTGATCCTTTTTGAAAAGGGCCACTGAATGAAGAATAAAAACTGCTGATTACCAGTTTTATATTCCTATTTCATGTTGATATATGCATGTTGGACATTTGATACACCAAATCCACACAAAGTTTAGAAATATTCTTGAGAGAACATGTCTGGATTTGACTCTTAAAAGTTAAAGCTACAACTGATTACATTGGTGACTTGTTAAAAAGAATATGGCTTCTGTTGGATAGACATTTTAAAAAACTTCTTTTTGTGGTTTTCCCCTAGGACACAAATGGCATATGCTAAAACCCCAACCAGGTAAGGAGTGGATAATTGATCACAGTCTGCTCTCAAATGCTCACCTGCCATACAGTCTTCCCATCCCCACCCCCACCCAGTCCTCATCTTCCAACTCACACTTGAAGGAAGGAAGGAAGGAAGGAAGGAAGGAAGGAAGGAAGGAAGGAAATAAAAATGGAAGAAACGAAGGCAAGACACAAGGAAAGAAGAAAGAAAGAGTAAGGAGGAAAGCCAGAAAATGGGTTAACTTTGTTTTGAGGATTTACAGTGCACCAGCCCAGTGTGAACTGCTTTCTTTATATATGCTAATTTATCCATCTACCCAGTTTAATGCACAAAATAAACCAGCATTTCCAATGTAAGGGACATAGGTACTGATCTTTCATCTTATTTTATAGACTAGGGGACTCTGGGTGTTGTGGACAAATAAGAATCAGACTGGCGAGAGACCAAGTGACACTTGGAGAAGTAGAACTTGGATTTATTTTACGCCGGAGGACCCAGATGAGCTCATGCTCAAAATTCTGGGCCCCAGGCGAAGGAGTTACAGGGCTTTTATAGGGGACTGCAGGCAGCCAGGCTCCAAGGGCTATGCTGTCTGTTGGTAGGTGGGTTTGAACTGGAGGAGTGCGGCTGCTTTAGGTGGGAACAGTAGCGCAGGGAGCCTGTGGCGGGAAGCCTGTTTACAGAAGCAGAAAGGGCTGGTTATCTCTTGCTCACAGTAGGGCTTCTGGTTATCTCTAGCTTATTGTTAGTAACTTTCCATCTGGGGCCTCCTGGCCTGGGCCTGCTCTGGGCAGTTTCCCTCTCATGGGGATGGGGAAGAAACTGCCCAGGATCATACAACGGCTTAGTGACAATGTCAGGAAAAAGTTACAGATCTCTCAACTCCTGGTTTAAGGTTTTCCTAACAGTCCTATTGATCTTCGAATGGGACTCACAAACTTAACATATTCAGTAGAGGTTGCAGATCCTACAAGGTACTAGAAACTCTTCAATCCAGCCAATATCATATCGACTCCTTCTTAGCTAGAGACAGCGGCAACCAGTCCCTACCCATCTCTTCTGAGAGAAGCAGGAGGAAATGGCATTTCCTGGGATGTTCCACCCGGGCCTTAAAAAATTCATAATTATGACTATTTTAATACAAGGAAGGATGTTAAACTTAAGATATGAAAACCTATGTTTATTTTTAGCTTACTACTAGCTATCCAAATTTAATTAAATCACTAACTAATCTGGACCTTGGTTTCCTGAATTGTTAAATGAGGGGTTTGGAAGAGACAACCGTTAAAAGACTTTTCCAGCTGCAGCAGGGCTTATAAATTAGGGAAACCATTTTTAACCCAAGTACATTACAATGGATGAGATAGATCTTTCCCCCCCCAGGTCTTTTTTCTAAATGAATGACCATGTGGTAAGTTGGTAAAGTTACAGGTGCAGATAGGAAGGGAGAGGTATAGAGCAAGAGATAAAGTGAGAAGGTAGCCATCATTTATAAAATAATAGCTAAGGGCATGGATATTTGGGGGAGGATCCAGAGATATTACTGTCAAATTATTTAAATATTATGATTTGCATACTTCCCAATTTCAACATCTTTTATGACTTTTTTGAAAAAAGGCACAAATTAACACCTTTTGAAAATGAGTTGATTAGAAAGTTACCACTTGAGCAAAGTTGGATGAATAAATATTGAAATGCAACAGTCTCTCTACATTTTAAATCTTTTAAAGTGTGGTTCTCAAAGCTTGAGTGTAATTGGTTAGTGAGATCCATTCTGAGCATTGCCCTCAGCTATTAACAAGACTCCTTCCATGACCAAATTTTAGTAGGGCCTCTCTGAACCCTCCTCTTAATTATGTGTTTTGACCTTGCCTGTCTTTAGCAAGAAGCCTATTAGGCCACTTTGGCAAGAATCCCCTCCCTTAGTATCTCCTTTTAGTGATTTTCTATCCATCAACCCCCTCACTCTCCCCTTGTTTGTAAATCCCCCAATCATCCCTACTTTATTCAGAATTGAGTTCAGTCTCTCTCCCCTGTTGCCATGGTGTTGACCCCTACTGCAGTAGTATTGAGTGAAGATTTCTGTACCATTTTAACAAGTGGTGAGTAATTTTTCAATGTCATGATTCTATGTGGAACGTTGGAGAGGGAGCGCCCGCCCTGGCCCAAGGGCCCACCTCTGTGGTGAAGCACATGTAAGAAAGTTTACCTACAAGACAGATGGGAGGCCCCCTCCAAGACTATGAAGAATGTTTGGGGGCATGAACTTTGATGGTTTGTGATAGAAAATTGAGTAGCCCCTTGATTTCTTTCCAAAGAAATTTATCTTTGGCTCATTTTAGGTAATGTACTTAAAGCAGGGGAATATATGCTACTGTCTAACAAACTAGCAGTAAATGAATTAGTTGCTGTGGTAAGACTTTTGGGGGAGAATGTATATGGAACTTTCTGTCCCATGCATGTAAGCAGGTGCTCTGACTGGGCAGGACTGGCTGATAAATCTGTCCTGTGAAATTGGATGAATCTGTTCCCTATCTTCCCCACACTTCACCCTCACTTCCCCACAGTATGTCTTTCCCACATTGATAAACTAGGGGTCCGCTATAGGGAGATCTTTCTAACTGCCACTGTGATTGGTGTGAGGCAAGACTGAATCTAAGAAGGAATGGTCTAAGGCCTAGAAAGAAAAAATTCATCCCAAGAGAAGAAGCAGGCTTGCTTGGTGAATCTAGCACAGGGACAAACCAATACATTTGTTCTGGGCCTGTGAACACCTGGGGAGAAGAATGGCTATAGATGAAACAGATCCAACTTTTTTTCAAGTTTGGCAATACTGAGGGGCGAAATAACTTGGGCTTTCCCCTAACCAAGCTCAACACAGGGGGAAAGGTCATTTCCCCCCAACTCCTATAGAATATTTATTATTGCCTGGGGAGAATTAGCATGGACTGGCTTTGAGCAATGGTGGTTGATTCCTAATAGCAAGGGCCTGATGATAAACCAAGAAGTAAAATGATGCAAATTCCCAGAGAGACTTTAAGAATAGGAGCTCCAAAAAACGTCTGGACTTCCCACATGGGCTAGTGAAGCACTGTAACTCTCTGGATTTGAGTATTAGGGTTAATGAAATTGTAATTGCATTTGTAGGCTTGAAATATTACAGTAAAGGCATCACTGATTCAAGTTACACAGATTTCATAAGCATTGCATGTTTCTTGTTTTATGTCTTCTACTCAATATTTCAGTATTATATTTGTTTTGAATAGACTTTAATAATTCTTTCCATTCAGAAAATCTGTCTTGTCAAATATCACAAATAAGTAGATTTCATTGTGTGAATCATGCAGCTCTGCCTGCTCAGAAGAAAAAGGAGCCCACATTTGAGATCAGCAAAGGGGAGTTTCATGTCCTGCTCCAGACCCATCATGTACCTCCGTAAGTCACCTCGTCTCCCCGGCCCCAGGTTCTGACTGGCCTCTTAGCATGTTTATCACTGTTCTATAGTTACAATAAAAAATTAAGTGAATGGATTAGCTGATCTAAGTGGAGAAGGGAGGCACTGGGATAGCTCTTTTTAGCACCTGCAGTAGAGACAAAATTACCTCATTTGAATCCTAATTCTGCTACTTAAAGTAGTAGAACTTTGGGCAAATTATTTAATTTTGTGCAACTATTATCTGTAAAATAGGGACAAAAATTATATTTAACTCATCTTGTGAGTGTTAAATGAGCTAATACATACTAAGCTCTAATAAACCTCAGGGCAGAATAAACAAATATGTTTGAGCTTTGAAACTTTTGTTTTCTTATAGAGTCCATTTGAATATTTCCGTTTTATAATGTTGTCTTATAATCTTTTGATATCATCCAAAAAGTGATTCAAAATTAGAGATGCCTAAAATATATACATTAAAAATTTCAAGATGTTCTATATTTAGAGAGATATGTGAATAAACATAATTTAGAATGCTACTTGACAGACAAGTAGAACTTAATAAGATAAGAATCTGTATACTTGCTCTTATTTCCTTTTCTTTCGTTCATATAATTATGACCATATTTTTATAAATAAAATTAAATTCCTTTCAATCCTCATCCCCATTTTCTCTACCTCCATCTTAATCTTTTTCTGTTTGACACATAGTAAGCCCCCAATTAGTGAAGAGAAGAAAACATATCATTGAAATGATCAACTAAAAGAATTTAGGCTTTGGGGCAGAAAGAGCGCTCTATGGATTTTTCATCAAATGGAAAATCCTCTCCATTTGGAAAGGTGTAGCTTTCTTTTTTTTTATAATAATATTTTTTTATTATATTATGTTAGTCACCATACAGTACATCCCTGGTTTTTGATGTAAAGTTCGATGACTCATTAGTTGCGTATAAGACCCAGTGCACCATGCAATACATGCCCTCTTTACTACCCATCACCAGCCTATCCCATTCCCCCACCCCCTCCCCTCTGAAGCCCTCAGTTTGTTTCTCAGAGTCCATAGTCTCTCATGCTTCATTCCCCCTTCTGATTACNTGTTTTTTTTTTTTTTTATAGCTGGGTAATATTCCATTGTATATATGGACCACATCTTCTTAATCCAGTCATCTGTTGAAGGGCATCTCGGCTCCTTCCGTGATTTAGCTATTGTGGACAATGCTGCTATGAACATTGGGGTACATATGGCCCTTCTCTTCACTACGTCTGTATCTTTGGGGTAAACACCCAGTAGTGCAATGGCTGGGTCATAGGGTAGTTCAATTTTTAACTTTTTAAGGGACCTCCACACTGTTTTCCAGAGTGGCTGTACCAACTTGCATTCCCACCAACAATGTAGGAGGGATCCCCTTTCTCCACATCCTCTCCAACAATTGTTGTTTCTTGCCTTGTCAATTTTTGCCATTCTAACTGGCGTAAGGTGGTATCTTAGTGTGGTTTTGATTTGAATTTCCCTGAGGGCTAATGATTTTGAACATTTTTCATGTGTCTGTTAGCCTTCTTATTCTATCTCTTTCTCCACCCTCTTCCCGTATTACAAAGATTTAGATAGGTTGTAGATGGTCCAACACCATGTTGGTTTGTTTTCATGCATGCACGCATGTGTTCATTCATCCAAAAGATTTATTTAGCACCTATACTCACCCTTCAGGGCTGAGTATAACATCTTTAGGTTGGGATAACCACCATGAACTGGCAACTGTTCATTTGTGTTATATTATTCTTTGTGTTATTTTCTACATTTTTTTGGTAATAAGCAGGTTATTGCTACTGTAACAGCAAATTTGCCAAACCACATTCTGGTAGTGATGCAGTCACAAGTCACTTACTGAAATTATCTTCCTTCTCGTGAAATTTTCTTATTGCCTCCTCAGTCCATTTTGGCATGTGCATTTACTTACAGTTAGAAAAACACACTATGGAGGGTTTTCATTAAAAAAAAAACTCAATAATTTACTAAATAATACCAATATTCCACAATAATTACAAATGTAAATAAAACTTATATTCTCCAAGGAGTATCTAGGGAAATTTGAGGATCTTTCTATAATGATCATAAGAAACATGCAGCTTGCTTTCAGAAAGTGAGTATTTAGGTGGCCTCAAGGAATCATTCATAGAGTTTGTAAATGTATATTTTCAGAAATAAATGTTTCAATATATATTTTTTTCAGAAAACTTGAAAAAGTCTATATTATTTATAAAGAAATCATTAGCAGATCTTCAGAATATGAGGCAACTAATTCTTACTTGACAAATTATTGACCTAAATCAAAATATCTGAATGGCTCTTTTTAGAAGAAGCAAGCAAAATAAGGTGATCATAGATGGTGAAAAAAGTTTTTTTTTTTTAAGTTTTTATTTATTTTATTTTATTCTTTATTCATTTATTTTTAAAGATTTTATTTATTTATGTGACAGAGAGACAGCCAGCAAGAGAGGGAACGCAGCAGGGGAGTGGGAGAGGAAGAAGTAGGCTCCCAGTGGAGGAGCCCGATGTGGGACTCAATCCTGGAATGCCAGGATCACGCCCTGAGCCGAAGCCAGATGCTTAACGACTGTGCTACCCAGGCGCCCCAGGTTTTTGTTTATTTTAGAGAGAGAGACAGAGACAGCACAAGTTGGAGGAGCAGAGGGAGAGGAAGAGGATCTCAAGCAGACTCCATGCTGAGTGCGCCCAGCTCAGGGCTTGATCCCAGGACCCTGAAATCATGACCTGAGCTGAAACCAAGAATTGGATGTTTAACCGACTATACACCCAGGCACCTTGACAGTGAAAAAGTTTTAATTTATATTTTAAAATGCATTTTCTAAATCATAAGTATTTCATTTCACTTTATGTTTAAAAGTGCCATTGATTTATTTGCAATTACGTGCACACACACACATATTTATTATCAAAATTTGATATGTATGGATTTGAATAGGAATACATATAAATGATACTTGTATATTTTCTCAACTTCAGTTGTTACCACTACACAATTTTAAACACCCTCATATGCCCACATACTTAGATACAATATCCCCATATATTATCATATTCTCTTCAACCACTGATATAAATAAGTGTATATATGTATGTATATATATTCACACATACACAAATATTTTTATATGTACATTTATATACACACACACACCCATACACACATACGCATGCACAGACATGCATAAGATTTTTGTACAAAGTTGGAAAATTTCCAAACATAATCAGATTCTCTGGTTATTCTTTGTTATTTCCAACTTAATTTCATTGAGGTCAAAGAAGGTGAATTATTCACAGATTATTTGGAATTTGTCGAGGTTAAATTTCCAGGTATAGCATGGAGTCGATTTTTATCAATATCTCCCATGTTCTTGAAAAAAAAATATATTCTGCTATTAATGGCTATAAAGTTTTATATATCTCCATTAGATCAATATTGCTAATTATGCTTTGCAAATCTTCTACCGCCTTCCCTGAATTAGCTCTATGTTAATGAGAGAAATCTGGTGAAATTTTGTACCATGATACTATTTCCCATGTAGATTTCTTGAAACTTTTATATAGTTTAAGCGAATTTCATTGAATATATATTTTATTTTCATAGGTTGATGCAATTATATCTTACTAGTGAATTGAGCCTTTTATCATGATATAATAACCAACATTTCTAAAAAGGTTCTTGATGGGTTTCTTTGCTTGTTTTAATCTTAAAGCCCTTTGCCTTATATCAATTTTTCTTTGGTTAGTATTTACTTGGTTTATATTTTTCATCATTTGTTTTTAATATTTTAGTGTTCTTACATTTTACATATTTTCCCTTACAGACAATATATAACTGGAGTTTTTTCTTAATCTAGCTTGAAATATTTCATTTTAAATTCTTTATAGTGATTACTTTTGTCTTTGGATTTACTTATTTCTACCTGTAATAGTTCTGTTTTGTTTTGTGTTTTACTTTTCTTTCTTCTTCCTCTTTTCTACCTTCTTTTTTTCCTATTCAATTGTTTTTTCTACAAATGGTTTGATAGTAATATAATCTATGTCCTATTTGTTACCCTGGTTAATTAAAAAACATTTAGGTTATTCATTTTTTAATCCTCTCACACATTAAAAACAATTTAGAATTTTTTATTCTAGTCACTCACCCCCAACCTGTAAACTGTTTTTGCCCAATAATTTAGTTCTACTAATTGGCCCCACAAATGAGACATAATCGTAAGGATTTGTTGGATTTACCCATTTATTTCCCCAGGGTCACTGCACACGATTCCCCTCACATGTGCCACCTCAACACTCTTACATGGCTCTCTTTCTCTTTCTCTCTGATACCCAAAATGGATCCTTATATTTTCCTCTTTTGAAGGGATTCGATAGTCAACTCTCTCAGTTTTTGTTTACCTGAAAATGTCTTTATTTTACCCTCAATCTTGTTTTTTTTTTTTGTTTGTTTGTTTGTTTGTTTTTTTAATGTTAGTGTGGTTGTGAGGTTGGTGAGATCCTGAGTTGACGGCCAAGAAAGAATTCTCCAGATGTCTTCAGTGCAAAATGGTGGTTTTATTAAAGCATGGGAACAGGCTTGGGCAGAAGGAGCTATGACTGCTGCTGGCTGCTGTTCCCTGCTGCTTTTACCCTAATTTTTTAAAAAAGATTTTATTTATTTATTTGACAGAGAGAGAGACAGCCAGCGAGAGAGGGAACACAAGCAGGGGGAGTGGGAGAGGAAGAAGCAGGCTCCTGGCAGAGCAGGGAGCCTGATGCGGGGCTTGATCCCAGGACCCTGGGATCAGGCCCTGAGCCAAAGGCAGATGCTTAACGACTGACCCACCCAGGCACCCCATTTTACCCTCATTCTTGTAGGATGGTTCCTCTAGGTTTACAANTTGCGGGGCTTGATCCCAGGACCCTGGGATCAGGCCCTGAGCCAAAGGCAGATGCTTAACGACTGACCCACCCAGGCACCCCATTTTACCCTCATTCTTGTAGGATGGTTCCTCTAGGTTTACAATTCTAGATTCACAACTATTTTCTCCCAGCTCATTGAATATATATTTCCCTTCACTTCTGGTTCCATTACTGTTACTGTGAATTCAACTGTTTGTCTCACTGTCATTCCTTTAGGAACATGTCTTTCCTTTCTGACTGCTTTTAAGATCTTTCTTTGTTATCCTGCAGTTTGTTTTGGGGAGACTAGAAATGGATTTGTATTTATTTATGCTATTGGGGTTTTATTCATTAAATTTGTGGGCTTGATGACATTTCTTCTAATATTTTCTGTGTCCCATTATCTACATCACTCCCTCTGGAATACTGATTAAATGTATCTTAATACTTTTTGAATTTTGTAGTCTTTTAATCTTTTTATCTCCTTGTCTTTCTAGATATATTCTAGATATTTTATTCATATCTGTTACTCAGTTCACAAATTCTTTCTTCAGGTGTATTTAATTAGCTACTTAATTTTCTATTTAATGTTCTATTTTAATATTTACTATTTTATTTCTTGAAGCTTTATTTGGCTCCTTCACATATTTGCTTATTCCCTGATCATATTTACAAATTTCTCTCTTACTAAATATTGCTATTAGATATTGTGTCTGATATTTTCAATAGCTGAATTAATGTTGACTTTTTTTTTCTCTGTTGACTGTTGTTTCTGCTAGTTTCCAACCATATTTCTTTATTTCCTTTCCTGTTTTGTGAGTTTGGGTAGCGAGCTGCTCATATTTCTTTGAGATCCAGGTTGTAGTTGGAATCCTACAGAGATTTGCATTTGACTTTGCCAGTTGCTTAGTACCACTTTAAATTAAACTCTAGGGGGGCGCCTGGGTGGCGCAGTCGATCGAGCCCCGCATCAGGCTCCTCCGCTATGAGCCTGCTTCTTCCTCTCCCACTCCCCCTGCTTGTGTTCCCTCTCTCGCTGGCTGTCTCTATCTCTGTCAAATAAATAAATAAAAAATCTTTAAAAAAATAAATAAAATAAATTAAACTCTAGGAGGACTTTTTGAGTTGGCCAAGTAGTGTAAATTCAGATCTCAAATGCACTACAAGGGTCAGTCTGGGATTACAAAAATTCAAAGAAGGATTTTTCCCCTATGCTTGGCCCTGGACCTGAGATAGGAAAACATTTTCAGGATCCCTTTCCATGGCAAGGTTTATTTTGTGTCTGATGCTAATTCTCACTTTTACTAAGAGTGTAGCCCTTTCAGGATCCAATCTTTTATTAGATTCTTTACCTTGGAAACATCCTGAGTTTTATCTGTTCTCTCTTACACCCTGTACCACCATGGAAGCTCAGAAACAGATGGGAGTCGTTCTCTTCAAACTGAATGATGGAACAAAATACCCAGTAACACATGATGGTGTACTTGGTTCATCATTATTTTACTTTGTGTTAGCTAATGACCATGGAGCCGTATGCTAAGGGAAAAGTACTCATGAATTAAGTACTTTTTGACCTGCTATCCCAAGAATGCCAGACTCTCAAATTGATGAGGGAAATGCTAACAATGATAAAGTAACCAAGAAAAAGGAAATCCTACCCATCTTAATCCAATCTTCGCACAGCTGCAATACATTCAAGGAGCACCAGGGAGAAATTAGAGCAAGAAGCCTTTTAAATTTTTTTATTTTTAACTTCATGACATTGTATCTATTAGGGAAGAAGAAAGTAGGCAATTGGCTCATTCGAAAACCTGTAAGAGTTTTTGTTTTCTGAACAACGGGGAGTGGATATTTATCTGAATGGAAAACTCTGAATGGTAGGGATTTTCTTCTCTCCCACCTCCCTTCCTCAACCCACACCAAGGATTGATCTTAGGTAATATTTTTTTCTAAGCAATCTGATACAACTAACTTCAGAGAAATAGCATTATGCTTTTCTGGGTAATAAATTGTGTGTTGGGATAAATTTCAGGAAAATGGCATGGATAGTTTTAGAGACAGCAGTTCAAGAGTAAGGGACTTTGGAAAACTTAAGAATGAGTATAAGATAGTGGTCTTTCAGCTATTTGATACAATATACAAAATGCTTGGGACTCCTGAGTACCTATTACCTGAAGTTCAATAAAAGCTCTTTGTATCACTGGAACTGAACAGGCACAAAGGAATTTCACATATGCAGAGTAGACAGCTGTTTGGCTTGCAAAGCATCAGAAAATTTCCTGTATTTCCAGATGGCTTCCTGTCCCCAGTATATACACGCTCAAGCCTACTGGAAGGTATATTTTACTACTAAAAATCCGCTAAAGATGTGTAATGCTTCTGTAGAAATACTTCAAAGGGGCACCTGGGTGTCTCCATCAGTTAAGTGGCTGCCTGCTGCTCAGGTCGTGATCCCACGGTCCTGAGATCGAGCCTTGCATCAGGCTCCTTGCTCAGCAAAGAGCCTGCTTCTCCCTCTCCCTCTGCTGTTCCCCCTGCTTGTACTCTCTCTCTTTCTGTCAAATGAATAAATAAAATCTTTAAAAAAAAATCTTTAAACCCAAATACTCTTTGGAAGCATAAAATTATTTTTTTTCAAGTTTTTATTTAAATTTTAGTGAACATATAATGTAATGTTGGTTTCAGGAGTAGAATTTAGTGATTCATCACTTACATACAACACCCAGTGCTCATCACAGGTGCCCTCCTTAATACCCATCACCCCTTCAGCCCATCCCCTGCCCACCTCCCTCCATTAACCCTCAGTTTCTTCTCTATCATTGAGTCTCTTATAGTTTGCTTCCCTCTCTTTTTTCCCCCTTCTCCTATGTTCTTCTGTTTTTTTTTGTTTTGTTTTGTTTCTTAAATTCCACATATAAGTGAAATCATGTAGTATTTGTCTTTGTCTGACTGACTTGTTTCACTTAGCATAATACCCTCTAACTCCATCTACGTTGGCACAAACGGCATGATTGCATTCTTTTTGATGGCTGAGTAATATTTTGTTGTATGTATATACCACATCTTCTTTGTCCATTCAGCAGTTGATGGACATTTGGACTCTTTCCATAATTTGGCTATTGTTGATAATGCTGCTATAAACACTGGGGTACATGTGTCCCTTTGAATCAGGATTTTTGTATCCTTTGGGTAAATAGCTAATAGTACAACTGCTGGATCATGAGGTAGTTCTCTTTTTACCTCTTTAAAACAAAATTTCATTTATTTATTTGAGAGAGAGGGGGTGGGGAGGGGCAGAGGGAGAGGGAGAGAGAATCTTCAGCAGACTCCACGCTGAGCAGGGAGCCCCAGGCAGGGCTCGATCTCACAACCCCAAGATCACGACCTGAGCCAAAACCAAGAGTCTGACGCTTAACTGACTGCCACTAAAAATAGGAGCCAGGTACTCCTATTTTTAACTTTGTGAGGAACCTCCATAGAATTTTCCAGAGTGGCTGCACCAGTTTGCATTCCCACCAATAGTGTAAGAGGGTTTCCCTTTCTCTGCAACCTTGACAACACCTGTTGTTTCCTGTGTTGTTAATTTTAGCTATGCTGACTGGTGTGACATGCTATCTCACTGTACCTTTGATTTATATTTTCCTGGTGATGAGTGATATTGAGCATCTTTTCATATATCTGTTAGCCATCTGTATGTCTTCTTTGGAAAAATGTCTATTCCTGTCTTCTGCCCATTTTTTTTTAAAAGATTTTTTTATTTATTCGACAGAGATAGAGACAGCCAGGGAGAGAGGGAACACAAGCAGGGGGAGTGGGAGAGGAAGAAGCAAGGCTCATAGCGGAAGAGCCTGATGTGGGGCTCGATCCAGTAACGCCGGGATCACGCCCTGAGCCGAAGGCAGACGCTCAACCGCTGTGCCACCCAGGCGCCTCTCTGCCCATTTTTTAACTGGTTCATTTGGTTTCTGGATGTTGAGTCTTTTAAGTTCTTTATATATTTTAGATACTAACCCTTTATCAGATACATCATTTGCAAATATATTCTCTCATTCTCAAGGTTGCCTTTTAGTTTTGTTGATTGTTCCCCACACTGTGCAGAAGCTTTTTATCTTGATGAAGTCCCAATAGTTCATTTTTGCTTTTGTTTCCCTTGCCTCTGGAGACATGTCTAGTAAGAAGTTGCTATGGCTGATATCAAAGAGGTTGCTGTCTGTGTTCTCCTGTAGGATTTTGATGGTTTCCTGTCTCACATTTAGGTCTTTCATCCATTTTGAATTTATTTTTGTGTATAGTGTAAGAAAGTGGTTCAGTTTCATTCTTCTGCATGTTGCTGTCCAGTTTTCCCAACAACAGTTGTGGAAGAGACTGTCTTGTTTCCGCTGAATATCTTTCCTGCTTTGTTGAAGATTAGTTGACCATAGAGTTGAGGGTCCATTTCTGGTTTTTCTATTCTGTTCTATTGATCGGTGTGTCTGTTTTGGGGTCATTACCATACTGTCTTGGTGACTACAGCTTTGTAATATAACTTAAAGTTTGGAATTGTTATGCCTCCAACTTTGCTTTTCGTTTTCAAGATTGCTTGGGTATTTGAGTCTTTTGTGATTCCATACAACCATTAGAATTGTTTGTTCTAGCTCTGTGAAAAATGCTGGTGGTATTTTGATAGGGATTGCATTAAATGTGTAAATTGCATTGGGTAGTATAGACATTTTAACAATATTTGCTCTTCCAATCCATGAGTGTGAAATGTTTTTTCCATTTCTTTGTGTCCGCATCAATTTCTTTCATCAGTGTTTTATAGTTTTCAGAGTACAGATCTTTTACCTCCTAGGTTACCTCATGGTTTGTGGTGCAATTGTAAATGGGATTGATTCCTTGATTTCCCTTTCTGCTGCTTCATAATTAGTGTATAAAATGCCACAGATTTCTGTACATTAATTTTGTATACTGAAACTTTGTTGAATCTGTGTATCAGTTCTAGCAATTTTTTTGGTGGAGTCTTTTGGGTTTTCTACGTACAGTATCATGTTTTCTATGAACAGTGAAATTTGACTTCTTCCTTGATGATTTGAATGCCTTTAATTTCTTTTTGTTGTCTGATTGTTGAGGACTTCCTGTACTATGTTAAATAACAATGGTGAGAGTGGACATCCCTGTCTTGTTCCTGACCATGGAGAAAAAAGCTCTCAGCTTTTCCCTGTTGAGGATGATATTAGCTGTGGGTCTTTCGTATATGGCCTTTATGATGTTGAGGTATGTTCCCTCTATCTCTACTTTGTGGAGGGTTTTTATCAAGAATGAGTGGTGTATCTTATCAAATGTTTTTTCTGCATCTATTGAGAGGATCATGTGGTTCTCATAATTTCTTTTATTAATATGGTGCATCATCTTAATAGATTTGCAAATACTGAAACACCCTTGCAGCCCAGGAATAAATCCCACTAGATTGAGGTGAATGATTCTTTTAATGTACTGTTGGATTTGATTTTCTGGTATTTTGTTGAGAAATTTTCCATCCATGTTCATCAGGGATATTGGCCTGTAATTCTCCTTCTTAGGGGTCTTTGTCTGGTTTTGGAATCAAGGTAATGCTGGCCTCATAGGATGAGTTTGGAAGTTTTCCTACCATGTCTATTTTTGGAATAGTTTTGGAAGAATTTAACTTTTCTTTAAATGTGTGATGGAATTCCTCTGGGAAAGCATGTGGCCCAGGACTTTTGTTTGTTGGGAGATTTTTGATTACTGATTCAATTTCTTTGCTGGTTATGGGTCTGTTCAAGTTTTCTATTTCTTCCTGTTTCAGTTTTCATAGTTTATACATTTCTAGGAATTTATCCTTTTGTTTTAGATTGCCCAATTTGTTGCCATATATTTTTTCATATAACATTCTCTTAAAATTCTTTCTATTTCTGTGGTGTTCATTGTTATTTCTCCTCTCTCATTTGTGATTTTGTTTATTTGAGTCTTTTTGCTTTTTTTTGTTGATAAGTCTGGCTAGAGGCTTATCAATTTTATTATTTTTTTTCAAAGTAGTTCCTGGTTTCATTGATCTGTTCTACTGTTTTGTTTTTTCTTTTTAGTTTTTATATCATTTATTTCTGCTCTAATCTTTATTATTTCCCTTCTTCTGCTGGCTTTAGGCTTCATTTGTTTTTCTTTTTCTAGCTCTTTTAGGTGTAAGGTAAGGTTGTGTATTTGGGACTTTTCTTGCTTCTTGAGGTAGGCCTTATGACTGCTTTCCCACATCCCAATGGTTTTGTACAGTTATATTTTCATTTTCATTTGTTTCCACATTTCTTAAAATTCTTTTTTAATTTCCTGGCTAACCCATTCATTCTTTAGTAGGATATATTTTTACCTCCATGCATTTATGGTCTTTCCAAATTTTTTCTTGTTGATTTCAAGTTTCATAGCATTGTGGCCTGAAAATATGCATGGTACGATCTCAATCTTTTGTACTTGTTGAGGTCTGATTTTGACCCAGTGTGTGATTTATACACTCAAAAAGCATGTGTATTCTGCTGGTTTAGGATGAAATGTTCTGAATATATCTGTTAAGCCCATCAGTCCAGTGTGTCATTCAAAGCTGCTGTTTTATGTTTAATGATTTTCTGCTTAGATGATCTATGCACTGATGTAAGTAGTGCTAAAGCGTTACTGTCCCGTATTGTATTGCTGCAGTGAGCTTCTTTATGCTTGTTATTAATTGATTTATGTATTTGGTTGCTCCCAAGTTGGGGGCATAAGTATTTATAACTGTTAGATCTTGTTGGATAGACCGCTTTTTTATGATGTAGTGTCCTTCTTCATCTCTTATTACAGTCTTTGTTTTAAAATATAGTTTGTCTGATACAAGTATGGCTACTCCGGCTTTCTTTTGACATCGATTAAGCATGATAAATGGTTTTCCATCCTCTCACTTTCAGTTTGCAGGTGTCTAAAATGAGTCTCTTGTAGGCAGCATATAAATGGGTCTTGTTTTTTTTTTTTTTTCATTCATTCTGATACCCTCTGTCTTTTGACTGGAGCATTTAGTCTGTTTACATTCAGAGTGATTATTGATAGATATGAATTTAGTGCCATTGTATTACCTGTAAAGTCGTGTTTCTGGAGATTTTCTCTGTTCTTTCTAGTCTTTGTTGCTTTTGGTCTTTCTTTCCCACTCAGAGAGTCCCCTTTAGCATTTCTTGCAGGGCTGGTTTAGAGGTCACGATCTCCTTTTGTTTTTGTTTGTCTGGGAAACTCTTTAGCTCTCCTTCTGCTCTGAATGACAGCCTTGCTGGATAAAGTAATCTTTTTTTTTTTTTAACGATTTTATTTATTTATTTGAGAGAGAGAGAGTGAGCAGGAGGGAGAGGGAGAGAGAATCTGAAGCAGACTCCATGCTAAGTGCAGAGCCTGACACAGGGCTCGGCCCCACAACTGTGAGACCCTGACCTGAGCTGAAACCAAGAGTTAGATGCTTAACTGACTGAGCCACCCGGGAGTCCCACTGGATAAAGTATTCTTAGCTGTATATTTTTCCCATTCTGCACATTGAATATACCATGTCATTTTTTTCTGGCCTGCCAAGTTTCTGTGGAGAGGTCTACTGCTAACCTTATTTGTCTTCCCTTGTAGGTTAGGGATTTCTTTTCCCTTGCTGCTTTCAAGATTCTTTCCTTATCTCTGTATTTTGCAAATTTTACTAAGATATGGACTTGGTGTTGGCCTGCTTTTGTTGATTTTGGTGGGACTTCTCTGCCTCCTGGATTGGATGTCTGTTTCCTTCCCCAGATTAGGGAAGTTTCCAGCTATTATTTGCTCAAATAAATCTTCTTCCCCTTTTCCCTCTTCTTCTTTTGGGGCTCCTATAATACGAATGTTAGTATGCTTTAAGGAGTAGCTGAGTTCTCTAAGTCTACATTCCTGATCCAGTATTTTTCTTTCCCTCTTCTTTTCAGCTTTATTATTGTCCATAATTTCATCTTGTATATCACTTATTCATTCCTCCTCTTCTTCCATCCTGTGGTCATTATGCCAGTCGGTTTCACACCTTGGTTATGGCATTTTCTATTTTGGCCTAATTTTTAGGTCTTTTATCTCTGTGGTAAGGGACTCCCTGATTGTTGTTTTAAATTCTGGCTCAGGCATATTACTTGTATCTGTTTTGATTAGATCCCTGACCATGACCTCTTGTTCTTTTTTTTTTTTTTTTTTTGAGATGAATTCCTCCATGTTGGCATTTTGTCTATGTCTCTCTCTTTTTTTGTGTTAGGAAAGCCTGTCATGTTTCCTGCTCCTGAGAGTAATGGCTATATTAAGAAGAGATGATATATTGTCCAGGGCCTGATGCTTCAGGAAGTGTCTCTGGTGTATGCTCTGTGCACTCTGCTGTCGTGTTTTGGCTGCACTTTCCCTTATGTCAGTCCTCTGCAGTGTTTCTTCTTGCCTGCAGTGGGGAGTGTTTGGACCTTGTCCACTGTTGGTGAGTTTTAACTAGGCGTGTTTTGGTCTGCTTGCTAAAAGAGGCTAGATCCTATTTCCCCTAGAGCTGAAGCTTTGAAGCATTCTATGGTCAGTAGACTTGGTGGGTGCAGGGGTGGGGGGTGTTGTGCCGGCCTTCTGGGGGAGGGGCACACTGCTGCTCTGACTCTCAGGCACACTTGCCCTAGTTCAGAAACACCTGCAGAGTGCATGGGGTGGAGCTTGGTGTACGCAGCTCAGGCCTCCACGGTGGGGCATTGTGCTACTCACTGAAGTTCATCAGTACTGATGGGTGGGAGTAAAAATGGCCTCAGCTGGCACCTTCCTCTCCGGAGAGGGGAGTTTGCACCTGCTGCTGTTCAGGAAGCCCTCACAGAAGAGCGAACAATCTTTTCATTTGTCCCAGGTTTCCCTCAGATCCCTGCTTCACCCTGTCTCTGTCCCACTGTCTGCCCATCCGGCAGCACAGGGCTTCTCTGTTTTACCTCTGGCTTGCTGACTGGGTGTCAAAACTCCAAATATTAGGGACCTGTCATGGCACAGACCCGTGCTGATCCCCTGTGGAGGGTCTTGCTGAGCTGTGGCTGGTGCTAGCTTGTCCCAGAAGGGCAGTTGCAGGAACACGCAGGGGCTTGGAGTTTGTGGTAGAGTGCAGCAAAAAGCTGGCATCCAGGTGTGCAGCCCTCAGCAGCTGCCCCTGCTCCTGTGCTAGTGAACGGGGTAGCTCAAGGGTGCCAGCAGTGCCACCTCTTCCAGATGTAGTTTTAGAAAGGGAACTGTCTTTCCCTTTCTAACTGTGTCCTCAAACCACACTGTCTGCTCTGGGGCCTCTGCCCGCACCCCTTGTCCCCAGGAGCACATGCCCACCAGGCTCTACTCAGCGATGGTGTAGACTTGTAAAACTTCAGACTTTGAGCTTCATTGCTTGGAAAAACTTGCAATTATCAGCACCTCTTTTTTCCCCATCAGTGATTTTGGGGAAATGTTTTTCTTGTGCAAAGCCCTGTGCCCTGCTCTCTCTCTACTCTCACTCTGATCATGACTCCCTCCCCTCTACAGCATCGGGAATTCTTTTCTCCCCCAAACCACAGCTCTGCACCTCTTACTTTCCATGATGTGGCGTTTTTTTCTCCCTCTAGTTGTGCAGTTTGTTCTCTCAAACCTCAGGTCGATTTCCTGGGTTGATCTGATATTTATCTAGCTGTGTTAGAGGGATGAGGCAAGCATAGTGTCCTCTGACTACTCCACCATCTTAACTCCTTCCCTACAGTTATTTTTATCTATCAAAATGGGGAGTTCATCTCTTTTGGAAAGTAGGAAAGAGCATCTGAGATTTAGAAAGAGGCAGACAGATTTACAGCAGGCAGTGAGAAAACAACTGAAAAGGCCTTTGAAGATGCTCTGGTTAACACAGGTCACACAGCAAGTAAAGAGAAGAAGCACAGTGCTGTGGAGTCCACAGTGTACCTGTTAGGGGCCAATGGGCAGAGATCAGGAAGGCCCATGGTTGTACAAAGTAGTTCTGGCAGCTGATGCCTGGATTTCAAGAGTGGGATATAGAGAAATCCTCAGTCCTGAGGGGCATCAGGCAGGACTCTGTTCATGAGCTGGGGTGTTAATGAAAGGAGCAGACTAGAGAAGAACCAAGGGTGGGCCTGACACAGGAAGCAGATTAAGAAGGAAATTTCAAATGAGAAAGCAATAAGGGGGAGTTGTAAAGAAGTCTTCTGGCTTGTGGTTTTCTTTTTATTTATTTATTTGTTTGTTTTTTAAAAAAGATTTTATTTATTTATTTGACAGAGAGTCAGCGAAAGGGAACACAAGCAGGGGGAGTGGGAGAGGGAGACGCAGACTTCCCACTGAGCAGGGAGCCCAATGCGGGGCTTGATTCTAGAACTCTGGGATCATGACCTGAGCCAAAGGCAGACGCTTAATGACTGAGCCACCCAGGCGCCCCAGGCCTGTGGTTTTCTATACCAACATTCGGTCTCAGGATCTCTTTCGTGCCTAAAAATTATTGGCAATCTCAAAAGCAGCATATTGTCTATAGCAGCATATTTTCAATTGGGGCTATAAAGAAAATCTGGGCACATAGAAGCCTATATTTGGAAATGGGGGGATTATTATAAAAACCTTTTCAAATTACTGTGCATATTCATCTTTGATACAATACCAGAACTCAAGAAGTGATAATTCCTTAAAACTTAGTTACAGTGCAGAATCCGAAATCTTATCAACGGTGTTACCTTAAAATCCCTTGGTGTATCTTGTACTTAAAATAGATGTTGTGCCCATGCATAATTTTGTGATATGCATTGGTCATTTTGAAATTATTGGTGCAAGAAATAATGCAGCCTTTTCCGTGTTGACTACTTTCCCTATGCAATGTTAAAAAAAAAATCACATGATAGGATTGCCATTGATTTCATGAGAGAAGTGTTTATGGTTATGTATTTCAGATGCTAACAAGCTAATGGTGGCAGATACATATTTTCTACAGTTCTAAATATTTCTCGAAAGCTTGAATTTTATTGTTGATAACTAATGCTATCAGTTATTTTTTTGTGAAGTGACCTGCTTACTTGGTAGATTGCAGAGAAAATAATCTGCCAAACACCCAATCCTGAAGAAGCAAAGGCTGGCCGTCTGTAATTCTTTCCGGTAAATATGGCATTCCTAAGGGTGTTAGCTCATGGATGACATGGCTTCACAGGAACTGGATTTACCTAACTGCCTCATTTTAAAAAAATGGGCAAAGTATGGAAACAACAGTTTTGAAGACATTGGGAAATGATCCCTGAGAGATGGAAAACAAATGATGTGTCCCTGTTAATGCTCCACCTAACAACATTAGAGACTTTCCAGGTCATGGTGCACAGAAGGGGAACCAGGACAGAGCCTATCAGATTACCCAAATGGAGAATGTGGAGCTGAGAGTCCGGGCAGAACAAGGCAGCTAGAGTTAATATGATAAGGTATAGGAAAGGAAAGAACCGACAGAGAAACCTACAGATTTGCAGAGAGTTCCCCAAAGAATATTCAGCTGCTTTCTAATCAGCATATGCTTCTGCCCAACATCAGGGAAAGAATCACTCAAACGATTAGAGGTTAAAAATGCTATGATCTTTCTTGTGTGTGTCTTTTGGTGAGTATACGTGTACATTTCCGCTGGGTAAATGCACAGGAATGAAACTGAATTGATAGGGTATGTGTTTCTTCACCTTTAGTAGATGTACCAGCTTCCACTCCCACTAGTGGTGCCCATTTTCTCCATCCTCTTTAATGCTTGTGTTGTCTATCATTTTTATTTTTGTCACTCTGGTGGGTGTAAAATATTATCTCATTCAATTTTAATTTGCATTTTCCTGATTACAGTGGATTCAAGTTCCCTTTTATATGTTCATTGGCTTTGTTCGTATAACAATTATGGTATAACTAATCATTAAAATAACTTTGTAATAAAAACCAATTTCTTATTTTATTGAGTTAACAGAGTTTTTCTCCCCCTCTCTAGAAATAATATACTCAGATATCAAAGCTTAAAGGAAATTCTTTGTCAGAGTTGTTTGACCAACTTGCGAACAGTCCACTGAAAGTCTCAAATTTAGGAAAAACACTATTTAGTAAGTAGCTTTGGAAAAATGTCATTGATTGCACTGGCTGGAAATATTTTACCAAACTGAATAAGTCTGCTCAAGTTTTAATTAACCAGTGGGTGATGATAAGATCTCAAAATGAGCTGAATAACCTTTCCCTCATGGGCTTGTGGGGGAGGCTTGCTATTTCCAACCTTCATGTTAGAGCAACTCACCTCGCAAAGAATGAGGCTTGGGTACATGGGGCCGAAGATGTTATCATGTGATACTGGCAAATTTTCTCCCAACAAAATTAGAACAAATTGACAGATCTCTCTCAACTTTAGAAATAACTTTGCCATGTAAATAAAAATAAGACTACACTGAAGGGGGCATCTGGTGGTTCAAAAATAGATTGCACATGGCCCAGTAAAAATTAGCTATCGTGAAAGGGTTTGCTAATTATTTTTTCTTTGGTGCTGTCATTCCTGAAATACCTCTACCACCTGAAGCCTTATGCTTAGCTTTTCTCCAATCACTTGACTTAAATGCTTAAAAAAATTGTAGTGGGTTTCTAAATATGCCAGAAGCATAATCCCAATTAACATAAAGAATCTGTAAGTCACAGTAGCCTTGACAAAGGTGCTAATGGGTATCATTAGACATTCTACATTACCCCTTAGGTAAGAGCAAAGCCTGTGAAACCTCCACATAAAACAAAATATCGCAAAGTAAATAGATAGAAATAGCTCCCTGACCCTAATGCTTTTGCTTCTTACATTTTGTACTATTCATTTTGATGAGACCCAGAGTTTTTCATTACAATTCTCATGCCACTCACAATAACTCATAATTTCAACAGCTGAGGGAATGTTTGGAAAAAAAATGGGAGGGACTCTTTATCTGAATTACGTCTCCTTAGTGCAAATACAATGGGACAAATCATCTGTTAAGTTGCAAATTTTTAGCCTATGTATCATCTCCGTGTTTTCATTTTTCTATTTAAGTAAATAAGATAGCAGGTATCTTAAGAACTATTGGTGATAAGGAATTTGGCTTGTGGTCTAGTTATAGATTTTGGTTGCTTGAGCACAAAATTATAGTTTTAGGTGAAACAAAAACAGCGATACTTAGAATTTACTAAACATCAGGCATCATGCTAATAGGTCTGCTTTCATTGATCCTTTCTTCTTTCCATTGATTGTACAAGTTAAATATATATTTATGTTCTGCGGATAAGGAAACTGAGGCTTCAAACATTTACATTGCTTTCCTTTTTCCTTTTTAATATTCTGACTCCTTAGAAGCCTTTTTTGGTAGTCTCTTTCTTCTACCCTGCTCTTCAGAGGAGTTTCCCAAATCTTGTCTTTATTCTCCTGTAGTCTCCATGGGAAGTTTGACTTACATTATGGTTTCCTCTAAGTTTGGGTAATGATATAGAAAGTGTTAAATATACCACCAATTAAATATGGAAGCCAATGACAGATGAAAGAATACTTCATTAGGGGATCTTAAACATTTTGCATATCTCAAATAAATAACTTTTTAAGTTAAAAATGAAATAGAAAATAATCACAACACAGGGTTTGCTTCAATTAACCAATTAGGTGGAATCACTACTCTCTGTGCCCTTTGAGAGAGAAAGAAAAGCTATATCTTTTGCATATTTATGTCATAAAGAATTTGACAGTCATTGACATAGAGCATGCACTCAGTAAGTATTCAAGAAATAAAATAATAGTAATATGATTTTAACTCTTTAATTCTAATAGTCCGTGAAATATAAGAAGTCTTATCAGTTTAATGTAATGTAAGTCTTCTCAGATGTATTAAAAAGTTGATATGAATGCCGCTGCTTGCCAGCCAACCACAACATATATTTATATAGAATATTTACATCCCACTTTCTTCTTTAGTCTAATCCTTAATATATCAGTCTAATCCTCATTCCTCTGAGTGATTTTGGGCTATCAAGAGTTATGCATAAAATCATGGTAATATGCTTATGATCTTGGAGTTTCAGACACTTTAGGATGAACATTCTGGTGATTTCGAGGTTTGTTAAAAAGTCCTTGTTTTGTCATTGCAAGGCATTTTGAAGTTCCTTATATTTTATGAAAGTAAAAGTTTAGTATTTACCCTTGTAGACTGTGTCGAACCGTTGGTATTTTTAAACATTTTTAAAGCCGTGAAATATAATAATATTGATATTTGAGAAAAATACTGAAAACGCTATGTAAGGGAAAGACATAATGAAGGGAAAGAAAACTAGAGGTAAGTCATTAATTAACAGACTTATTTAGTAACCAGGTAAGAGATAATAACACTCCCAAACTCATATAGCCAGGATGAAGGAGAAAGGACATGTTGGAAAGATATTAAAAATATGGAATCAACAGAATTGGTGGCTAATTAGAGATGCAGAGCAGGGGTATAGGGGAAATTTAAGATATATTGATCAAAGAGGAAAAATAGAAGTCCTTCAACCAACTTTCCCAGGTGCGTACCTGGGTGAGAGAATCAAGCCTATTGATTTCTTTCCTTCCTTCAAACATATTTACTCAGTGCCTTCTTTACGCTAGCCATTTTTCTAGGCTTTGGGACTTCAGTGAACAAAACTCAGTTCTGCTCTCAAGGCACTGCATTAAGGAGACATAGAATGAATGAACAAGTAAATGCAGTGCATGTAGCATAGTATGGAGAAAAAATACAACAGGATAAACTTTTACTTTGAATTTGATGGAGTAACTGGTATCAAATCAATCGTCCCACTAAAAGCAACTGTCAAAGCTAAAATAAAAAATAAATGAAAAAGACAAGTATTTGAAGACTTCAGAGAATATCCAAGGTAACGAGGACTTCAGGAACAAGATTCCAGAGGAAAAGGATAACACATAGATGTGAACCTGATATATTCTGTACACAGTTTCCCCCTTGAGGAACCCTTTGACTGCATTGCTGACTCCAAAGTTAGCATGTGTGGAACAATTTTCTAAGAAACCAAGCTGAAGCCCTGACAAGAGGCTAAAAAGTTAAGAGGAATTTTTTGCAGTATCAAGAAAAAACAGTGAATCTGCCAATGAAGTCAACAACCCAGGGGTAGGCGCCATAAGAATAAGAGTAAGCAAGAATAACTACTGTCAGTTTTTTCCCCTTGCCTCAGGAGACATATCTAGAAAGATGTTGCTATGGCTGATGTCAGAGACCTTACTGCCCATGTTGTCCTATGATTTTTGTGGTTTCAGGTCTCACACTTAGGTCTTTAATCCATTTTGAATTTATTTTTGTGTATGGTGTAAGACAGTGGTCCGGTTTCATTCTTTTGCATGTAGCTGACCAGTTTCCCCAACACCATTTTTTGAAGAGACGGTCTTTTCTCCATTGGATATTCTTTCTTCCTCTGTCAAAGATTAATTGACCATACAAGTGTGGGCTTATTTCTAGGTTTTCTATTCTATTTCATTGATCTGTGTGTCTATTTTTGTGCCAGTATTATACTGTTTTGATCACCACAGCTTTGTAATAGAGCTTAAAGTCTGGAATTGTGGTGCCTCCATCTTT
>NC_048227.1:90089815-90092041 GCF_002007445.2 Ailuropoda melanoleuca | reverse complement strand
AACCACCCTTGCATCCCAGGGATGAATCCCACTTGGTCATGATGGATAGTCCTTTTAATGTACTGTTGGATCCTATTAGCTAGGATCTTGTTGAGAATTTTGGTGTCCATATTCATCAGAGATACTGGTCTATAATTCTCCTTTTTGATGGGGTCTTTGCCTGGTTTGGTAATCAAGGTAATACTGGCCTCAAAGAATGAGTTTGGTAGTTTTCCTTCTGTTTCTATTTTTTGAAACAGCTTCAGGAGAATAGGTATTATTTCTTCTTTGAATGTTTGGTAGAATTTCCCAGGGAATCTGTCAGGCCCTGGACTCTTGTTTTCTGGGAGGTTTTGATCACTGTTTCAATCCCTTCATAATTAATTATCTGCTTAAATAATCAATTGTCTTATATTAATTGATCAGATAATCATGAGCTTATTTCTGGGCTCTTGAAATCTACTTATCTATTTTGGGTGAGTACAGTACTGTTTGGATTACTACAGATTTGTAGAATATCTTGAAAGCTGGGATTCTGATAGGTCCAGTTTTCTTTTTTTTTTCTCTCAAATTGCTTTGTCTATCCCGGGTTTTTTGTGGTTCCATACAAATTTTGGAATTGCTTATTCTAGTTCTTTGAAAAATTCTTTTGGAATTTGATAGGGATTGCATTAAAGCTGTATATTGCATTTGGTAGTATTGCTATTTTCACAATATTTGTTCTTCTAATTCATAAACATGGAATGTCTTTTCATTTCTTTGTGTCATCTTCAATTTATTGTATTCATGCTTTATAGTTTTCAGAGTACAGGTCCTTTGTCTCCTTTGTAAACTTTATTCCTGATTATTTTATACTTTTTGATAACATTGTAAATGGGATAGTTTTCTTCATTTCTCTTTCTTCTGTTTCATTATTAGTATATAGAAATGCAACACATTTTTATTGATATTGTATCTTGCAACTATACAGAATTCACTTATTAGTTTATTGATTGATTGAACCTTTAGGGTTTTTTTTTCTATGTATGATATCATGCCACCCGCAAATACTGAAAATTTGACTTCTTACCAATTTAGACATCAATTACTGATTTGGCTAGGACTTTCAGTGCTATGTTGAATGAACATGGTGAAAGTGGACATTTTCCTTTTCTTAGCTGCGGGTTTTCATATATGGCCTTTATTATGTTCAGATTGTTCCCTGTAAGCCTACTTACTTGAGGCTTTTTTTTTTTCTTTTTTAGAAAGACAGAGAGTGAGAGAAAGCATGAGCTGGGAGAGGGGATGAGATAGAGTAGGGGGAGAGAAAGAGGCTCCCTGACCAGTGTGGAGTCTGATATGGGACTCAGTCTCACGACCCTGAGATCATGACCTGTGCCAGAATCAAGTGTTAGATGCTTAGTGGACTGCATCACCTACGCTCCCCTACGTGAGGTTTTTATCATGAATGCATGTTGTACTTTCTCAGATGCTTTTTCTGCATCTGTTGAAATGATTGTATGGTTGTTATCCTTTATATCCTTGATGTGACCCACCATGTTGTTGATTTGCAAATATGAAATTACCTCTGGATCTTAGGAATAAATTTCACTTGATTGTGGTTATCATTTTTTATGTGTTGTTAGATTTGGTTTACCAATATTTTTTTGGTGATTTTTGCATCTTTGGTTATTGCAGATATTGGCCTGTAGTTGTTTATTTATTATTTTTGTAGTGTTTTTATTGGGTTTGGGTATCTATCATACAATTAATTTGGACCTTTTCTTCCTTTTGTAATTTCTGTACTATTTTGAGACATAGTGGTGCAACTATTCTTTAATTCACCTGAATTCACCTGTGAAATCATCTGTTCCTGGTGTTTTGTTTATTGGCAGATTTTGTTTTGTTTTGTTTTTCTTTTTCTTTTTTTAATCATTCAAATATTTATTAAACATAAATAATAATTAATGTGTCCTAAGACATAGTAAGATATAGAAGTTCATAGCATGCTGAGGAGAAAAACAATTGGACAGTAGGTTTATAGAGCATTGAAGTGACTAATCTTAGTGACTTAAAAATTCTATCCTTTTGTTATGTTCAGTTAGCAGCAGACAGCACCTCATTAGTTTTTGACGTAGTGTTCAGTGATTCATTAGTTACTTCACATGTTGTGATTAACACTGGTTGTTATATTGGTAGTTTTTTGATTCTAGATTCAATTTTGTTGCTGTTAACCAGTCTGTTAACTTTTTCTATCTTTTTTGGTTT
>NC_048227.1:90085193-90088944 GCF_002007445.2 Ailuropoda melanoleuca | reverse complement strand
GCTGTGCAGATTCAAGGAGCAAAGACATAGATCCTGCCTCTCAAAAACAGGAGTGGTTAAGAATTTGTAGGCTTTTTAAAATTGCTAACTGGAGATATAAAATACAGACTTTAAATAATTATTATTAGAATTATGTCATGAAAATGGTGGAGTAAGGAATTCTTTGTAAGTTTACTCCTCCGTAAAAACAAATTTAAAAATTGGCCCAAACTGTCCAAATCAACTTTTTAAGAACTTTAGAAATTAACCAAAGTCTTGCTGGCCTGGGGGGGATTTATTCAAGAGAATTGGTTGAATGTTAGTAAGCACGATGAGCTCTGTGGCATTTTAATTTTCCCCAATCCCATGTCCCATTTCTCAGCTCAGCAGTGGCTTGAAAAACAACAGCCCAGGTTCTCAATACTGGAAAGAGCAGGATGGACTTGATTTACAAAGAATTATAATTTGTTTTGGTTGACCTGATGGCTTCCTGGCAGACTGGCTCAAAAGGCTTATCTTTATTTCACCTGGCTAAAACTAGCCCAGTGCTGAGGCTGCTACTTGGGGGTCATTTACAGGCAAATATTTTAGTTGTTGCTATCTAAGGTGATAAATATCAGTAGGGCAAACAATAGACTAACCAAAAAGCTTGGGAGAAAAGCCTGGTACAAAACATGTCCATAAGATTTTTGAAAGGCTCTGACATATTCTTAAAGGCATATTCTAGAAGAACATATACATACCTAGGGCTATACTCAGGAAAACCTGAAAGAGCCCTAAGCTTTTACCCCTGCCTACCTTGAAGTTACGGAAGTAAAAAGTGAAGGTGAAGGCAGAGTTGTAAATGCCCATGCACACACAGAGCACTCTGGTAGAGATTGGCAAATGTTTTGGCTCTAAGATTTTAATCTAATTATTACCTGACTACTAAGCTAATGGAACAGATACGTCAGGAGTCATACACAACAAAGAATAAATATTTTAGAGAATTAGTTTAGAAAATTCATGAAATAAATAAACAACAACTGTAATAAGCACAAGAATAGCAAACCCAGGTGAGGGGAAGCATTTTATTTCCAGAGTTGCCACATTTATAATATTAAAAATGTCCAGTTTTCAGCAAAAAATTATGAGACATGCAAAGAAACAAGAAAGTATGTCTTATACACAGGAAAGGAATAATCAACATCAGTTTTTTCTGAGGAAGCCCAGACATTAAATTTTCTAGAAAAAAAAACCCAACCTCAAAATTGGCTATTTTAGATATGTCCAAAGAATTTAAGAAACCCAAAGAAGTAAGGAATTAAGGGAATCCTAAAGAACTCAAGGAAAGTGTGAAAACACTCTCTAAAGAAAGAATATCAATAATGAGGTAGAATGTATGAAAAGAAACCAAATAGAAACTCTGGAGTTGAAAAGTAAAACTGAAATGAAAATTTACTCAAAAGGCTCAACAAAAGGTCTGAGCAGGCAGAAAAATGCATCAGTGAACCTGAAGATAAGTCAATTGAGATTACCCACTCTGAGGAACAGAAATAAAAGTGAATACAAATTAAAAAGTAAAGATAAATAATCCAATTTAAAAATGGGCAATTGATTTGAATAGTCAGTTCTCCGAAGAATATATACAAATAGCCAATAAACACATGAAAAAATGCTCAATATCTTAGCTATTATGTAAATACAAATCAAAGCCACAAAGGGGTAACATCTACACCCGTGAGGATGGCTATAATCCAAAGGAAATCCACTAGCAAGTGGATGCAGATGTGCAGAAACAGCAACTCTAATATATTGCTGGTAGGAATGTAAAATGGTGTAGCCACTGCTGAAAAGTTTGGGCATGCCTCAAGAAGTTAAGCACAGCTTTATCATAAGACCCAATAATTCCATACATAAGTACATCCCCAAGGGAATCGAAAACATATGTTCACATAAAATGTGTCCATGAATGTTCACAGTAACATTATTTGTTTTGGTGAAAAAATGGTAACAAAAATATCCAATAACTGATGAATAAACAAAAGGGGTATATTAATAAAATGCAATATCATTTGGCCTTAAAAAGGAACATGCTACAACATGGAAGAACCTTGAGAACCTTGAAACACAAAAAGATGGTATGTTATGAGTCACTTATATGAAATGTCTTGAATAGGCAAATCCATAGACACAGGGTAGATTAGTGGTTGAGAGGGGAGAGGCCAGAAAAATTAGGATGAAGGTAATAGGGATGGAGTTTCTTTTGAGGATGGAACTGGAATATTTAACTTGGAATTCAACACTGGTGATGTTTGGACTTCATGGCCAGAATACTAACCACCACTGAATTGTACACCTAAGTTAGTGATTTTTATGTTACATGAATGTTTCAATTTAAATAATAACAATGATTAGTATTTTCATGCCAGTAGGTAAAAAGATGGACATTTAATTAGAAAACTAGATCTTATTTTTAAAAATCAAATGGAAATTCCAGAAATAAATATGATTACTTAAATTAAAAATTCACTATCTGGTATATAGCAGATGAGACAGAATAGAAAAGATTAGTGAAGTGTAAAATAAATAGATTGGTAAGAAACACTCAGATTCAAGAGCAGAGGAAAAAAATAGAAAATATAGAAAAGAAAAGAGGCCAATGGAAAATGGTGGAAAGATCTAACCTGCATATATTTTGTATCCCAGAAAAAGAGGAGAGAATAGAACAGAAAAAAAAAATGTTTTAAAGAGATATTAGTAGAGAATTTTTCAAAAATGACAAAATATATCAAGCCACAGGTTTTACTTAATTTAATATTTTCAAAGAAGAAATGCAATAAAAGAAATAGTGTGTTCTTCAGGTTGAATGAATGTGATCCCAGTTGAAACCACATACATAAAGAATGAAGGAACAGTAATATATGTGGTTAAATGTGCAGCAGTATTCACTGTTTAAAACAACAAAAGTAATTACTGTGAAGTTTAAAATACATGAATAATTAGATGTATGTAAAAATATCCAGGCCTTAGGATAATCATTTTAAAAACAATTTAAATATATGTAGCCAAATAAGCCAATAGGTAGATGGGGGATGGTGGAATGATTTTAAAAAACTGATTAATCTAAAAGAAGACAAGTCAGGAGGAAACAGAGAAACAAAACAAAATAAAGTATAAGTTAAGGAGAGAAAATATGAGACAAATAAAAAAATCATGATAAGTTTAACCCCCCAAATATCATAATTGCATTATATATAAATAGACTAAGTGTTGTAAATAAATGAAAAACCCTGTCAGACAGGGTTAAAAAAAAAAAAAACCAACTATATCCTGCTTATAAAGAACACACTTTAAGAACAAAGAAAGATTGAAAGTAAAAAAATGGAAATATATAATTCATGAACACACTAAACAAAAAAACTGATACATCAAAACAAAGTGCATCTCTTGAATAAAGCATAAAACTAGACTTTTTGTGTGAGCCAATCTAAAAATATTTTTCTTTTAATGAATAGATTAAAGGCCATTGGCATTTAAATTAGTGATTCGTCAAATGTGTTTTGTCTCAGCTAAGTCAAATAGCTTAAATTATATTTTCTGCATGCATTGCTGTAATTATATATGTCTTACATTGTGTGCTCTGTTAATGATCGTGTTTTTATATTTCTTTTGCTATTTATTTATTTATTTATTTTTTAATTGTTTTTTTTTTTAAGATTTTATTTATTTATTTGACAGAGAGAGAGACAGCCAGCGAGAGAGGGAACACAAGCAGGGAGAGTGGGAGAGG
>NC_048227.1:90061529-90085037 GCF_002007445.2 Ailuropoda melanoleuca | reverse complement strand
TTTTTTTTTTTAATTTTATTTATTTATTTGACAGAGAAAGAGCCAGTGAGAGAGGGAACACAGGCAGGGGGAGTGGGAGAGGAAGAAGCAGGCTCCCAGCCTGATGTGGGGCTTGATCCCAGGGTCCTGGGATCGTGACCTGGGCCGAAGGCAGATGCTTAACGACTGAGCCACCCAGGCGCCCCTGTATTCATGTTCTAATAGTTTTCTCTATATTAATACCTGTAAATAATGACCTTCCTTTTTTCATGGTTTTTTATTGTTTGCTTTATCAGCTTTATGTAAACATCCTTTGACTCTTTTAGTACCTCCAAGGCAATGAAATTATTCATACTTCTTTCCACTTGTTCTTTCCCTTCTCCCTTTTTCTCTCTTCTCCCTTTGTTTTTGTTCTATTATTTGTATGTTATCTGAGCATATAACATATATACGTGATTCTTCCAGCTTCAGCTAGATCTTGCTTTAATATTACATTTACAATTAGGTATAATGAATCCTTAACACAATTCTTCAGTCGAAATTTCCACAATCTTCTCATCAGATAAACTCATCCTTTAGTAGCTTTCTCATAAGGGCTCATGAGCAAAATATTATCTCATGTCTTACATGCTTAACACTATTTTTCTGTATGTTTGACATTAAAGGAAAATTTCGCTGGATATAAAAACTTTAGCTCATACTTATTTGCATGAATTCCTGAAAATTTTTATTTTATTTACTGTCTAGAAGTCTAGATTTCTTTCCTTTGTTAGTAATTCAGCATTTTGCTTGGAAACCAAGAGATTTATTTTTTTCTTTATCTTTAAAGTTTAATCATTTTACTGGGATATGCCTTGGAATTGACCATTATGCATCAGGTTTGCCAGATAGACAGTGGGCCTTTTCAATATGGAGATATGGAGTTCTTTAATTTTATAAAAAGGTATATGTATAATTTATATTATTATTATTTCTGCCCCATTCTTTTGCTTTTCTTCTTTCTCTAATCATATGTACATTAGATCCTTATTGTCTAAATTCCAAAACTATCAATTTCACTGTAATCCACTGTGCTTTTTTTTTCTTTGGTTTTCCAAATTATTTCAATTTAAAAAAAAATCTACCTTAACTGTGTTCTCAATCAGAGTATAACTCAATCTTAATTTCAAGATTAATTCGTCTTCTCTTCCCCCCGAGTTTGGTTAACCCCTGTTTGACATTGTCCTATTGTTTGTCCATATCTACCCTCCATTTTGGAATTTTAGTTAATGGTATTTTTTCATATATGCAACTACTCATTAATATCATTTATATGAATTAGTGAATTGTGGTAGTATTGCCTTAAATTTTTTTCTTTTTCATCCTATTTTTGGTGTTTTTATATACTCAAAACTTTTCATTCTCATTTTCTATTTTTAAAGTTACTTTGTATAGATGCTGAGAATTTTATTTGTTCATTATTAACTGCACTGGGTTTTCCTGGACGAGAAATAGAAGGTCGTTCTCTAGACTGAGGAAGCTGGGTTTGGAAGGAGGAAGATGTGGCTTACGTGGTTTCCACAAGTAGGGGGAGCAAGCGGCAGAGGGAGAGGGCAGAGGGCAGGGAGCCTGACATGGATCCCAGGATCCCAAGATCATGACCTGAGCTATAGTCAGACGCTTAACCAACTGAGCCACCCAGGCGCCCCTACTTGGTTTCTTAATTCAAGAGTGCTATTGTCTGTGAAGCACAAATTCTTTAACATAGGGTGCATTTTGGGGAGAGTCTTTCTTCCTCTGATTCTGTGATAATATTTTGTTTCTATAATGGCGTTATCATCAGACGCTTCCTTCTTTCTCATCACCACCAAGCCTCTGGGAAGCGTTTTCACGGCAAACCTGTCATGCTCTTCCCAGAAGTAGTTCCTCCCTCAGGTTGCCTCTGTTGGTCCCGTGCACTTTCTAAGATGTTCTCTTTTTTACTCCCTGTTGTCAGTGCTCTCATCTACTGGGTTTTAGATCTTTTTCTAGACACAACCCTTCCCTCCCGGGGGCAAATCTTAATCACAATTCTGCTACAGCTAGGATCCTGGTGTGTTCTGTTCTCTTCTGCATAATCCCTATCCGACCCTCTACCCTGGTTTGTAATCCAGATAATGTTTTATTACACGTAAATCAAAATTTTCGATATCCTCTGCCTCCTTGCTGTTGTCATCGGGTATGGGCGATTGCATTTGCTGTTGTTGTTGATGATGATATAAATGTTTTGGGGGGAGAATATGCGGGAGAATTTGAACTTAGTTGGCCACAGTGAACTTTTGGGAAACCACAAACTCTATTTTTCTTTAAACTCTGATGTTTGAAATTATGAAGACTGGTAATATACCTGGAAAAGCCTCGGATTGTATAAATCAGTATTTTAGCATTCATGTTTTTGTATGATAATTTTATATTTTGCTAAAAAAATTTCTGTCTGAAGCTGAAACTAAATATTTTTTTCAGCATTCTTCTGCGCCTAGATTTAGTTCCTTAGCACCAGTTAATTTGGCAGTAATTTTGGTAGTTCATTTTTCATATTCATCTTTAATTGAAGACAAGCAAATTCACTGCTTTTAAAATATCTAATCTAAGATATCAGACAGATGGAGATGGAAAAAGAAGAAATTTCATTCCACTTATCTTCTGTTGTATATTATTACTAAGTTTTGCCTTGTGTGCTATCTATGATTTTTTTTTTAACTTTCAGTTTCCCTACTGAAAGATGTTGATACAATTGTCTTTTTTGACCTTTGGAGATTGTTTCTTTTGTTTTCCCTCAAATATCTTTTTAACTTGTGTCGAAGAATTCTCCTAGTCACACAGAAGAGTTTTTAGGGTATTTGACTGTCAATCAAATAAAAATACCACAATTATACATGCTTTTTACTTAAAAAACAAATCTATCAACTCTTTTATAAAAAAAGGTTAAATTATGTTCCTGTTTTACAAAAAGTCATCAGTAATATTTATAGGAGACATTCATTTTTTTCTGTAATGATGTGCATATACCTTTCCTTATAATATATTAAAATCTTGTATTTTCACTTTTTTAACCATCTTAAAGATAGTTAAGAGGAATAAATAATTCTAAGTTCTACGAATGTTTAAAACTCTAGTATATTTGATCTCATAATTTTATTTTTCCAAGGTATATGGTGATAAAATTAAAGTTTTTAATTCAAACTATTGTAATAGTCTCTATATTTTGAGAAATATGCATTAAGCATCTAGTATATATGCTAAGACTTGTTGTAGGTGCATAGAATATGGAATCAAATAACATAAAAAAGACTTTTGCTTTCAATAGGGGAAGAGATTAGACAGTCAAAAAAGTGGATTGAGAGACAGATTAAAATATGTCAGACTATGGTAAATGTTTTACTTAACAACTAAAATAAGGTGTAATGTGATAACTAATGGCTAGTTTAGATTGGATGGATAAGGTGAAGAACATTTTAGAAAATGAAAATAGCTTAATACAAACAGAAAGAGCCAATATTGACAGAAAAAGGCTGGGGATGAAGAGAGTTTTTTTTTTTTTCTTTATAAAATTTTGGCTTTTTATTGAAACTATCAAATTACTGTGAATTAACATTTGTGTAGATAGTATTTGAGAGGGGCGCCTGGGTGGCTTGGTCATTAAGCATCTGCCTTTGGCTCAGGGCGTGATCCCAGTGTTGTGGGATAGAGCCCCACATCAGGCTTCTCCGCTGGGAGCCTGCTTCTTCCTCTCCCACTCCCCCTGCTTGTGTTCCCTCTCTTGCTGGCTGTCTCTCTCTCTGTCAAATAAATAAATAAAATCTTTAAAAAAAAGTAATTGAGAATAATTTGAGAATCTAGTGATCTAAGATCATTCATTGACTGAACTGTTTCTCAATGGAAAACCTAATGGAAAAACTCAGTTTTGATTATGAACTCTCCTGTACTATCTGGAAATGTGGTTTTAAGGAAACTCTGCTCCTTTTGAAAGCAACACTTCCCCAAGGATAACTTTTCAGCCCCAACAGCTGGGTAACTCTCTAGTTTAATGAAAGGAAGTGCTGGAGCAAAGAAAATATGGTGTCTGCCTCTGCAGTCTTCCTAATTGTTCTTATGGCTCTTAATGTGGAATGAAGATGAGGTATCAGTGTTGCATGCAAATGTTAAGGTCTTCTGAAGTACCTTGTCTTCCTCACTGTGTTTACAAAACAAGGTGCAAAACCATCTGCTACAGCAAGGGAAGAAAAACCCTTTCTCCTCAAATAAAGCCCAAAGATGCATAATAAAATATGTATGTGAGAGTGTGTATACATTATAAATTACAATCAAGAAGAATTATATAATTTTGTGTGATGTGGGTAATTGTACTCTTTTCTAAAAATTAGGATGATTCTCCCACCATGAAGAATAGCTAATGTATATCTAAAGAGAGAGAGATACATCTGGATATTCAATGTTATTCAAAGTAATAGACTAACAGCTCCACGGGAAGGAAGGGCTCTGTTGTACAAAGAATGTGATGGGTATGGATGAAAACTGTTGAGAGTGGAGAAGAAAAGTGAAGGTTAAGTACCTGAGCATATGAAAGAGGGGACTACTGGCTCAAAATCACAGACAGATAACGTGAAAACGAAGGAAAGACGATATAAGATGAAAGGAAGAAGAAAATAATCATTAATTTAAATAATTTTTTTGGTTATAGAAGAAAATGAAGACAATGCAAATTTAAATATATGTATTATTATTTTGAGGACTGCCAGATGGAACAGTGGGATTACGATGTATAACATTGGGACCTCCAAAAGATAGGAAGGAATGAAACAGCAAAAAGAAGCAAACAAAAACTATCAATGTAAAAAGTCAGAGAAAAAAAGAAGAAAACCAAAGAAAATAAGAAAACATAATAAACAGAAAGTACAAGATAAAATGGTAAAAAAAATTTTTAAATATCCATATTTAAATAAATATTAATGGGACTAAGATATACTCTTAAATTGGGTAAAGATTGATCTCTTCCCTGGATTAAGATAACAGACTTAATGAAATGTCATTTAAAGTTGAGAATAAAGCATTGGAAAAAGAAATTCCAGCAAATACTTAGAATGAGGAAGTGGATGTGGACATTTAATAAAATCGGGTGAAAATTCAAGTCAAAGGCTTTGAATTGAAGAGGACAAAGAGGCATGTTTTATATTGAAAAAATACAATCTGCTGAGAAGACATCCGCCATTTTTTTGGCCTATATTACTTCAGGAGTGTCCTAATCAGTCTCCATTCTTTCACCCTTGCCTCTGTATATCCTATTTTTAGTAGAGAAGTCAGATTTGAAAGTATCATTCCTCTATTTACCCCTCCACTGGCTCTCAAATTCACTGAGGCCAGAAGCCAGTTCCTTACTAGGGCCTTAAAGCTCTACCTCCTTCACCCCCATTACCTCCTGACAACTTCATCTGCTACACTCTTCCATGACTTACTTTATCCAAGAGGCATCTTGTTGCTCCTCAGACGTGCCCCCATCACCCTCCTGCCTATGGCCTTCCCACTAGCTGTTCCCTCTGCCTGTTACACTCTGTCCTTAGAAAATGACAGGACTAACTCCTTTAGCTTCCTCAGAATTTGCCACCCTATTTAACATTGCTACTCTCCCTTTCAAGCTCCACATGCCTGATTCTCTTTACCTTATCTCTCATTCACTGGTCTTGTAGAAACAATATTGTATTAGCTCTGGGAGAGGTGGGGACATAATGCTGGCTCTCTAAGGTCACCAGAAGCAGCGGGATGAAATTCATTTGAACAATGCTAAGTCAGGAATACTTCTGTGCTCTGTGGAAGAAAATTTCTTTGAACTCCATGAATGATTATACAAAGCAAAAAATTACCACCAAGTATAAAGGAAAAAGTTGCTTCTCTTTTCAAAGCTTGATATTATTCAGAATGGAATGTATATCCGTACCCTTAAATTGAAGAAGAGAATCTTTTTGATCAGTAAGGTCATCTTTGAGTACATTTTGAGAATGATCCAGGAATTTTTGGAAGATGTAAACAGATATTGAATAAAATACAGTCTCTTTGAAGTCAATTAAGAAAATGGATGAAAGTGAGGGAATACAAATGTGCATTAAAAATTGAAATGTCACATGTAAAATATTTAAAAGATTTTTTAAAAAATCAAATTTCATTTCAATTTTTGGCCTCTCCTAATTTTTCAATTTAATGCTAAAGAATCTCCAAAGTAAAAGAAATTGATGTTCAAAATTTTAGATAGTGTCCTTGCGTATACGTGTGTTTATATTTTCCTTCCTGGGTGATTTAAAAAAATGCATAGTTGTATTTGTTTTTGCATTGTTTTTCCTCTATATACTTAACACTTTGCTCTACTATCTCAGCTCTAGAAATGATATTAATCCATCCAAATATTTAAAATAACGTGTGCTACAATGTTAATTGTGGAAATTAAGACATTTCAACACAAATCTGGTTTTGATTGTACTTCAGAGGAGAAAGCTATATATAAACCCACAGGAATAATAAGTTCAAGGCCTCATTCACAGTATGGATGATTACATGCAAAGGGAACAGTGTGAAGACTGCCATGATTGTAATCGACAGAACAGAGTGAAACAAGGAGGAAAAACAATGGCTTCAACTCTGTCCTTTCTGTGAACTTCAGCCGATACTGAATTGATTATTTCCTGAAAGGATGGGCATTGCTGCTTGATGCCTAGAATATCAACCATACAAGAATTCAATGGAAGCTCGTAGTGATACTATATAGTAAATATTGCTACATTCTTTACAAAGCTTATTCACAATTATTTTTCATTTTATTAGTATTTTTTACATTTGAATTCCTACATAGGTTTTTATACACAAAATTTAAAATATCTAAGTTAATAGATTTTGGTTGAAGAGAAAGCATTGATTTTCATGAGCCTCATGCAGTTGATAGCATTTGAGACTTAGTGGGGAAAGTACTTAATAATACTACTTAAATTAATTACAGTTTATTTAAATGGAAAGACTATCTTTGAGCTTGGCCAACCAAAGATAACATGAAGGAAACATTCAGTGCTACCTTCCAGCTAGTGTCTGGGTGTCTTTCTTTGTAGAGAGCAAATGCCTTAGACGAAGGCAATAATCCCCCGAAATCTACTTTTCCCAACAGTATAAATGACAACAAACGGCGTTCTTGACTGGTATGGCCTCTTATTTTCTATATCATTCCCAAATATCTGGCTGTTTTACAAGAATGAATTGGTTTAGATAAAGTATAGCTAGTTTGGCAAACTACCTCGGGAATCTTTAAAATGTTCATTCCCACTGTAATTTTACTTCCATAAAATATTACAAAATTCAGAAAATGACTTACATAGAAAGTTTTTAATTGAAATTTTACATATGAGAAAACACAAGCTTGTCTACATACTCTATATACTATACTGTACTGTGTATAGCTGTATAACTATCTTTTTTTTTAAAGATTTTATTTATTTATTTGACAGAGAGAGAGACAGCCAGCGAGAGAGGGAACACAAGCAGGGGGAGTGGGAGAGGAAGAAGCAGGCTCATAGCGGAGGAGCCTGATGTGGGGCTCGATCCCATAACGCCGGGATCACGCCCTGAGCCGAAGGCAGACGCTTAACCGCTGTGCCACCCAGGCGCCCCTGTATAACTATCTTAGATAAATAATTAGATCTACTGTAGTGCACATTCTAATACCTACCATAGCAGTAGACCTATACGTATGTCTATCTGTATCCAGTAGTGGGACCACACCTAATTATAATACTTCTAAGAACACAGGGTGCCTATTGCGAATTATATATTCACACTGTGATGTAGATTGGGTAATGATTTACACTCCTACACTTTTGTATGCTTTACTTATTTCTCTATAACTAATTTAATTTTTCTGAATAGACCATACCCTGCTAGGCGTTAGGGTATAAATAGCTTAAATTTAAAATTTTTCAATTCTTGTTATTTCTCTCTCTCCCAGTTTAGTAATTTCCTGTAGTTTAAAACAAGCTCTCTCTGACAGGTATGTAGTCAATTCAAAGCTACACTCACCATCAGGCTTTCTCTATTCTGTGTCTTCCTGCCTCATACGATATTTGGAATTAAGGGAAAGTTTGTTGTCCTGAAAGGTGGGACAGGTACAGGCTTTTTGCTGGCTTTAGTTGTAGGGCAAGCTGGTGGCTGGTTGGTATTCACCAAGGTGTGAAAGGGCTGGTCCTACTATGGGCTTCTTGCTGGAAGCTGCCCCTGTAGACCACGGCAGGTGTAACCTGTCTGTGTTCACCCCTGCCTAGAGGCTCTCACTTCTCCTGATGGCCAGCAGCTTCCTGCCGAGGGTAAATTGGCCCAAGTTTAAGTGATATGGAGCAATTTGGATAACATTTCTGGTTTTCAATGACATAAAGATAACCAATTTTTTTTATAGCTTTTGCACAAAAATTGACAGAAATATATGACACATCTATAAGGAGAAATTCTTTGAGTTATAAAGAAAATTAGAAAATAGACAAAAAAATAAAGTATCCTAACTATGAAAAGTATAAAATTGGTACTTTCAGGTATTTTAAACTAATCTGTAATTATATATATACACACACACACACGTACACACACACACATTTTATCTACTATAAAAATAGTAGATTAAATAGAATATATATCCACAAAAGTACAGATACAATTCACCTGTTAAAAATAGTAAATTAAACAGAACATATTTATATGTTATTAAATCTATATTTTTGTAGATTAGTTAAATGTTTGTAATTCTATTGGTTTTCACTTATACAGTTTGAAGATATGACTTTAAAGAAATTATATTGTAGGGGCGCCTGGCTGGCTCAGTGTGTAGAGCGTGTGACTCTTGGTCTTGGGGGTTGTGAGTTTGAGACGGATGTTGGGGGTAGAGTTTATTTAAAAAAAAAAAGTAAAAAAAATGGGGTGCCTGGGTTGGTTAAGTATCCAACTCTTATTTCGACTCAGGTAGTGATCTCATGGGTCCTGGGGTCGAGCCCTGAGTTGGGTTCTGTGTTTAGTGCAGAGTAGGCTTGATTTAGGATTTTCTCTCCCTCTCTGTCTTCCCCAGGCTTGCACCTCTAAGCTCCAGTGTGTGCACATGCACGTGCCCAAGCATGGGCTCTCTCTCTCTTTCTCAAATAAATAAATAAATCCTTAAAAAAGAAAAGAAAAAACTCGTAGTGTAGCATTTCCTATTTTCTCCTTAAATTACTCTTCTATCTGATAGTAATGTTATTTTGTTTAGTATTTGTCAGCTGTATATTTTTCAGTTGTCTTGTTTTAAACCTGTCTTTTTGCTTCAGATATATTTCTCATAGATAGCAGATATCTCTTTATTTTTAATCCAAATCTGATATTATCTACATTTAACACCTAATCCATTCATATCTGTTTTATCACTAGCACGTTTGAACTTTATACCATCTTATTTCAGTTTTCTGTTTACCCTTTTCTTTCCGCTTTTTTTTCTTATCTCCAACTGAAATGTGAAAGGTTATTACAAATTCTCTTAAATGGTTATCTTTGAATTTTTTAAATAAACATTTCTCTAATTTCCTCCACAACCTCCCATAGAAATTAAATTTGCCCTGCAATGCTCTTTTCCCCTGGAGTCCTTAAAAAATTATACAATGCATAAACACAATGGTAGAAAACTCCCTCCATCACTTCCCCCAAATTATACAACAGCACAGAAAAATCTTTTGTTATTCAATGCTGAGCAAAAAGCAAGATGTAGAATTTGAATGCATCATGGGTGAAACTATGTAATATAATATTCTCACAGAAAGTATCATGCTTCTCATTTGGTCCTTCATTGTCCATTTACAGTGTGTTGTATTTTGTACTTTAACCCCCATTGATGAAATAGTGAATGAAACTTGCAAAAACAAACTGAGTGATACAACTCTGACACAAGCCAGAATGTTACCAAGCATCAGGTCTCACAAAGATTTGCTTAGGTAAGATACAGTTAAATGGTATAATTATGATCATAAATTACATACTCCATTGTTCTCCTGCCAGTGTAATTATTGTTGAAATAATTAGAAGTTTCCTAAGTGGATGTTCACTGCCAAGGTAAGGAACTAGTTAGATTCATGATTAGCTCTTATGTTTTAATTACCTCATTTCTTTGAGTGAATGTGTCTTACCTGTTATATAAAAAGAACTTATAAAAGGTATACAAAAAGCAACGAAGAGGGTGAAGTTATAATTATACGCATGCACCAGCCTCTGAAATTATCGATGTAGCAAGGATAAGACATAATTTTAAAAGTTCCAGTAGGAACATATGGTGAACAGTTTGCAGAAATTGCAGAACATCATAAGCATATGGGTCTATTCCATATGATCTTAAGCAATTTTAGGGGCAAAGAATACCATATCAAAGAGTATGCTCTTTTAAGTGTCAAATAGAGCAATATAGGGGCGCCTGGGTGGTACAGCGGTTCAGCGTCTGCCTTCAGCTCAGGGCGTGATCCCGGCGTTATGGGATCGAGCCCCACATCAGGCTCCTCCGCTATGAGCCTGCTTCTTCCTCTCCTACTCCCCTTGCTTGTGTTCCCTCTCTCACTGGCTGTCTCTATCTCTGTTAAATAAATAAATAAAATCTTTAAAAAAAAAATAGAGCAATATTAAACATTGTTGGCCTGAATACTATGAGAGTGGTGTGCCCGTGTGTGAGAGTGTAAAAGAGAAAGAGAATAGAAAAATGACTGATGATTTAATTAAAGTAAAATATATTCATTATAAATCATTAATTGGACTCTTGGGAATCCGTCATGTCAAAGCTGACTGGCAGTTAGAGACTATGATTTTGATTTCAGTGTTCTTAACATTTGTCCATTGAAAGAAGCCAGCAATGCAGAACAGAAATGATGACTCTTATTAAAATATATTTTAAATTTTTATTTAGATATTTCTTTAACATCTTAATTATTCAATGTTTAATTCATGTTTAATTTTAGCTCATTAGTGTACATTTGATTTATTTGAACTATTTTCCTTTCTGTATCATTCACATTTGTTACACGTTTCATTAATGAATAACAAATTATTCAGAAAGTTTTGGTACCATGTTCTTTTAGATTAGTAGCATTCAGTTAGACTTCTCAAAAATGTTTTCTTTTTGACTCTGGATGTTAGTTTTTTAATGAGCACATTGATGGTCTTAATATTTAATGCAGTAGAAATTTTCTGAACACAGAGTGTGTTAAAGAAACACCAAGGAATTTTTTCAAGCTAAGTAGTCTTTTCACAAAATTGAAGCCCTCTGAGCTGGGGAATTAAAATATGAAGAGTTTCATTGAGTCCTAATGAATATATTTGCTACAAGTTTTATCATTGTGCTTAAAGCAACTCACATCAAAATCTCTCACAACTATTCCTCCAATTTTTGAGATTTTATTCCTGTTTCTATTCCTAGACTTCCATCTGTTTTTGCTTTAAATTTTCTCTCATAACCTGTCTAAACACTTATATTTTTTAAAAAGTATTTCCTCAGCTCAAAGGGTATCAGACCTAGAAAGACCTTTGGAGATCACCTAGTCCAGCAGGGTATTTTCCACCCAACACATCTGAGGGATAGAACACACTTCTGTTAGTAATGGAGGCTCAGTGGACTTTAATTGCCAGTGGTAAGGCAACGCATGGGAGCGGTGGTGAGAAGGGAGAGATCTTTGACAGAATTTGCATGGGGGGTGAAATGTGTATGGTTTTAAAATCTCGCCCGAGAAATCCGGATATGCCCTCTCAAGGGAGAATCTCATTCTGAAGGTAAAGCAAGACGGGAACAAATAAATTGTAGCTGTCTATAGCAGAACTAGAACTAGAACCAAGGTTTGTCTCTTGATCCAATGTTTTTCTTCAATACCATATTACTTCACTCATTCAAGTGCCATAAAACTGAGATTTCTTGCAAGAAATATAAACGGATTTGGGGTAATTTAATTCAGAAAAACATTTTTTGAAGTACATAGGATAGCTCAATGGAATTGAAAGGAAAATGGAAGGGACACCTTGGTGGCTCAGTCGTTAAGCATCTGCCTTTGGCTCAGGTCATGATCCCAGCAGTCTGGGATCGAGCCCCGCATCGAGCCCCGCATCGGGCTCCGTGCTCAGTGGGAAGCCTGCTTCTTCCTCTCCCACTCCCCCTGCTTGTGTTCCCTCTCTTGCTGCCTCTCTCTTTCTGTCAAATAAGTAAATAAATAAATCTTAAAAAAAAAAAAAGAAAAAGAAAAGAAAGGAAAATGGAAGAACCAGACTTCAGAGCAGGGCTGGCTGGACATTTGCCTCCAGAAACGGTCATTCTTTTACTGACAGCATGAATCAGATCACCAGTTCATATTCCATCCTGCTAGTGAACCAGCCAACCTGGGGTCATTCGCCCATCCTTTGGCAGGAATGGAGTGGGATATCTCGATCAGGAGTCCCACCAAATCTTTAGAAGGGTTGATTTCCTAAAGAAAAAAAATAGGGTGAGTTCTCCCTTACCCCAGGAATGATGAACTGGTAGTGGGCAGGCCAGAACACCATCTGTCCACTCCCCCTTCTTCTAGAGAGAAGTCTCATTCCAGCAAAGCCTTTAAACCCTGCTTCTTTTGTGACAGTCAGTCCTGGTGTAATTTCTGGATGCCTCTGCAGTGGTCACAAGCAGAGATTCTCTTTCCGAGCTCATGCCGTTCTCCCATTGGAATCTTCCTTCCCCTGAGCTTCAACAGATGGGACGAAGCACACAAGTGGAGGAGGCATTCCTGGAAAGAAGCTTTATGGAAGGAAATGATATAAGAGTGAACAAAAGCTGAACAAAAACTGTTCAGCCTGGGAGGGAAAGAATTTGTGGGAATTCATGCCAGCTCTTTTCTGTTTTCTCACGTAGGGCGTTTACCAAGGAGGAAGTGAGGAGAGTTGAAGCCAGGGCACAGCAGGTTAGAGGTGATTTAGAGGTTCCCCAGAGGGAAGTCGGAAGTGTGCAAGGGCCAGGCTGGGGAACCAAACAATTGTCTCCTAGCTCTGCTCTTCTTCCCATGAGGCTGAAGGAAGAGAACAGCATCCGGAGTGGAGAGGCAGGGGACTAAGTAGGAGTAGTGAACTATCAGGGATTGTGGTGTGAGTGTAGTTCACTTTTGCTTGTGGGGTCCGGCTGGAAGGTAGCTCCTGGCATTGCTGAAGGAGGCTGGAGCATGGGATGACTCAGCGACCGGAAACTGTCACGTCGAAGGGCCACGGTCCTGGTGTGTGGGATGGAGCTGCGAGCGGCCACAGCGTTGTGACCATGGGGAGCACTTTCGATGTGCAAGATTCAGGCATGGAGTCTGGGTGCAGCTGATTTGTGAGTGTGGCTGAGGTGAAATGGGCACAAAGTGATGGGACAGGGGCAAAGTCTACACAGAAAAAAAGTCACTCTCCTGGGTTTAAGAAAATATCAGAGAAATATGAATATAAAACCAAGTGAGGAGAATTGACAAGTGATTGCCTCGAGTTGCATTTAAAGTCAAATAATATTAGAGCCTCAGCTAGAAAATCCATCTTCTAGTTCTCTTCTGGGAAGGCTATTCTTTTACCTGCATATATGAATGCCCTATGCTCGGAAAAACACACTCGCTGAGGAGAATTTAGCCCCCGAGCCTGACTAAATCAGTACTCCATTTTTTAAAAGCTATAAAGTGGAAGAAAAGTGACAGACCAACTGCTTGGAATGCTGAGGGGTCAAGGCATTTCTGAGACTGACAGTTTTTAGAGTCCTGTTCGGTGGCATGAGACGCAGAAGTATGGTTTTCTGTGTGAGGCACAGCAATCCAGTCTTATAGACTACTCTAGGAGTTGATACTATTGAAAACCAGGATAGTAACACAAGCTTGAAACGCGAAGTTGGAGCCAGCTAAGGAGAAAGCCAAATTGAAATGAGTGAAGAGCAACTAAAACCTCTGGGAAACCTTATCTAAACTCCAGACTGTGCACCCCCTCTGACGAGCTTCCTAAGCTTGGTTGGAAATGCCAGCCCGGTCTTAAAATTGCCTCAGCCTGCTTAGCTGGGAGAGGGATTTCAGCCTTTAGGGAAAGAGGCTCAGTTCCTCAGCAGAGGGAATTTTCCTGTCCTCTAAACACCTTGTAGAAACTCTTCTAATACATTTTTGTTTTTGTTTTACTTTTCTTTTAGAAAAATGCGCTTAACTCTGGTGTTGGTTTACAACCTTGGGAATCTCCTGGGTGAAATCCCGAACTCCTCCCCATTCAAGGAGGACAGGGAGAGACTGAAGGGAGAAGCAGGCCACTCTGGATTTGCCGGTGGCAGTTTTAATAAGCAAGGGAACTTACATACGAGGATTGTCTTGGGTGGCATGATTAGATCTCCAGGCCCGCTCCATGCCGGCTCGCCAGAGTCTTAAGATTTGTGATGAGGCCTCCGTGGGGTTTAGTCACATATACCATCCAGATGGTCTCAACAACATCTTCCTCTCTCAAGGCTGTGTCCTTGGACAGCTCCCCCAGTGAGAACGATACGCGAAGGATACCTTCTGAGGACAGGGGAGGAAGTTAGGACACTCTAATTACCTGGGGCCAGTTTGAGGGTCAACTTGCGATCACATTGTCTTGATGACCAGTGGTTACACTCTTTTATGCCCCTCTCTTTTGTCATGTCATGTGCCCTGAGCCTTCGGCAAGGGGTTTACTAGCGTGGAGGTGGCTGGTTTGGTGGCTACCTGGCTGCATTGGAGGCAGAAACCATAGCAACAATATAGGCACACATAAGAGAAGCAGATTGAGATGATCCTCAAAGTAATCTTTTCCACCACAAGCCATTGATTTACTAAGTCCCCTAGGCTGGGGTTGGATCATGCAGGGCATTCTCTTGTGTTTTTATGAGATTTGATAAAGATGATACATTTACAGACTTATCAGGTATGAACATATAATTTGGGAGGGGGGTAATGGTACAGGTGCCTCCTTGCAAAGCAATAATAATAACCCAGGCCATCCTATTTTAGTGGAGAGCATTTTTCATTAGAGACATTTCAGTGTTCAATAAGGATGGGCTTTGCCAGCTATCATTTAGGGTTATTGGGAAGATTTAGTAAGGGCTTCTATATATATTATAATGTTTTCCAGACCAGCGGATGAGATAAAAGTGGCAGCCAAATTAATTGTACCAGTGGAAAATAGAACATGTTCGCCTGGCCTTGAAGAAAAGGAGATTGGCAGTTTTAGGAGCTTGACTTGGTTCTGTAAACCATGCATGTTGGCCTGGCCAGAGGAAGCAGCACTGTCAGGTATGAAGAGATGGACAGGGTGGGGCATGCCAGACCAAGACCCAAACCCTTTCCCCTCTTTCCATGGTAAGTGTTCTAGTCCAGCTATAGTGGATTTCAACAGTTACAGCTTGTAGCAAGACAATAGAATCCCAGTGGAGACTGAATAGTTCCCTGTCACCCAAGGGTACAAAGTAACTCATCCAACCCACTGGGACATCTTGTAAATTCCAGTAGATAATACCTTTCCTGGGCACGATGGAGCTTGGTGCCATCAGTAGCATAGCATGTTGGGAGCAAGAGTTGGGACAATGGCTGTTTCCCTTCACTTCCATACCTTTACAGCATTGGGTATCTTGGCAGGGGTCCCCAGTCTGGCATATGGGGCAATAGGCCCTACTGGTTGATCATTTAATTTATTAAAACCTGGCATAGTATTTTAATCCACCTGGCCAAGGTGGATTAGTAATTTAATTTGTTGCTTTATTTAAAAAAATCTGTTGCTTTAATATTCTCTCTCTCGCTCTCTCTTTTTATTAACCTTGCTGCTTGCAGGTTATAGAGGAGATGGAACCTTCATTCACTGTCATGCTCTTTTGTTCAGTCTTGCACATCTTGACCTTTGAAACGTGACCCCCATCACTGTTTATTCTACAAGGGTACCCATGTATGGCATTTAGCTTCTTTAATCACCTAATAGTCCAGCCTGACTTGCACAACGACAGGGGGAAGCTTGGGTTAGGCCAGATGCAGAGTCCACGTGAGCCAAGACACATTTAGAACCCTCACTTGCAGGGAGGGGGCCAATATAAATACCAGTTGGCAACTCTAGTGGATGGCCCCAGACTCCTTCAGCAGTTGCCTTGGGCATGGTTTAGAACACGCAGGGCCTGCTAGTACTGCGTGAACCAAATCACTGTATTTTAAGGGCAATCCGGCATCCTTGGCGATATGCCATCTCATCCGTGCACTGTGGTGGCCACTCTTTTCTGTATCCAATCTGCTGTACCTGATGATGGGTCTGTTGCTAGGGCTTATATCTAGTTAGGGCATCAGCTTTCTGATTGCCAGGGAGAGCTGATACCTTATGAGCGGGGACCCGGAAAGCAGCGAGGACTGCCTCAGTCTCTTGTAGATGAGCCCCAATGCCTTTTTACATATTCTGACCCGACAAGGGCTTATTTGTCATCATCCATCTTTTGGCTTCCCGTTGTCTGAGCCATGGAGCTAATGCCTTTAGAACAGCCCACATGCTAGTGCGAAGGGGTAACGGCCAGGGCTCACGAGTGATCGCCAGTCAAGCTGCTCTGAGTTTAGCCCACTGGCTGCTTCGGGCTGTTCCTGTTTCCATGCAGATGGTGTGAATAACAACTACAGTTCGTGTGGGCAAATTGCCTCAACTGGACCAATCTGTAGATCAGGCATCAGTGGGAATTTCCTGTTCTCTCTTGACAGGACACAGGGGCTGCCACAGCAATAGGGCCATTTAGAAGATCGACCTACTCTGTAGGGCTTGGTAGTATCCGCAGGTTTAGAGACAGTGGGGTGGTGGGCAGGTGCTCTTCTGTTGCAAATAAGTGTGCCACGTAATCAAAGTGGGGGTTTGAGCCATGGCAGACGTTGGTCCACGGGGTGTAGTTTTAATCCACCCCTTGTACGAGGCTATACGTGGAGGAACACTGTGTACAATGTTAGGAGCCATGGCTCTGTGGGGTATGTTGGGTTTCTGCTTCCTTCTAGAACTGGGACCAAAATTCTGGAGGTATTCTCTTCTTCCGTTGTCTCTGTCAGAGTGCCCAATGTATACCTTTCAGAGTCATAGACGCAGCTAAGTCCAATGGTAGCTCTGCTTGGGAGATGCTCAGAGTTTCAGTCTGTTTCACCAGCATTCCTGCCCTTGCAGAGGTGGCTTGCTGCTCTGACACCCAGTCCCACACATGCCCTTTCTTTACCAGACAGTATAAGCGATGGAGGCAAAGTGCCAAGTGGGAAATAAAAAACACCCAAATCCCTGTAAAGGCTTGCACCCCTTTCATGTTTTTAGGGGTTGGAGAGGCTTGTAACTCAACAATTACGGCCTCTGGGACAATGTGCATCTTGCCTGACCAAACAACTCTTCAAAATTCCCAGGGCCTGGGCCTTGAATTTTCTGTGTGTTCACTGTCCATTCTCATTCTCTTACAGATGTTCCAGCAAAATCTGCAGTGTCTTGTAGTAGAGGCAAGTCTTTACATGTTAACCTTTTTTTTCTTTTGATCAATGTAATGGGCCCATTTTACTGACATGGGGAAGAAGAAGGACAGGTCTCTGGCTACTATCCCATGACATGTGGGGGGCTGTGTAGGCAACATTGGGGAGCACTCGAAAAGTCCATTTTTGCCTCTCCCACATGAAGGCAAGCTGATCTTAATGACTTAGTGGCCAGAAGTATATGGGAAAAGGCGTTTGCTAAGTACAGCGCAGAATGATACATTCTTAGAACCATAGCCAAAGTATTAAAGATGGTGGCGGTGTTGGGCACGGCCACATGGATGGGTGCATTACCTTGTTTAATTCTTGGTAGTCCGCTGTAATCTGCCATGAGCCATCTGGCTTTTTACTAGCTCTAATGGCCTATTGAAAGCACTATGGACAAAGCATGCATTACCCACTGGATGTGACTTCTGGATAGTTTCTCCTATCCCCTTTATACCTCCTGGGCAATTTTTATTGTTTGACAATTACAGTTCTTTGCAGGGATGGCCTTCTTATTGATTCCCAGCTGGCATTTCCCCTCAGCACTGGTTTTATTATTCTAACCTAGAGGTGGAATTCACCAATAGAGGTTTGCAGAGTTTGACCTTGTAGGATACCAAGGCCCAATGTGTTCTCTGGTATTGGAGAAATAAAATCCTCATGTTATTGGGAATGGTGGAAAGAATGCACAATTTGCTGTGTCAAAAGGACTTTCCTGACCATAGCAGTTTTCCCCACATAACCAACAATGGTGCTGAGGGGGCCGGAAAACTTCTGAAGGTTGCTACATATCTACCCGAATGGTCACTTTTTCTTTGTTTCTGGAGAACCAGTGAACAGTGGGCTCAACATGAGGGCTCTGATTGCCTGCAATGACCCTCACGTGGAGGCAGTTTTGACCCGCGTCTTACCCAGGGCATGGGAAGCATCCACTCAGAATAGGAATTATCCCTGAGGTTTCTGCTGGAGCAGGCAGGGCCTCAGGGATGGTAGGAGCAGATGAGGCAGGTCTGAGCTATTGTTCTGATTTTTAAGGCTTTCCATGGACCAACCGACACAGTATTGGGCTGTTGATCTATCTCTTCATGTGAGATCCCCATAGCAATGAGATCAAACCACATTTGCTTCCAGGTTATCTTTACTGGCTTATTTTTATAGCCAATTGGGAAGCCTTTTGGCTTTCTGAGTTCCCCCTCTGTTTTGGGTCTTTCCCACTGCCCACACCTGTCTCTGGGATTTATCAGTTTCCTCCAGATCAGCAATGGATTGCCCAGAATCAGAAATAACTAGCCCCATGCCTACGCTCGGTGTGGATATCAGCATCCCATACCAGGTGGGGGGGCAGAATGGAGAATCTTGGCTTTCGTTCCAGTGAATGTGGCTGGATCAGGGCCTTTGAAGACAGGGGTGTAGATCGCCTGTCTCATTCCCAACTCCCTAAGAATTTTTTGTAACTCCTTAGTAGATTTCCAGGGATCTGCATGTCCAGGGAGGTCCCCCTCATTGGACCAAGCCTCCCTGTCGGCTAGAATGACCCATGGATAAGGGAATAAGTACCTTACCTGAGCAGCACGCAGACGCTGTCTTGGGTGCTGTGTCTGGTCAGGTGGCTCATTTTCTTTGCCCCCTGCCAGGTCAGAGAAACGCCTCCCTCCTCCCCTGGCCCTCCCACAGCCACACTCACCATGCCTGGGTACTCTTCCTGGCCTTTTGCAAGCTAGGCCGCCGTGTCAACAAGCTTAGCAGGAGTCTCTTCTCTTATCACGAACATCCATCCGCATGTGGAGCTGCCACACTGGCTGGCATTGCTGTTGCTTTCGCTTTCCTTTGCATTAAGTGTCAGCACGGCGCGGGGCATTTCACCCCCTTCACTGTCACCACGACATCTTTCCTCCCTGCTCTCCTCACATTCCCCAGGATTCTGCCTTTCAGCAACGCAGTCAGGCTTAGTCACGAGCGCTTGGAACTTCACCGGCAGCAACTTGTGCCCTCCTTGCTCTGCAGAACAACACGTTAAGGTCCCCAACTGATGTTCCTCCTCTCCCACCTTGTCTGCCAGCCCCAAGCCAGCAGAGTAGTAGACACCTACACATCCCTTTGTAACCTCAGCTCTTCCTCCAACCTTCTAACTGGTTGGGCAGCGATGTCCAGCGAAACTGCCCATGCAGAGGCCAGGCCACTGTGCAGCCGTGCATGTCCCTTCTCTGCCCTAATACGCTCTGCGCAGTGCTTCAGACAGGTGCATGAGACAGGCTGGTGTTTCCGGGGCCTCCCCATACTCATGCGGTGGTCCACGAGCATCAAACCTATGGGCCCCCGTTCCCACGTAAAGGTCAATGGCCAGCTTGGGGTTTCCCTGGCAGAGGCTTCTCCCAAGGCCCATTTCTTTGGTCTCCTGGCGGACTCACTACTTGTTAGTTTGCAACCTCAGGAGCTTCCCAGGTAGAACCTGAAACTGGCCCACGTGCAAAGATGGCAGAGAGCCACCTAAGAAAAAGGCAGTCCACTCCAGATGGGTAGGTAGCAGGTTCAGTAAGCAAGGGAACTTACTCATGAAGCTTGTCTTGGGCAACCCCAGGGTGAGTAGATCTCCACACTCCTCCACCAGAATCTTAAAAGTTTATGAAGAGGCCTTAACTGGGTTCAGGGACATACGCAGTCCAGATGGTATCAGCAGCACCTTACTCTCTCGAGGTTGTGTCCTTGGGCAGCTTGCGCCATGGGAACAGAGGGCAGAGGGTGCATTCCAAGGACAGAAGAGGGGGTGAGGAGCCTCTAATTGTCCGGAACCAGCTCTCAGGTCAAACTAGTGGTCATGGCATCTTGTTTACTTTCTCCAATATCTGGGAATAGAGTGGCAATTAAAAAAAAAAAACGAAGAAATCATTTTATATTTCCTAAAACCCTTAAACATAAATCCCCTTCATACTGTTATTGGTTTGCCTATTTTGTAACAAATCACCTATATTTTAATAACAAGAATAAAAGCACATCCTGTAATGCTCTAAACTTGTAAATAAAAGCATTCGAAACAGTTTTCCCTCAGGAAATATGCGACAACTTACGCTAAAATAGAAACACCCTTGTCTAGGCTAAAGACAGGCCGTGTACAAACTCTTCCTGGAGCGGCAATACTCAGCTGTCTGTGATCTCCCAACGTTATCCTCATCTTTCAGGCTTTCTGCCATCTCTGTATTTATCTGCTGGGCTTTTCATTCCTGCAAGTCATTGGCACTCCTATTGCTCAATATGTTCGACTTCTGGGTAATAGAAAGAATTCATGAAAACTGGAGCTGTTTTTATACCCCTTTATAAAACAACAGCTAGATAGTAGGGGTCAAGTTTTCATGAGAAAAAACATTGAGGAAACTCTAAGTTATAGAATTGGGCATCGTCTCGCGTAGTCCTGATGGTCATACTTAAATATATCACAAATGTTGGAAAATTGACTTCATTTTGTGATAATTCAAATATACATCAACAGCAACAACTGTAGACCTTTGGAGTGATGGGCTTATGTCCCTGAGGGTATCGTGTCCTAGAATCATGCTTTCAAACAGCAGCTCGTGTAGGGTCTCTAAACTGGGGGTGTTAGATTATTCTTTTTGTTGGCGTTTCCACTTATGGCCACCCTCCCTTAGGGATCCGGGTCAAGACTGTGATTTCAAGATCTGCTGCTGGGATTGGGTGGTGATGGCACTTGGCTACAGGACACAGAGCAAAGCAGAACCAAAGTCTGTGTTCTGGACTAAGGTAGGCCTGAGGGGGAGAGGGTGGTGAGTGAGAATGGGAACCAAATCAGCAGCTTTGCGTTTAGGGTCAGAGAAGCATGAATAAATGGGCTTAGGAGATGGAGATTTACCTGAGCAACAGAACTCAGGGGGTGTAGCTTTCTATGGGAACAGAGCTGTGGGAGGCTGGGCAGCTATTATGGGCTCTGAGAGGTTCAGTCATAAACAGAATAGTCATAATCATCACAGGTGCATTTTTAGAATCAAATAAGATAATGTACACAACTATTTTGTAAAGTGAGACAGAAATGGGAAGTGTCATTATTATCATTAACATCATTATCATCATCACAAAGCCCTGAACATCTAATAAGTCTGTATGCTGGAAAAGAATGAAAAGGAATGATAAGAACCTGATTCTTCACCCAACAATTTAGATGCTAAATATCAGGCACAGATAGAACTGGAGGTAAAATGATTTAACTACTGTATGCAAAACCTAAATTAAAAATGTATCTCATATACAAGTTTAAGGAAAATTTATATTCGTGGTGGAAGGCAGGTATATCTGTGGACCTAACGTGTCAAAAATTGTCAGAGTGAAACAATCGGTCCCTCTGTGAACAATGTGGGAAGACCTCACAGATCAGGAGAGATTTCAGAATTTCTTTAAACTTTACGGAAGCCAACTTTACAGTCTAAGTGAAAACCTGCACATTGTCAAATCACACATTTTAACATAATAGATGTTCCGTATTTCTTTTGGTGTGTTCTGTCCTGACCAATAAAAGTGGAACTCCCTGAAGGCAGACCTTAAATTTCCCTGATCTTGCAAACCTGGAAAAGTGCTAAGTACTCTGCAGGTATTTGATTTAGTGAGCACTTGGTGATTATGGCTGAAGTGACAGTAGTCAGAGCATGGCCCAGTTTTGACGAAGGAGAGAGCTTACGTGGTGTGGGTGGGCAGAGTGAATAGGAAACGGAAGAAGAACTAGAACATGGCAAACGAAAAGGAGCCAAATGAGGCCTTTGAAAAATGGCTTAAAAAGTAATTGTATAGATCTGTAGGAAGCCACCATATAACTTTCTAAAATGAGACACTAAAGAAAAAACAATAGGCTGGAAAAAATGGAGACCATGGCAATTGGGTGGGCAGAGAAAAAGGCAGGATATTTGCAAAGGTGGGAAATCCAACGGGGAGAAATTGTGGGATAGACTAGGGGTTGGGAGGAAAGTACTGTCTGGAGGAATCTGACATCCAAATTGAACTTGCAGAGCAAAGGGTAGAGAAGAGCAAGAGAGTGAAGGGTGGTATTTGTGTAATGGGGAGGTGAAAGCAGGACTCTTTCTCCCTCAGTTTTGGTTGAAGACTCAAAGAAGGAGGAAAAACAGAGGTGCTAAGTATGAGTATCACTTTAGTATTCAGGGTATGATGGTAGATCCTCTCTGCAGGAACTATGGGGGGGGGAGGAAAGGAAGAAAAATCTAGGGATATTTAGGAGGTGGACGTTACAAAGAGGCCAGATTGGTTTTGGAGAAGTTTCCTCAGAAGCAGCTGACTGAGTGCCATGACGTCCTTTGCCACCTCCCTTCCTACCATGGTGTGTGAGGTACAGAGACTGGTACTAGTCCCACATTCAAAAGCCAAAAGGCAAGATTGCAGCTGGTCAGCTGCCCAGGACAGCAGAGCTGAATGCCTTGGGAGCGGCTGCGCTTGCGTAGAAGGTGGATTGAGGACAGCGTGGGCCTGGAGTTATTTTGAACCAAGAGACTTTCCTGGAGAGCTGAGGGATTTGGGCAGGGTCAAGCCCAGATTGCATCAGTGCCATATCATGGCAATCCCCATCAAGTAAACCCTTCCTGGTTTTCCAGTCCTGTTTCCTACTCAGTCCACTTTTAGGGAGAAGGGAAAGGTTACCAGAGAAGAGTGGGAGAGGAGGGGAGTATAAGGAAAGGAAATACAGGGCTGCCTAAGGAACCCACCACCCCCATCCCTTTCCCACCATAGACCCGGGAGAAGAAATACATGACCCAGTCCAGTAGTGGGAAGGTTTTCATCTGAAAAATAGGCCCCAAAGCCTTATAACTATGGCCAAAAGATAGAAGTTGCAGGGGCAATATTTGTTTCAATATAAGGAAGGACATTTTAAGAAATTGAGGGGCGCCTGGGTGGCACACCGGTTGGGCGTTTGCCTTCGGCTCAGGGCGTGATCCCGGCGTTACGGGATCGAGCCCCACATCAGGCTCTTCTGCTATGAGCCTGCTTCTTCCTCTCCCACTCC
>NC_048227.1:89961636-90057423 GCF_002007445.2 Ailuropoda melanoleuca | reverse complement strand
ACACATCCCTTTGTAACCTCAGCTCTTCCTCCAACCTTCTAACTGGTTGGGCAGCAATGTCCGGCGAAACTGCCCATGCAGAGGCCAGGCCACTGTGCAGCCGTGCATGTCCCTTCTCTGCCCTAATATGCTCTGCGCAGTGCTTCAGACAGGTGCATGAGACAGGCTGGTGTTTCCGGGGCCTCCCCATACTCATGCGGTGGTCCACGAGCATCAAACCTATGGGCCCCCGTTCCCACGTAAAGGTCAATGGCCAGCTTGGGGTTTCCCTGGCAGAGGCTTCTCCCAAGGCCCATTTCTTTGGTCTCCTGGTGGACTCACTACTTGTTAGTTTGCAACCTCAGGAGCTTCCCAGGTAGAACCTGAAACTGGCCCACGTGCAAAGATGGCAGAGAGCCACCTAAGAAAAAGGCAGTCCACTCCAGATGGGTAGGTAGCAGGTTCAGTAAGCAAGGGAACTTACTCATGAAGCTTGTCTTGGGCAACCCCAGGGTGAGTAGATCTCCACACTCCTCCACCAGAATCTTAAAAGTTTATGAAGAGGCCTTAACTGGGTTCAGGGACATACGCAGTCCAGATGGTATCAGCAGCACCTTACTCTCTCGAGGTTGTGTCCTTGGGCAGCTTGCGCCATGGGAACAGAGGGCAGAGGGTGCATTCCAAGGACAGAAGAGGGGGTGAGGAGCCTCTAATTGTCCGGAACCAGCTCTCAGGTCAACTAGTGGTCATGGCATCTTGTTTACTTTCTCCAATATCTGGGAATAGAGTGGCAATTAAAAAAAAAAAACGAAGAAATCATTTTATATTTCCTAAAACCCTTAAACATAAATCCCCTTCATACTGTTATTGGTTTGCCTATTTTGTAACAAATCACCTATATTTTAATAACAAGAATAAAAGCACATCCTGTAATGCTCTAAACTTGTAAATAAAAGCATTCGAAACAGTTTTCCCTCAGGAAATATGCGACAACTTACGCTAAAATAGAAACACCCTTGTCTAGGCTAAAGACAGGCCGTGTACAAACTCTTCCTGGAGCGGCAATACTCAGCTGTCTGTGATCTCCCAACGTTATCCTCATCTTTCAGGCTTTCTGCCATCTCTGTATTTATCTGCTGGGCTTTTCATTCCTGCAAGTCATTGGCACTCCTATTGCTCAATATGTTCGACTTCTGGGTAATAGAAAGAATTCATGAAAACTGGAGCTGTTTTTATACCCCTTTATAAAACAACAGCTAGATAGTAGGGGTCAAGTTTTCATGAGAAAAAACATTGAGGAAACTCTAAGTTATAGAATTGGGCATCGTCTCGCGTAGTCCTGATGGTCATACTTAAATATATCACAAATGTTGGAAAATTGACTTCATTTTGTGATAATTCAAATATACATCAACAGCAACAACTGTAGACCTTTGGAGTGATGGGCTTATGTCCCTGAGGGTATCGTGTCCTAGAATCATGCTTTCAAACAGCAGCTCATGTAGGGTCTCTAAACTGGGGGTGTTAGATTATTCTTTTTGTTGGCGTTTCCACTTATGGCCACCCTCCCTCAGGGATCCGGGTCAAGACTGTGATTTCAAGATCTGCTGCTGGGATTGGGTGGTGATGGCACTTGGCTACAGGACACAGAGCAAAGCAGAACCAAAGTCTGTGTTCTGGACTAAGGTAGGCCTGAGGGGGAGAGGGTGGTGAGTGAGAATGGGAACCAAATCAGCAGCTTTGCGTTTAGGGTCAGAGAAGCATGAATAAATGGGCTTAGGAGATGGAGATTTACCTGAGCAACAGAACTCAGGGGGTGTAGCTTTCTATGGGAACAGAGCTGTGGGAGGCTGGGCAGCTATTATGGGCTCTGAGAGGTTCAGTCATAAACAGAATAGTCATAATCATCACAGGTGCATTTTTAGAATCAAATAAGATAATGTACACAACTATTTTGTAAAGTGAGACAGAAATGGGAAGTGTCATTATTATCATTAACATCATTATCATCATCACAAAGCCCTGAACATCTAATAAGTCTGTATGCTGGAAAAGAATGAAAAGGAATGATAAGAACCTGATTCTTCACCCAACAATTTAGATGCTAAATATCAGGCACAGATAGAACTGGAGGTAAAATGATTTAACTACTGTATGCAAAACCTAAATTAAAAATGTATCTCATATACAAGTTTAAGGAAAATTTATATTCGTGGTGGAAGGCAGGTATATCTGTGGACCTAACGTGTCAAAAATTGTCAGAGTGAAACAATCGGTCCCTCTGTGAACAATGTGGGAAGACCTCACAGATCAGGAGAGATTTCAGAATTTCTTTAAACTTTACGGAAGCCAACTTTACAGTCTAAGTGAAAACCTGCACATTGTCAAATCACACATTTTAACATAATAGATGTTCCGTATTTCTTTTGGTGTGTTCTGTCCTGACCAATAAAAGTGGAACTCCCTGAAGGCAGACCTTAAATTTCCCTGATCTTGCAAACCTGGAAAAGTGCTAAGTACTCTGCAGGTATTTGATTTAGTGAGCACTTGGTGATTATGGCTGAAGTGACAGTAGTCAGAGCATGGCCCAGTTTTGACGAAGGAGAGAGCTTACGTGGTGTGGGTGGGCAGAGTGAATAGGAAACGGAAGAAGAACTAGGACATGGCAAACGAAAAGGAGCCAAATGAGGCCTTTGAAAAATGGCTTAAAAAGTAATTGTATAGATCTGTAGGAAGCCACCATATAACTTTCTAAAATGAGACACTAAAGAAAAAACAATAGGCTGGAAAAAATGGAGACCATGGCAATTGGGTGGGCAAAGAAAAAGGCAGGATATTTGCAAAGGTGGGAAATCCAATGGGGAGAAATTGTGGGATAGACTAGGGGTTGGGAGGAAAGTACTGTCTGGAGGAATCTGACATCCAAATTGAACTTGCAGAGCAAAGGGTAGAGAAGAGCAAGAGAGTGAAGGGTGGTATTTGTGTAATGGGGAGGTGAAAGCAGGACTCTTTCTCCCTCAGTTTTGGTTGAAGACTCAAAGAAGGAGGAAAAACAGAGGTGCTAAGTATGAGTATCACTTTAGTATTCAGGGTATGATGGTAGATCCTCTCTGCAGGAACTATGGGGGGGGGAGGAAAGGAAGAAAAATCTAGGGATATTTAGGAGGTGGACGTTACAAAGAGGCCAGATTGGTTTTGGAGAAGTTTCCTCAGAAGCAGCTGACTGAGTGCCATGACGTCCTTTGCCACCTCCCTTCCTACCATGGTGTGTGAGGTACAGAGACTGGTACTAGTCCCACATTCAAAAGCCAAAAGGCAAGATTGCAGCTGGTCAGCTGCCCAGGACAGCAGAGCTGAATGCCTTGGGAGCGGCTGCGCTTGCGTAGAAGGTGGATTGAGGACAGCGTGGGCCTGGAGTTATTTTGAACCAAGAGACTTTCCTGGAGAGCTGAGGGATTTGGGCAGGGTCAAGCCCAGATTGCATCAGTGCCATATCATGGCAATCCCCATCAAGTAAACCCTTCCTGGTTTTCCAGTCCTGTTTCCTACTCAGTCCACTTTTAGGGAGAAGGGAAAGGTTACCAGAGAAGAGTGGGAGAGGAGGGGAGTATAAGGAAAGGAAATACAGGGCTGCCTAAGGAACCCACCACCCCCATCCCTTTCCCACCATAGACCCGGGAGAAGAAATACATGACCCAGTCCAGTAGTGGGAAGGTTTTCATCTGAAAAATAGGCCCCAAAGCCTTATAACTATGGCCAAAAGATAGAAGTTGCAGGGGCAATATTTGTTTCAATATAAGGAAGGACATTTTAAGAAATTGAGGGGCGCCTGGTTGGCACACCGGTTGGGCGTGCCTTCGGCTCAGGGCGTGATCCCGGCGTTACGGGATCGAGCCCCACATCAGGCTCTTCCGCTATGACCCTGCTTCTTCCTCTCCCACTCCCCCTGCTTCTGTTCCCTCTCTCGCTGGCTGTCTCTATCTCTGTCGAATTAAAAAAAAAAAATCTAAAAAAAAAAAAGAAATTGAACATATTTGGCATATAACATTATATAAATTTAAGGTGTACAATGTGTTAATCTGATACATTTATATGTTGTAATATGGTTGCCACTATAATGAAATTCAGCACCTCTATCATGTTATGTAATTATCCTTTCTTTTTAGAGGATGGGATAATAACATTTTAGTCTCTTAGCAACTTTGATAATTGTAATATAATATTGTTGTCTATATTCATTATACTGTGCATTAGCTCTCTATGGCTTTTTTACTATTTTGTTTTCTTAAACATCAATCTTCTCCTTCCACCACCCTCCATACCTCGTAACCACTATTTTATTCTTTTTACAAATTTGACTTTTTTAGGTTCCACATATAAGTGATTAATATCACATAGTACTTGTCTTTCGATGTCTGACTTATGTCACTTAGTATAATGTGCTCAAGATCCATCCATGTTGAAACAAATGTCAGGATATCCTCCTCTCTCATGGCTGAGTAATATTCCAGTTTGTGTGTGTGTGTGTGTGTGTGTGTGTGTGTGTGTGTGTATACCACATCTCTTTCTTAATAAAATATCAAAATCAGAATTCACTGAATTTTACCCCATGAGGATCATGACGAGAGCCTATTTCTAGAACGGTGGCAGTTATCACAGAGCGCTTAAAGGGGCTGACGCTGTGGAGACAGAGGAGCTGTAGAGATTATTCTGGCATGGGTTAGACATTGGACCCAAGTCTTTGAGGTCTCTTTGATTCATTTATTATTAAGAGCGTATGAGTACAACTCCTAAGGCTTTGTTCCTGCCTTCCTTTAAGTGCTGGATTTGACTTTACAGAGAATGGCGGTAATTTCAAACTGCATAATTAAAATTTAAATTTTCATTATACAAAGTTGTCATAAACCTTTTAATGGCTCCCATGAATGCTTCTGAAAATAATTTGGATTGCTCTTTGCTCTCGGCTGGGAGTCACGCGCTGAACCACAGCCAGGCAGCTAAGTCTTCACGAGGTTTTCTCCTTGACTTCCAAGGTCTCTCTCCAGACGTTCTCTGCAGCATCATTGTATTGACCTCATCCGGCGTAATGACCTTCAAACGGAGAAATGTTCATCTCTGATGCACTGCATTGTTCTTATGCTAGTCCTTCTTCCCAGTCACTGTTGATTTCACCAACCTTAGGAAAACAGAAAATTGATAAGACGTAAGGAGCAAGCCCTGGCATTTGTCTGCATATTTAAATTACCACAGAATCCTACGTGTCTGCTAAGATGGAAGCAACTGGTGGAGTCAAAGCAGGACTCAAAAAACCGCCCCAGGGGAGCCAGGCAGCGCAAGACCCTAGATGCCTTCCCTTCCTTCTGTTGCCTTAGCAACAGTCACAGGCAAATCTCAGGGCCTATTGTGAAAACACATTTCCCTGCATCCTATAACTATGACAAGTCCAACAGGATGCTCATTTATTTAACATGACAATTCTGACGGAACTTATACGTTTCTCTCTACTGATAAAGGCAATGGGATGGATGCGAAATGAACAAGAATCCAAGCCTCAATCAGCTTGTTGAATATTCCTCAGCAAATATAATCTGAGTTCTGATTATGTCTTGAGTACAGTTCTGGGCTCCATGGGAGAGGCAAAATAGAAATCAGGCCATGATACCCTATACTTTCAAAGGTTATAATCTAAGTAAGGGGTCAAAATCAAACTACTGCTCAAAAGCAATGCTAAGGGTTATTGGAATTCAGTAAAAGGAAACAATTCAGTTTTTTGATCTACAGAATCAGTTGACATGCCACATATCCTACTTACCCACTCATTTTTTCTTTTCCTCATTGATACCCTTGCTTTTGATTCAACAAGCTTTTGTAAGATGACTATGACATTTCAGATGCATCTATTAAGGATATTTGTCAAGATTGTGTGTATGTTATGTGTAATTTGATTTGCAACTCTGTACTGATTCAAAACTATGTTTATTCTATGTATAATCTAAATAATATACGTAACCAGCATTGCCAATGTGAGGATAACATTTTTTATTAGACCAACAGTATATCTGGGAAGGTGTTTTTGAAGGTCGTGTCATCTCCTTGTCGCAGAGAGAGCAAGGATGTTTAAGTCCTACAGACATGAATTCAAACCCCAACTTTACTATCTACTCATTGTATATTCTTGGGCAAAGTTTGTACCCTCTTTGAGTATTAATATAAAGTAACAAATAAAATGCTTGGCATTTGTGGGTCAGTGATTTTTGTAACTGGGTGATAATATAAGGGGTTTCATTTTACCATTGTTTATGATTGATATTTTCATATTGAAATGCTTTAAAATGCCTGGCATGTGCAGTATTATATGTTCTAATGTGTTTTGAACACTCTCACATCCCATCTCTTTTCCCTTTCAAAATTAATAGGTTTCCTCTTATGATCTCCATCACACTGACCACCTGTACCAATATTATAAAACTGATCATATTTTGCTTGTGAGCAGCACTGGAGCCATTTCAAGTATTTATGGCACAGCTCTTTGTATAATCAGATACTCAGAAAATATGTTTTGATAATGATTGTTTTAATCTTTAAATCGATCAAGTTATGATGCCAGGAGCAGCAAGGAGAACTGGTTATATTTGTGCTTTTCATATATCAATTCCAAAATGAACTTATTAAGAAATGTATATTGTCATCACAGAAATATCTGGGATCTTTTATACTCATGACACTGGAGTACTGGTCGCTAACTGGTAAGTAACACCAGTCAAGTTGTAGGAGCCCTTTTGGCCTGAGTTCAGAACTGGCCATCACTAGTATCCACGTGGATGAGTCCCCAGCACGTTTTCACAGAGGAAATGTAAACAATTGTCATGACCTCACTAGTTCATAAAATAGTTGAAAAAGTCCACATTTCTCCCCCTTGTTATCTAAGCTGCCATTTTATCTGACTATTGAGTTTAAATTGTGAAGTCATGAGAGAGAACTGGTCAGTGTCTGCAGGAGCTGTGTGTAATCTGCTATTCACAACAAGAATTACATATTGTGGACCAGCACCTTTCTAAAAAATTAGGAGTGTGGCTGGAGAGAGTCACAGATGATAGCAAATGCTACACATAGAAACACAGTTGTGACATACCCTTTTTTATTTGCTTGTGTTCCATCTCAGACCCATTCTGTCTAAACACAGATTCAAGCCCCCTAAAAGTAACTTCTCTGGTTTTCACCATTAGCACCCTCATTCTCTAGATTAATTGAGTTTGAAGATACAAGGTCAATATCTGTTCTGCCCAGGCATGGTCCAACACTAACCATTGTTCATTCTTGTTCCAAAATGTCCCTGACACCCCTACCTTCCTCTCCATCACTTCAAACTGCCAGCAGTAACTTAGTCTAGGTCTTTATCCCTTCAAATTTAAATAATTCCAGCGGCTTCCTTACTACCCTACTCTAGTACATTTTTTACTACCAGCTTAATTTTATAGTGTTAATTTCATTATGTCAGCTACACGCTTTTCTATTGCCTGCAAGGATTAAATCCCAATTTCCAATTCTCCCCTCACTTATGTTCTAATTTCCCACCATTCATCTTTAGGAAGACTCAGACACATTATACTCGGTCATCCTGGCTTTGTTACATTGTCCAAAAAAGCTCTTTTTGTTCACCTTTTCTTTCCTCCCCACGTTTACAAATCCTGCCATTCCAAACCTGTGCCACTTCCTCCTTTAGGCCTTCTCTACAATTCCAAGCCATTTTGATCTTCCCTCTTTTGACTCTTCTGTGGCATTGTCTCAAAATAACCCCTATTTGGTTAGCCAGTCACATTATTGTTTTATTTTCTAGATTTATGTGGTAACAATTATTCAAGACAGCTCCCAATATCTATAGTCTTATGTGTTCAACGTCTACATTGAATCAGAGGTGGTCTTTTGACTGAGAGTATGGCAGAAGTGACATTGTTTGACTCCCAGACTAGGTCGTAAAAGGCATTGCAACTCCAAGCTTTCTCTCTTGGATCATCTATTTGGGAGAAATGTCATAAGGATACTCAAGCAGCCCTGTTGAGAGGCCAACATGGATAGAAATTGATTTACTAGTATCAACTTGTCAGCCTTATGGTGAGCCTCCTGAGAAATGGATCCTCCAGCCAGAGTTTAGACAAGATGAATGACCAAAGGAGAGGTCTGAGTCATAACTGTCCCGTCAAGCCCCTTCCAAACTCCTGACTCACAGAAATTGGGAAATATTAAATGATTATTCTTTTTAAGCCACAAAGTTTTGAGGTGATGCTTTAAATAATACATGGAAAAATAATAGCGTATTACTTACCTCCCAACTGCATTACAAGCTCCTTCAGCATAGAACATTTGTTTGAAACTTTAAAATCCGGGCTATTATTTAGATACCATTCAACACTATAGCAAAATTAGATATTGCATTTGGAATTAGAGAAGGGAGCCATCATTTACTGAATGTCTACTAGGGGGATTTCCATATGCATGAGCTTTATATACATGGAAATGGCTACATACATAGATATAGAACAAGATGTTCTCTGAAGACATAAAACACTGTACCCAAGCTGCAAAGTTATGAAGTCAATTTTTCTCTTTCTTTTATCATCATTTCCCAGAATTTTTAAAAAGTGAGATGATGCTTGTGAGAGCATTTAATAAGCTACAAAGTGTTCTGTAGACAGAAGGCATTATGGCTTGCATCTATTACTTTCTCTATTGAGTGCTTTAAAAGAATGCTTTAATACTTCTACTCTGGTATTTATTTTGCTTTTCCATGACTAGAGTTAGACATGTTACTGTGATACAAAAACCTCAGGTAAATGGCAAAAGAAAGTACTTTAGTGCATTGTCTCTTTTGCTGTTATGTGCCTAGCAAATGTCTGTCAAAAATTGCATTAGTCAAGGTCTCTGAAGGGAAGAGATGGCCCACTGAAATGGGTAATGGATGAGAGTTTAACAGGGTTAAGGGAAATGAAAGGTAAGGAGAGACAACAGTTAATGGAACCCAGAGAGAGTAACAAAACTGCAGGAGAAGGCTGGCCAACAACTATGGGTTTTGGTAGAGAATGAAGCCACCTGGACTTATCCGTGAAGAGAGGGACCAGAGGGAATCAGTTCTTGGACTTTACCCTCCTTGTACGTTTTGCTCTCCTGTCCATGCCTTCATCCTGGCTGACTGCACACCAAAACAGAGTAAAGGAGAGGGGGTGATGACATTTATACATCATCCTGGGGCATGAGCAGGATGGAGAAGAGAATTAATTGAAGTGTAAAGGAAAATATCCAACACCAAGTGTAGCATTATTTATATAATAGCAAAATAACCCCAGTCTCCAAAAGTGGATGGTAGGCACAAAAGCCAGAGATCTATTCAAAGGGACAGCTAGACACAAAACCTTGTATCAGGCAGGGTCTCAGATTTAAGGTAAAAGGAGAAGTAAGGGATTACAACTCGCATGAAAATGAGGAAACTGGTGTATTTTTATTAATGATGAAAAAGTCCTTTAAATTTGAAAAGGAATATTGAATATATAACTATGCTAGTGGCATTGCCATTGAAGCTGGCTAGATATAACTTCCTGACTATTTAGCTATGTAAACATGTGACCTACCTAGAAAATACTGAAAAATCACCTAGAATCAAGCTTCAGTCAAACTGACAGGATTATTTCTGAGTTATTTGTAACTTCTTCACTCGATGACAACTTCTTTTAGAACAATTTTAATAGTATTAGTCCATGTCTGATATGAATAAAGGTTCATATTCTAGCAACCAACGTAACTCTAAAACCTTTCAATTAGAACTATAAAGTTTATTTAATGCTAGTAAAGGGAAATTCAGACTCATAACTTGAAAAAATCTGCTAAATGGCATTTTATTTTAATTCATGTGGTTCTTCCATAATTTTAAATTGCGATAATCCCTCACAATTATAAAAAGCTGGTAATTTTCTCATATTGCATAGGTGTGCAGAACTTTCAATATGTATGCATTTATGCTGTAGCCTTTTTTTGATTTGCTCTCATTATGTCAATGTGACACCATAAGCCTATAAAATATTCCTAAATTATGTGACTGATTTTAGAGACTTTTTTGGGATTATATAGCCTCTGACAGGAGTCTCTTAGCTGCATGCTTGGAGGTCATATTTTACCTAAGACAGGTACTTTGCTCAATTTATTGTAAATGCCTAAGATTGCCCAAATTAAAGCAAACGTTTTAAATAACTTTAGTGCATGTCAATTGCCTTGATGTACCAGGGCCAGGTTTAAGAATATAGTTTCACCAGAAACAAATCTCAGATGTTCTTTATCATCTGTACAGCAGTTTTTTCCCCCCTAGATTTGGGAAGCTTTACTGGTTAAACCAGGTGCTAGTGGAACATAGCCCTGCGTTCAGCCATGGAGCCTACGGTCAGGCTCTGCACACTTTGCATTGCCGTTGAGCATGATTCCACTTTGCCCAGCACTCGCCCAGCTCCTTCCAGTGGAGCGTCCAATCAAGTCCCCATTCCCTCCTTTGGCAACTGATTGCTTCTAGACCGGTTGTTTTCACACTTGAGTGTGTAGCAGAATCACCCAAAGGGCTTGTTAAAAGAAATCTACACCCAGTTTCTGATACCATAAGTTTGGAATGTGGTCCAAGAATTTGCATTTTTGATAAAAAAGCAATTCCTAGGTATGTGTAAGTAGGTATTCGTAGAGCTTTTTTATCAGACATGTACTTTCTCCTACTTTCACATGTAACAGTTGCCTCGTTGAGGTGGAGATTCAGTGATCATGGAGGATGCAGTTTTGGTAGCAGCCCCTCATTCTTGAAGCACTGCCATCAGAACCATAGGTCTAGCATTATAGCAATGCTATATGAGGAAAGAAAAGGGTTATTTCAGGCTTCTGGTGGGTTATGCCAGATCACTTAAAAGCTTACATGTTCACCTTGCCATGGCTACTTCCCTATTGTGGAAGAAATGAAAAACTGTAACTTTAGTTCATTTTCAAACAAATCAAATTTAAAAATGTATCCTTTGGTTGTACAAAAAGTGACAGCCTTTGGCAGCAGCAGGCTTTGGCTTCTGGCTATGAATGTTATTTCAACAGCAAAGAAACCTACATTAATAATCTGAAAAGAAAGAAAATGATTTGCATATTTGCATGGTGTTAAAGAAATATAAACAGAGTTTAAATAATATACAGTGATCTGAGTGTATGTTGGGGAGGCATAGGAGTACCTTCATTATTAAATATTTTCCTTTAAAGTTTTTAAGAAGAAATTAATATTCATGAATAGTCAATTCCAAATGATATTGAAGGAATAATTAAATTGGGGGAAGTTATAAACTGGGTATAACCACTTGTGCAGCTTATAATAAAATAAAATTAACACAAAAAAATGGTAGTATACTAGAAAACAGCTTTTTGACGGTTTGCAGAATGACCGTTTCTGACCTGGAGACTCTAATCTAGTTATCTCATTCAGTTATAGCCCCAAGTTTGCAAGTTGATATTAAATTCAAAACTTCTTTCAGAGGCATTCTAAGTAAAATAAGTCCTTATTCTTTTTCTTTGGTATTAAAGAAAGAATTTCTGGTCCTTTATTTTTAAGATTTAGAAAGGAGAGTTCAAAACTGATTTTGAAGAAATGGTCTGCAGGTGGGACACACTCATGTCTGCCCCCGAGGAGACCCTGAAAAGGCCCTCTATTCAGCTCCAGCCTCTCCAGCCACAGTCAGGGACAGCCCAGCCCACCCAGGGACCTGTCAGGAGACAAGCCTATTCATATGTCCAGAACCCAGTCTGCTGAACTCAATCTTGGCTGTTGAACCCAAAACAGCCCTGGGGCTTGGTTCCAGACCCTCTCAGCTATGGCTCAGGGCCATTCCTGCCCATACATGGACCCACTCTAGTGAGCAGACAGCAGTTCTCCTAGGAACCTGGCAGGAACTACACCTGCCATGTACCTGGTAATAGGCCTGTTGTCTGAGAACCCAATTGTGGACCCTGAAGTGGACCTAGGTTTCAGTGCCACTCTACTGAACCAGGTACTGGATGCAATTCTATCCATGTACCCAAATGTCTGATAGTAAGCTCACCAACCATGTACCCCACTGTGTCCAGTGAAAGCCTCATAACAAGCACTTACCCAGTATAACTTCAATTCCAGAGGTAATCCCATCAGCTGAGGAATCAGACAAGGGAAGGTCTTTCTCTACTGAAACCAGTCTGTAAAGATTGGAAGAGGAGACGGCTCCTTCAAATGCACAGACACAAATGCAAGGTTATGTGGATCATAAAGAATTAGGCAAGTATGATATGACCAACGGAAATTTATAAAGCTCACCCATAATGCTGCCTACAAGACACTCACTTTATCTTTTTTTAAAGATTTTATTTATTTATTTGTTTATTGTAGAAAGACAGAGTATGCGAGTAGGTGAAGGGCAGAGGGAGAGGGAGAGAAAGAATGCCAAGCAGATCTTTGCTGAGTGTGGTGGCAGATGTGGGGCTCGATCTCATGACCCTGAGATCAGAACCTGAGCTGAAACCAAAAGTCCAATGCTTAACAGATTGAGCCACACCAGTGCCCTGACACTCACTTGATTTTTAAGGACACACATAGGTTGGCAGTGAAGGGATAGAAAAAGAATTCCATGCAGATGGTAACTAAAAAAAGTAAGAGTGGCTATCTTTATATCAGATAAGACAGACTTTCAGTCAAAGTCAGTCACAGGGACAATGACGTTCATTTTATAGGGATAAAAGTGTAAATTCATCAACAAGATATAACAATTATAAATATATATGCACCCAGCCTTGGGGCACAGAAATATTTAAAGCATATTAACAGAACTGAAGGGAGAACTAGACAGCAATACAGTAACAGTAGGGGATTTTAACACTCCACTTTTAACATTGGATAGATCCTCCAGAGAGAAAATTAATAAGACAACAGCAGATCTGAATAACACTACAGACCAAATAGACCTAACAGACAAATACGGACATCCAACAGCATCAAAATACATATTCTTCCAAGGGCACACAGAACATTCTCAAGGATAGATCATACACTGGGCTATGAAGCAAGCCTTAACAAATTTAAGAAGACTGAAATAATATCTAATGTCTTTTCTGACCACAATGCTATGAAACTAGAAATCAATAATAGAAGGAAGCCTGAAAAATTTAGAAATATATGGAACTTAACACACATTTGAACAACCAATGGGTGAAGAGGAAATCAAAAGGAAATCAGAAAGTTATCTCAAGGCAAATGAAAACACAACATATCAAAACCTCTAGCTGACAAATTGGATAATCTAGAAGAAATGGATAAATTCCTAAAAGCATACAACCTACCAAGCCTGAATCACAAAGAAACAGAAAATCTGAACAAACTATTAATGACTAAGGAAATTGAATCAGGAATCAAAGCCCTCCCAAATCAAAGAAAAGCCCAGTACCAGAAGGTTTTACCAGTTATTCTACCAAACATTTAAAGAATTAATGCCAATCCCTCTCAAACTCTTCCAAAAACTGAAGAGAAAGGAATACTCTCAAACTCATTTTACAAGGCCAGCACAACCCTGATACCAAAGCCAGGTAAAGATACTGCAAGAAAACTACAGGCTGCCAGTTACTGAATGTGTAAGTCATGGGGAAGAAAGGTACAGCACAAGGAATATAATCAATGGTTTTGTAATAATGTCGTATGGTGATAGATGGTAGCTACATTTGTGGTGAGCACAGCATAATGTATAGAGTTTCAAATCACTATGCTGTACACCTAAAAGTAATATAACATCATGTGTGAACTATATTTCAATAAAAAAAGGAAAGAGCAATCCAAATCCCTGATGAATATAGATGGAAAAATTCTCAACAAAACTCTAATAAACCAAATTCAGTAGCACATTAAAAGGATCATACACCAAGATCAAGTGGGATGTATCCCTGGGATGCAGGGATGCTATGTAAATTGAAAAATGTGATATATCACATTAAGAGACTGAAGAATAAAAATCACACCACCCTCTCAATAGATACAGAAAAAGCATATGACAAAATTCAACACCCTTCCACAATAAAATCTTTCAACAGATTGGGTATAGAAGGAACCTCATTCAACATTAAAAAAAAAAGAAAAACCCATATGAAAAACTCAGAGCCAATATCTCCCTCAATTGTTTTTCACCATTGAAAAATAGAAAATTTTTCTTTTAAAATCAGGAATAAGACAAGGATGCTCACCTTCAACCACTGCTACTCAACATGGTACTGAAAACACTAACCAGAGCTATTAGGTAATAAATAAAAAGCATCCAAATTAGAAAGGAAGAAAGAAAATTGTCTCTGTTTGCAGATAACATGATCCTACATATAGAAAAACCCAAAGATGCCACCAAAAAATAAGACTTGTAAATGAATTCAGTAAAGTTGCAGGATACAAAATCAAACTACAAAAATTAGTTGCATTTCTATACACTAACAACAAAATATCTCAAGGAGAAATAAGAACAATCCCATTCACAACAGCATCATAAACAATAAAACACTTAGGAATAAATTTAATCAAGGAGCTACAAAATCTATATACGGCAAACTAGAAGACATTGATGAAAGCAACTGGAGAAGACACAAATTAATGGAAAAAATATCCATGTTCCTGGATTAGAAAAATTAATATTGTTAAAATCCTCATACTACCTAAAGCCATCTATAGATTGGGTGCAATCCCTATCAAAATTCCAAAGCTTTTTTTTTTTCATGAGTAGGAAAAATAGTCCTAAAATTCATATGGAACCACAAAAGATCCTGAATAGCCAAAGAATTGTATGTTCTTTCTCAAGTTAGAGACAACACATTTTCTGATTTTAAACTATGCTACAAAGCTGTAGTAATCAAAACATTATGGTACTGAAATAAAAACAGACATCTAAACCAATGAAACAGAATCAAGAGCCTAGAAATCAAATCACACATATATGTAAACTAACATTTTTTAAAAACAATTTTATTTACTTGTCAGAGAGAGAGAGAGAGAGAACACAAGCAGAGGGAGCAGCAGACAAGGAGAAGCAGGCTCTCCACTTAGCAAGCAGCCTGATGTGAGACTCCATCCCAGGACCCTGGGATCATGACCTGAACCAAATGCAGATGCTTAACCAATTGAGCCACCCAGACATCCCAGTGGTCAACTAACACTTGCCAGGGGAGCCAAGAATACTCAATGGGAAAAAGATAATCTCTTCAAGGTGGCATTGGTTAAACTGGATATTATGAAATCGGTTCTCTATCTTATACCACTCATAAATAGTAACTGTAAATGGAATAAAGACTTAAATGTAAGACCTGAAATCACAAAAATCCTTGAAGAAAACACAGAGCAAAAGCTCCTTGATGTTGCTCTTAAAAATGATTTTTGGTGTATAATATGGAAAGCACAAACAACAAAGCAAAATAAACAAGTAGGACTACATCAAACTAAAAAGCTTCTGCACAGCAAAAGAAACAATCAACAGAATGAAAAGACAGCCTATGGAATAGGAGAAAATATTTGCAGACCTTATATCTGATAAGGGGTTAATATTTTAAAAATTATAAGGAATGTATACCATTTAAGAGCAAGAATGTAAACCAATCTGATTTAAAAATGGGTGTTCCACAGCAACCTTTTTCATGACACATCTCCAAGGCAAGAGAAACAAAAGATAAAAGAACTTGTGGGACTTCATCAAGATAAAAAGCTTCTGCACAGCCAAGGAAACAGTCAAAAAAACTAAGAGGCAGCCCGCGGAATGGGAGAATATATTTGTAAATTACACTACAGATAAAAGACTGGTATCCAAGATCTATAAAAAACTTCTCAAACTCAATACACGAGAAACAAACAAATCATAAAATGGGCAGAAGATATGAACAGACACTTTTCCAATGATGACATACAAATGGCTAACAGACACATGAAAAAATGTTCAAAATCATTAGCCATCAGGGAAATTCAAATCAAAACCACACTAAGATACCACCTTACGCCAGTTAGAATGGCAAAGATAGACAAGGCAAGAAACAACAATTGTTGGAGAGGATGTGGAGAAAGGGGATCCCTCCTACACTGTTGGTGGGAATGCAAGTTGGTACAGCCACTCTGGAAAACAGTGTAGAGGTTCCTTAAAAAGTTAAAAATATGATCCAGCAATTGCACTACCATTGCACTACTGGGTGTTTACCCCAAAGATACAGACGTAGTAAAGAGAAGGGCCATATGCACCCCAATGTTCATAGCTGCATTGTCCACAATAGCCAAATCATGGAAGGAGCCGAGATGCNTTGTCCACAATAGCTAAATCGTGGAAGGAGCCGAGATGCCCTTCAACAGATGACTGGATTAAGAAGATGTGGTCCATATATACAACGGAATGTTACTCAGCTATCAGAAAGAACGAATTCTCAACATTTGCTGCAACATGGACGGCACTGGAGGAGATAATGCTAAGTGAAATAAGTCAAGCAGAGAAAGACAATTATCATATGATTTCTCTCATCTATGGAACATAAGAACTAGGATGATCGGTAGGGGAAGAAAGGGATAAAGAAAAGGGGGGTAATCAGAAGGGGGAATGAAACATGAGAGACTATGGACTATGAGAAACAAACTGAGGGCTTCAGAGGGGAGGGGGATGGGGGAATGGGATAGACTGGTGATGGGTAGTAAGGAGGGCACGTATTGCATGGTGCACTGGGTGTTATACGCAACTAATAAATCATGGAACTTTACATCAAAAACCAGGGATGTACTGTATGGTGACTAACATAATAAAAAAAAAACATGATTATAAAAAAATGAGTGTTTGTCAATTATATTTCAATTATACTAGAAGAAAAAGAAATGGGCAGAGAGCTTGTATAGACATTTTCTAAAGAAGACATACAAACAGCCAAGGGGTACATGAAAAGATGCTCAACATCATTAATCATTATGGAAATGCTAATCGAAATCACAATAAAATAACATCTCATAACTGTTAGAATGGCTATTATCAAAATTAGACAAGAGATAGTAAATGTCAGTGAGGATGTGGAGAAAAGGGAACTCTAGTGCACTGTTGGTGGGAATATAAAACGGCATAGCCACTATGGAAGATAATATGGAGGTTCCTTCAAAATTACAAAGAGAGCTACTATATGATCCAGCAATTCCACTTCTGGGTATTTATTTGGAGGAAATGAAATCATTATCTCAAAGAGATATCTGCAAGGGCATCTGGATGGCTCAGTCATGATGGCTCAGATGCCGGATGGGTAAGCTTCTGCCTTTGGCTCAGGTCATAATCCCGGGCTCCTGGGATTGAGCCCCATGTTGGGCTCCCTGCTCAGTGGGGAGCCTGCTTCTCCCACTCCCTCTGCTCCCCCACTCCTATTCTCTCTCTCTGTATCTCGAATAAATAAATAAAATATTTTAAAAAGAAAGAGACATCTGTAGCCCCATGTTCATTGCAGCATTACTCACAAAAGTCAAGACATAGAAACAACCTAAGTATCCATTGATAGATGAGTGCATAAAGAAAATATGGTATATGTATATAATGGTATATATTCAGACGTATATTCAGACATAAAAAGAAGGAAATCCTGCCATTTGTGACAACACGGATGGAACCTGAGGGCATTATGCTAAGTGAATTAAGTTAAAGAAAGACAAATACCATATGATCTCACTTATCTGTGGAATTAAAAAAAAAACAGCTCATAGAAGCAGAGAGTAGAATGGTAGTGCTAAGACCTGGAGCATTGGTCAAAGGGTATAAACTACCAGTTATGAGTAAGTTCTAGAGTTCTAATATTCTGTATGGTAACTATAGTTACCAATGCCGTGTTATATATTGAAAGTTGCCAAGAGAATAGAATACATGTTTTTACCACACACACACAGTTTGTGAGTATATGAGGTAATGGATGTGTTTACTAACCTTATTGTGGTAATCATTTTATAATACATATGTATATCAAATCATCATGTTGTACACGTTAAATGTATCCATGTCATATGTCAACTATATCTCAATACAGCTGGAAAATTTTTTAAAAAGATTTAAAAAAAAGAAAAAAATTAGAATGCTCTGCATAGGACTGTGTTCTATCAGGGGAATCTTATCCGAGTCATTTTTGTTTCTGGAATGAACTTCATCTTTTTTCAGCTTCATATTTAACTCATTCTCATTGAGTACTCACGGTCACTGGGAGGAAGCCTCGCCTTAGGATGAAAGGGGGCCGTCTGGTAATTTCATGGTGGAACTAGAAGCCACCGTGGGCAAACAGGGAATTTGGCTCAGGAAAAAGACTGTCATCCGATCATAGGCCATAAAATTGATGACTAGCCACCGTTTGTCCAACCACTGAATCAAGTTGCGCTTCTGAAAGGGTGCTATGAGGAGTGAATTTGACTGATTATACATGAAAATTCAAATCCACCATCTTGGGTGGCGGTTTCGTGTAAGCGCACTCTTTCTAACACCGTCAGCAGCTTTTCTAGTCACAGCAGCCCCGATCCAATTAAAATGGCCATCGGAGCAGAGCTGAACTGCATTAAATGGCTCCCATTAATGTCATATTTAATTTAGAAGTGCAGTGTTGAGGATGTTCATTGCCGTCCTCTGCAAATCTTCACTCAGCCTGTAGACATCGAGTTTTCTCAATTATATTTACATCTTTTAGGAAAGAGGAAGATCAACTTGCTTGTATTCCAAAACAACTCTGCCAGGTTTTTTTTACGTCCCTTGAAATCGGAAATATTCCCGTCACCAGGTTTAAACCAGTCTTCGTAGTAATCTTTCATGAGGTGTGAGGAGGAGGGACATGTACTTGAAAGCAAATCCCAACGCAAATCGCCAACTGCTGGGAGCCTTATTTAAACACGCCTTCCGGGAAGCGATGCACAGACTCAGAACTGAATTACTCTATGGGATTTCCAGGATTGACAGTGTCATTGAGCCTATTTTACCACATAATTTAGAATCAGGAAATAGGAGACTTTAATGATAATTAAAAAAGAAAAAAATCCGAGGAGTACTGTTATTGACATGCAACAAGGTCTAATTGGTGCCATGTGTCCATGGCGATATTTGACGCTTCCTCCCAACCTGAAGTCAGCACGTGACCGAACGGTGAGCTTTAATTGATTTCTTCAGCCTACACACCCTTAATCTGATCTCCAAATGTAATTTTTAGACAAACGTGTATACACTTTAAAAAACATCCGATGTATATAATAAAGATGAGTATAAAGAAATATACATCAATAATAAGAGGGAAAAAACGTTAAGAATGGGCAAAATATATGGACAGTCCAGGGAGAAAAAAACTAGAGTGTATACAAACACATGAAAATATATTCAAACCTAAGAGTAATCAGAAAAGTACAGATCAAATAACAAAATACAATTTCATACTTAGCAGACTGGTAAACATTTCAGTGTAATAGTGTCAGGTTTAAGGAAAGTTATGGAAGTTTGGGAACTCAGCACTGCTGGAATGTAAACTGATGAAACAACTCTAGAGAGTAATTTGACATTAAAATAGAAAATCCACAAATCCTTTGAATTGAAGTTTCCAATCTAGGCTTATACCATAGAAAGTAACTGAGACATGTATATGGGTATAAAGTAGATTTGTTTCTATGATGAAATACTTTTTTCCTTTTAATTTTATACTTTGACTTAAGTTCAAATTTATGGAAAAGTTTCTAGAATAATATAAATAATGCACCCAGATAGTCTAAATGTTAACCCATTTGCATGTTTTCGTACTCTTTATCTGTAGTAAATTATTTTTCTGACCCATTTGAGAAAAACTTGCAAACGTGATGTTACATCACTCTTTAGATATTGTCGATATATGTTTCCTAAAAATAAGAACACATTCTCACTTAACCAGAATATAATTATCAGAATCAGGAAATTAATATTGATTCTATATTATTTCCTACCTGCAGACCTACTCAAATTTCATTAATTGTCCCAATCTTACTCTTTATAGCATAAGAAAATGCCAGATCATGCACTGCATTCTAGTATCATGTCTTTGGTTTCCTTTAATCTGGGAGATTTCCTCAGTCTTTTTTGTCTTTCATGACATCTGACACTTTCAAAGGGTGATGAGCCAGTTACCTTTTGAAAATCCACTTAATTTGGATTTATCCAATGTTTCCTTCCAATTGCATTTAGTTTGTGTGTTTTTGACAGGAATAATGCAGAAGTAACACTGTGTCCTCAGTGCATCTATCAGGAGACACATGATGTTGATCTGTGCCACTATAGTGTCATTTATTTTGATCACTTGGATAAGAAGCATTTACCAGTTTTCTCCACTTACAAGTTACCATCTTTCTGTTTTGTAAGTAAGAAGCAATTTGGAGGGAAATGCAAAATTTTTGTTTTTCCTTGGAAAGATACAGTTATATAGGAGGGTTGCTCTTTGCCATTGAGGTCACAGATCTTAAAATAGAGATCAAAGATCTTGATAAAGTTAGGGCAACTTCAACTGAAAAGATCAGGAAAACAAGATATTACACACACACACACACACACACACACACACACACACACCCTATGGATAGAAGTATGTACATAAATGCTCCTTAATGACAAGTGCTTTCATTTTCCCATTAATGTATTACTTAATTTTTTTGTTATATTGGACCTTATGTGTGTTTTTTCCCGCCCATTTTCATAGGCTTGACTGCTATCAAAAAAGACTAATGAAACTTAGTAATAATAGAAATGTCTTTGTTCTATTAAGTTGCTGGTGCATTGATACAAATATTGTATTAAGTACTATATGAAGTGTTATATTAAATTATTAAACCCTTTAGCCAAGTCAAAAGTACTTTATCAGAGATTTCTTAGTTTAGCAGTGTTCTTTCTGCAGAAACACTTTTTCCTTAGGGAATTTGGACTACTTCCAAAGTCCCAACAAGCAGATAGCAAGCCACATATCACCCATCCTTCTGGTCAGAGACAAATAGACAATTTGACTAAGTACAATTGGACAGCTTGACCAAGTTGAACTAACTATGTATTGAGATACGAAGAATATAGAAAGTTAGCTATAGGCAAAGACATTTAAGGTTGAGGCTGGCCAGTCACCTTGTATATTGAGGGGCAAGCCGAGAAATCTGGTCTCAAGGAAAAAAAATATATACAAATATAACAAACTTGAACAAAACCAAGGCAGCAATAGTCAGAGTAAAAACCAGAAAGAGAGAGAAAAAAACCCCACTAAACCCCAAGAGCAAACAAACAAAAAACCCCACAAAAATAAAAACAAAAAACAAGAGAATGAGATCATATAAAAGAAAGAAGAAAAAGACAACAACATAGGGATAAATGCAAATGAAAAGAGAATGAATCCTTTTGTGTACCTGAGACAAAGGTATTCTTTGTAAACTTACTGGGAGAGTTTGGCCCTAAAGCCAACAACATATGGTTTAGAAAGTTTATGCCACAAAGGACACCTTCTATAATTTGTAACAAGGTGTGAAGAATAATTTTATAGGTCAACTTGACTGGGCGATGGTGCCCAAATACTTAGTTAAGTATTATTCTGTTTATATTTCTCTCCTGGGATTTTTGGATGAGATAACATTTAAATTGGTGGACTTTGAGTGAACCAGATTGTTCTCCATTATTTGAGTGGGCCTCATTCCATCAGTTGAAGGCCTGATTAGCACAAAATTTATTTCCTCTGAGCAAGAAGGAATTTAACCAACCAATTGCTTTTGGATGCAAACTGCAAGTCTCCTCTGAGTTCCCAGGCTCGTGGCCCACCCTATATGTTGTGGATTATCAAACCTCCATGTTGCATACGCCAATTTCTTAAAGTAATGCAGTCTATGTCTCTCTCTCTCTTTCTCTGTTTTTCTCCCCTCCCTAGCCTACCCTTCCTCCCCCCAACAGCTGTTGATTTGATTTCTCTGGAGAACCTTGATGAAAGGTAGAAAAACAAAAGTATTAACCAATTTTTAATTCTTTATATTTTGTTCTGCCATGAGAATATTTGCATGTTTGATATTTTCTAATACTTCTATAAGTTCTCCTCAATGCCCAATTGACAAAGAACAGTAAAGTGAATGTCATTCCTGACAGTAATGTTAGTTCTAGATTCCCAAGGGAGGATGGTCCAGGTTGTGACCCAAAATCGCAAGGACGAAAGAATCACTCTTTTCACACTCTTGAAAAATGGAGAGTAGGGGACCTTCGTTGCTTATCAAGGAAGGAAGCTTTACAGAATAAGTCTGAGAAATCATGTATTCATTCACCCACCAAATATTTATGGAACACAATTATGTGTCAGGTACTGTTCTAGGCACCATTCTACCCCACTCCATGGAGCTCATATGCAAGGGAGGGGCAGAGAGAGAATAAAACTAGTAAATATGTAAAGTATATGCATGTTAAAAAGTGATAAACACTTTGGGAACAGAGTCAAAGGGCAGAGAAAAGTTAATTTTGCATTTTTAGTTATAGATATCAAGGTAGGCCTAATTGAGAATGTGATATTTTTTAAGGAATTAAAGGAGATAAGGGCATTGGCCAGCATTGTGTGTGGGAAAGAGGAACAGGCAGAGTGGGCAACCACTACACAGACATAACTGTGGGCACATGCCTGGCACCTTCAAGGAACAGCCTGGAGTGGCTGTTGTGAATGGCTACAGTGGAGAGATGGAGGGACAGATTAATAAGGAGCAAAGTCAAGAAGGGGGCCCGGTTCTTATGGAGCCCTCTGGAGCTTTATAGGCTGTTAGAAGGAATAGGCTTTTTTTCTTAGTGAGATGGGGAGCCTTTGGAGGGTTTTATACAAAGTGACATAATTTGATTTTTTTAAAAACCTTTTTGTTATGAAAAACTTTAAGATACAATAAAGTAGTATATCAAATCCCCAAGCACTCACCACCAAGCTGCAATAACCACTAATTGTTCTGCCATCTTTGTTTTAATTATCCCCCTCTATTGTTTTTAACTTAATTGTGAAACACACAAATCTCAAAATCAAAGTCTGAAGAGGTGGGGAAAATGTATACATCTCTGTAGCCAACAGCCAAGTAAAGATACAGATTTCTATTACCCTTGAAAGTTCCCTTGTTCTCCTTTCTGGTCAAATCCCATTCAACCAGAAAGGAAACCACTATTTGAGTGTCTGTCATCATAGATAGTCTCTCTCAATCCTCTGTCTGCTGTACCCAGACTATGCACCTATCTCCAGGAATGAAACTATTGCTACCCTTAGCTCACCTATGATGACTTCATCCACATCTGGAATTTTTTAATCCACATTTTTTTTCCAAAGCTTTATGAAAGTATATATATAATTTTGTTTTATCCTTTTTTCCCTCTTGCTGTTACCATGGGAGCAGAAGTCCTTCTCACGCCTTTTACCACATACAGAACCGCCTGACCTGATGAGGCCTTCAGACTGTGGGAGTAGACAGAAAGGAGATGAGGACCAAACACTAAGCCATGGGGCGCTCTCCTCGAGTACCTGACAAAAACAGGGAAAGAGCTTAGGAGGGGCGCCTGGGGGGCTCAGTCGTTATGCGTCTGCCTTCGGCTCAAGGCGTGATCCTGGCGTTCTGGGATCAAGCACCACATCAGGCTCCTCCACTGGGAGCCTGCTTCTTCCTCTCCCACTCCCCCTGCTTGTGTTCCCTCTCTCTCTGGCTGTCTCTATCTCTGTCAAATAAATAAATAAAATCTTAAAAAAAGAAAAAGAGCTTAGGAAATTGTCCTGCAAGACAGACAGTGAATATTAGGGAAGAAGGAGGGGTGGTATCTGGAGCTTCCCCTTAATCTTTGCTGGTGGAAGCAAGGCAGTCTGAAGAAATTTGGATTTAGTCCCCATGTGTGGGCCACAGCTTGATCCCTGTTGAGAAAATCTGGGGAAGCTCCATGATATTCCAGTTACACAGAACTCTCTTGTCCCCAAAGATTGGGGGGTAGAGAATTGGGGAAAGGAGGGTCTTCATCCCAGTGTGTAGATGTCCTCTTGAGAATATTGTTGGTCTTATAATAGTAGTTTGAGAAGATAATAAAGTGGTTCCTGTTGAAAAATTTTTGTGACAACTGTCTATTTCTTACAGTTCTAAATCACTAACTCTCTGTAAAAGGAAACAGTTACTTCATTTGTGGTTACAGTAAGAAGAGGTATTTCTGCTGTGTTTTGGCCAAGAATTCCCGTAAACCAAGTAGGCACCTGATGACTTTTCTGTTCCTGCTTCTAGTCCTCTGTGAGACTCAAGGACACTACCTGCTGTTGGAGGCCCTAAAGCATTTTAATACTCTAAGAAAGTCCCTTCCCTCCCTCCCTCCCTCCCTCCCTCCCTTCCTTCCTTCCTTCCTTCCCTCCTTTTTTAACTTAGGTTACTTTAAGTAGGTTTCTGTGACTGTCACTCCAAAGGTCCTAACTAAGACAAGGAAAAATCTCTGATTATGACAGATGACAAAATTTGGTGTAAGATTGCCTGCTCCATCCCTGGCTCATACTTCTAGATTCCAGTCTTCATCTTTCCAACTGTCCCTAAATCCCCCCTACCTACAATGACACCACCCTACGTGAAATGGAAATCACCTAGCTGGATATGGTTTTTTAATTCCTTTTTGCCAGGGCACATATTTAGCTCAGTCAAATGGCTATACTTAAGACTTATTAAGTGTTCTAAACTTGGTTATTAAATGTGGAGAACTTAAAAAAAACACCGAAACCGCATTTTTTTTCTACTTACAACAATACTATTTTAACAAGCCTTAGTCACAGTAGACTATCAAGCAAACCTCTATTATGTGATTGAAACTCAATTTCAAAGGTTTAGAACTATTTCAAATAGTTGCTAAATTTCCTAAATACAGGAAAATTTTAATAGTTCAGATTACTTAGAGTATCCTTTTGTGTTATACAAAGGGTTTTTTATTTGTTTTAAATACAGTTTTGTTACAAAATAGCAGAGACTAAAAATCAATCGTATTCATAAATATAAGTAGTAGCAGGAACTGCTTTAATGAACTCATTTATTTGTTCAACATAGCTTTTGAGTGGCTGCTATGTGCAAAATGCTGAGCTAGACACTATGATTATATTAATTATAACTACCTTGGCTTTTTTGTTATTTAGTAATGGAATATGGCTTTCTATAGATCATACCTTTCCCTTAAATCTTGTTTATATTTTTGAGAATCTGCTATTGAATGTAGTACTAATGTAGTTCATTAATTTAGTAACCAATAAAATAGTAGAAATTGGAAAGCATTAGAGATCTAAATGAGGTCTCCCTGGGGTATAGTTTTGTTTACAAGACTCTGAACTTGACACTAACTTTTAAATCCTTGAGTTCAAGCTAAAAGGAGACTGAGAGGAGAATATGAAGAAGTAGTGAATGAGAAAAATTAATGGGCAAGAAACAGGGTATGACATGGAATAATGAAAAGTTGAAAAAAGGAAACAGATTCACATATGGCAAGCGATGGGTTATTACACAGATAAAATGGGAAAATTCAAACTACTCATGATTCCAAATATTATCAAGGTTTATAAGACTGGAAAGTCTGGGTGCAGAAATTCCATCATTTTGATATTTTTTTTATTGTGCTCAATTCTTGCCTGAAAGAAAGTTTTGAAATAGGAAAATATTGCATCCAATGTCACATAAATCAAGAGAGCCTGTGTGAGTTTGGTGATATTTGCAATGTAACATAAAAACAAAATCAGTTCCACCCACTTGGTAATTTGTTTGAGTGTTTGTATAAATCAAAAATTCAATAAATGGCCTGAATACAATGTTATCATCAGAATATTCTAAAGGTTTTCCCATTTGTGAAGGAAATTTTCTTTTCTTTTTTTGAGGCAGAGCTAAATTATAAGATCCCAAACCAATTATACAATCTGAGTTATTTGGTCAAAAAACTGGTCATCTTGGGCCACCTGGGTGGTTCCGTTGGTTAAGTGTCTGCCTTAGGCTCAGGTCATGATTCTGGGGTCCTGGGACTGAGCCTGGGATTGGGCTCCCTGCTCAGTGGGGAGTCTGCCTTTCCCTCTGCCCCTTTCCCCGCTGGCGTGCTCCCTCCCTCTCTCTCTCTCTCTCAAATAAATAAATGAAATCTTTAAAAACAAAAAACAAAAAAACCCTGGTCATCTTATTAGACAGGAAGTTACTCAAAGGCAAGGACCTCTCTATCCTTAGCAACTCCCTAAAAACATGGTATCATTTGTTCTTGAAGTCATACACCAGTTTCTAGTGATTTCTACATTTTTTCCAAATGGGAGTAAGTGATTTTAAAGCCATTCTGAAATTCTTTAACAAAAAGCTTTTACCATTTTGCAGGGCTCTAAATTAATTTTTTGTTTCACTTAAAAATGTTGAAAAACATTTATTAATAAGATATCAATTATATTTTTCCCAGTACTTCAAAGATTATTAATAGTAGGTCAGTATTCCTGTCTGTGTATTCTTAATTCCTCCAGATAAGATTTATGTTTCTATGGAGACCTAGTTGTTCCCTTATCTCTTCATCTCTTTCTTCAAGAAGTTTAAACTTTCTGTTTTGGACTGAATATTTATGACCCCACTCCCCCCCCCGCACACCCCAAAATCAATATGTTGAAATCCTACCCCCCCAACATGATAGTATTAGAAGTTTGGGCCTTTGGGAGGTGATTAGATCATGAAGGTGGCGCCTTCAAGGACGGGTGTAGTGCCTTTATAAAGGGAACCCAGAGAGCTCTCTTGGGTGCTTTCCACCAGGTGGCGATACAATGAAAAGATACAACCCAGAAGGGTCTTCAGGAGAACTTGACTGTGCTGGCCCTCAGATCTCAGATTTCCTGCCTCCAGAACTGTGAGAAATACATTTCTATTGTTTATAAATCACCCAGTCTGTGGGTTCTTTGTTATTGCAGACCAAACTAGGACACTTTCCAATGTGAAGATCTTTCCTCTACTAAATTAAGGGGGAAGAAAAAGGGTAGCTAGAACTATCATTTTTGCCTCTATTAATTATGGTGGGTACTATGAAGCACCACCAAAAGCTCTCTTCAGGCTCAAAAGACATTCCCCAGCAGCTGGGAGTGCTGTTAGCTGACAACATTTCCCAGGGACTGCTCTCTGCTGAAGAGTGACTTCTGCCATTTTTTCTGAGGCAGCCAACAGCCCATGCCAGGTCAGTGAGAGGGGATGAAGAGCAGCCTCCAGCCCCAACTGACAACTCCACGGACTGACCAGACTTAGGGTTTCCTGTGAAGTCAGTTTACGCCTTTAGTGACATGGAATCCTAAGCCAAATTTTCCCTCTGCCCAATCCTGCTTGCTTCTATTCTCCAGCCAGTGCTGACTTCAAAATTACTCCTTGAGAAACTGACTTCCCTCTCAGAGACTGCTTTCCCAGGATTCCAATCTACAACATGATCTTTCTAAAGAAGAGTTACACCTCTTTCTCGAAATGTTCTTTGCATAGATTTTACATGCCCTTGTTGGCACTTACATGTTTGCAAGCCATACATAACTGAAAGAAGAAAATTCAGGCTTTGTAATTTTCCCTTGTGAACTTGATACTTAGGAGTCATTGTTGACTGCCTAATGTCTCATACAGATATAATGGAAAATAATCTCAGGATTCTTTCTCTTTTTTTTTCCCTTCCACACAAAATACTAAGAGGAGGAAGAAAATGGGCAAGGACAGACATAGAGGGAGGAACCGTGATATGGCTATTATGAACACCAATCTCAGTCCCTTGTCAGTACTCAAGAATCAGGACAAACTGGATGCTTGAAATAAGAAGTCCTTGAGACAATGAATTATTTAAGTGATTCCAGAACATAGAAAAATATGGAAAAATTTCTCTAGTTATAAATATACCTTAGAAAAAGATATTTCTTCCAAATATAAATAGAATATTAATACATCAAATCTAATTTACCAAAAGAAAAATACACTAGGTATCAATAAGACTTCTCCTAGGAATACAAAAGATGCTTCAGCATTAAGAATCTGTCAATATAACCTCTTATGTCAGAATATTAAAGGAGGAAAAAATATGTGGATGGCATCAATAGTAAATGAAAGGCATTTACAGAAATTCAGCATTCCTAATAGAAATTCTAAGGATAAAAATAAACTAAATGTCATAAAAACCACCAAAAAGTAACAGTACATATCATGATAATAACTAAAACACTGAAGAGTTTTACATTGAAGTCAGGGTTGCCTTGTAAAGCATTATTTTAACAATGATTTTCATTAAACTATTTTAGAGAGAAAGACAGAGAGCATGAGCATGTGGGGGCAAGGCAGAAGAAGAGGGAGATAAAATCTTAAACAGACTCCATGCCCAGCACCGAGCCCGTCGCAGGCCTCGATCTCATGACTGAGATCCTAACCTGAGCTGAAACCAGAAGTCTGGTGCTCAGCGCCCCCAAATTATTTGTAATTGCAAACGATAGTCTTCTATACCTGGAGCATTCACTACTAATATCAATAATTCAGTCAATATTCAGTTATAAATGGAAATGGAAAAAAATTCCACTTATAATTGTGCCAAAGATTAAAAAATATTTCAAAATAAATTTTTCAAGAATTGTCAGATCTCTATGAAGAAAACTTTAAACCTTTATTGAAATAAATTGTGTCCCAAAATATTTTAAATAAGAAAGCTTAGTATCATAAAAATGTGAAGTCTTTCCAAATTAGTAGATATATTTAATGAAAGTTCAATCAATAGTGACATTTTTGGAATAATGTTAAGTAATTAAATTTCGTACTGTAAAATGTTTGAAAATAGGAAATTATGCACATTTAAAAATATAATTGCATATTTGCCTTGCAAGATACATTGCAAATCACATCAGTAATCATACTGATTATTATTTTTTTTGTTGCTACAGGAATAGGCAAACCAATATAAGGTATGAGTAAGCCCAGAAATCGGTATGAATACCTGAGACCTTAATAAATTTCAAGGTTTGGGGGTGCCTGGGTGGTTAAGTTGGTTAATCATCTGCCTTTAGCTCAGGTCACGATCCCAGAGTTGGGGGATTGACCCCCTGGGGAGCTCCACACTCAGCAGGGAGTCTGCTTGAAGAGTCTCTCCCGCTGCCCTCCCCCAACTCATGCTTACATGCCTGCCTGTGCACTTGCCCTCTCTTTCTCTAAAATAAATCTTTAAAACAAAATCAAAACCAAATATATATATTTTATTACTTATTTATTATATATATTTTAATATTTTTTATAACCTTAAACTTAGGAGAAACCACAGAGGTCATAAAAGAGAGATAGATATTTTGACTAAACAAAAGTTAAGATACCTTTTTTAATTTTACCTTTTTTAATTTACTTAATGATAGACTGGTTTAAATATTCATAAGACACAGGAAAGGGAAGACTTTCTGACCCTAATTTATAAAAAGCACCTATAAATTTATCAGAAAATTAATCCCAATAGAAAAATGAGGCAAGTAAATGCATAGGCAATTCAAGAAAAAAGTCCCAATGGCCAGTAAATATAGGAAAATATGCTCAATAGCTCTACTAGTCAGGGAAATGAAAACCAAAGCAACGATGTGCTACCGTTCCCATCTATCGTATCAGCAAAAATTTTAAAATTTTAAAGAGTGACCCTGTGCTGCTGGTGACGATGCAGGGAAGCAGGCATCCTCACTCACTACTGCTAGGCAGGCAGATTTCTCTATTTGGAAAAGAAAAGATATCTGGGAATAGCTGTGGAAATTTTAAAGACACACACATACTTTGGATTTAGCAGTTTCATTTTTTGAAATGGCATCCTATGGAAATAAGGTGTTATTTTGGTTTGGTTTTCAATGCCTCAATTCTCTGTGGTGGCAAAAACAAGAAAACTAAATGGTCATTAGTTAAGGACTAGCTGGATTAATTATAGTACATTCAAATTATGGGATGTTATGCAGCTATTGAAAACAATGATTAGTGCTACATCTATTGAACTGAACAAATATATCTGTTCATGATGAATTAGTGAGAAAAGCAGGTTGATAAACAGTGAATAATATATTTCATTTCTTTCTTTTTTTTTTAAGATTTTATTTATTTATTTGACAGAGATAGCCAGCGAGAGAGGAACACAAGCAGGGGGAGTGGGAGAGGAAGAAGCAGGCTCCCAGCAGAGCAGGGAGCCCAATGTGGGGCTCGATCCCAGGACCCTGGGATCACACCCTGAGCCGAAGGCAGACGTTTAACGACTGAGCCACCCAGGTGCCCCAATATATTTCATTTCTTAATAACAAAAACACAAAGGTGTGTGTGTTTGCATATATACATACACACAAATGTTAAAAAACACAAGTATATACTCATGTATATACAGAAATATATGTATATGTAAAATATGTACATAGACACATATATTACACACGCAACAACTACACGTGTATATTACATGCATGTATGCACATACACACATCACATATGCACACATTTCATATGTGTGTGTGCATGTACATCTATTACATGTGTGTACATATACGTGTGTGTGCATGTACATATACATGCACATTTGTATAAGCATGGAGAAAGGTGTGAAAGGATAGTTCCCAGGTGTAAGCTGGCAATGTCTATACCCCACCTAGATGCTTTCTTTTCTCAGCTCTGTCGTACCCATCCCAGCTTTGGGATGCTTGCTGGTAAGACTTCATCTGTGACATTGAGAAAACTGCTTTAGGCACTGGAGCTAATTCATTCTTAAGAGTATTGGAAAAACTTGGGAATTATATGTTCCCCATGGGCTTTTGTACTGAGCTGAGTATAAAGCCTTTGCTTCCAGGCACAATTTTATACTCCAAAGATTTCTGAGAGAAGGTGGAGTTTGGGACTTCCCCTGAAATTACAGAAGCCCTTACCTGACTTCTTCCCCATTTCTATCCCATTTCCCCCTTTTCTTACTGGTTTTTCCTGGGAGTAAACCCTTAATAAATCACTTCCACCTGAATTGTTATCTCAGGATTTGCTTCTGGCAGAATTCAACCTTAAGACATTAGTTCAATTTGGTTACTTCAGAAGGAGTAGGAGTGTATCAATTATTATTTATGCATGCCTTGTTGCATTAATTACAATAACTATGTATTATTTTTTAATTTGGGAAACAATAAAATGGGGCACCTGGCTGGCTTAGTCAGTAGCACCTCCAACTCTTGATCTTGGGGTAGTGAGTTTGAGCCCCAAGTTGGGGGTGTAGATTTTACTTAAAAAATTTTTTTTAAATATATTTGTTAATATCATCTACTTTATGTACTTTAGAAAGGATTTCTTGGTTGTGCCTTCTTATTCATCGCATAGAGAAGTAAATACATATGACCCTATTTCTCAAGTAGCACTTGATGTTATGTTGCTTCATTTTTGCTTATGATTTTAGACCAGGAGACATCAGAATAAAGCAACATTCTGTACCTGGCTTTATTTGTTCCTGCTTTTAACCACACTGGAGAATCAGATTGAAGTTCCAAGGTTCACTTTACTTTATCACTTTTAAGACAACAATTCAAAACACTTGTATTTATCACTTTTAAGAAGCAATTCAAAACACTTGTGTTTTGTCATTTTTCCTGGTCTTCAACCTCCAATTCCCTTTTCCCTCTATTACTATCAACAGGTAGCTTATAGAAATATTTTGTAAGTGGGAATGTGTAGAGATAGTTTTGTTTTTAATAAAAACATACGTGCACATCCATTTCCCAATGATTTTCTTTTGAAAGGAGCTCTGAGGTACTCCTCCTTGCCAAAGAAAACTAGTCCTCTTTGCAAATGGCAGCTAAATTCAAGCTCTATTCACATATTTATGTTAAAAGGAAGTTGCTTTTTAGGTAAATTGCTGTCTCAAAAAAGTAACCCTCTAGATTTTATCAAAGAAAATCTGATTTAAAAAATTGTATTTTTGGTGTTTTTATCCTCTCTTAGGTTTAAACATGAATCATTCTTAATACAAATTATGTGCCCACTGGGGCAGGCATAAAGCAAGAGACATCACGGAATTATTTTGTTAATTATCCTTTGTGATGTACAACTGCTACTGAATTATGTCCCATATCATCACATGATATTTTATATGACACAATTTAAGAAAAAAAATCTACTCCGGTGGACTAAAATTTTGCAGGACAGAGAGTGTNGAAACACCGGGATCACGCCCTGAGCCGAAGGCAGACGCCCAACGACTGCGCTACCCAGGCGCCCCNTTTATCCTCTCTTAGGTTTAAACATGAATCATTCTTAATACAAATTATGTGCCCACTGGGGCAGGCATAAAGCAAGAGACATCACGGAATTATTTTGTTAATTATCCTTTGTGATGTACAACTGCTACTGAATTATGTCCCATATCATCACATGATATTTTATATGACACAATTTAAGAAAAAAAATCTACTCCGGTGGACTAAAATTTTGCAGGACAGAGAGTGTCTTTCTGACACTATCTACATGGTATTTTCATCCAACTTGACAAAAGCATTCTCATCTAGGAGAAAATACTTTATAAATGAAAAAAACTCGAACAGATATGACGTACAAAATAAAGTCTCTTCAGTGAAATGAAAACCAATAAATTGAGCAACTTGCCAGCACATTTATAGACTATTTTGCAAATGAAGGAAAATGCCCTTGAATATATATTTTTTTTGCATCCCAATGCACGTACTGTATTACNCAGTGAAATGAAAACCAATAAATTGAGCAACTTGCCAGCACATTTATAGACTATTTTGCAAATGAAGGAAAATGCCCTTGAATATATATTTTTTTGCATCCCAATGCACGTACTCTATTATGATGTACACTTCTGAACTGTTGAGTGCTATTATTTGGGCATAGTTCCAAATGGCATGATTCAGTGGCACATAAGTATTGAGGAAAGCCTAATAAAAGTAGATATTTGTAGATGGATTCAGTGTTTACTGAAGAATTTCTTTTTTTAAACTTTTTTTTTAAATTTTATTTATTTATTTGTCAGAGAGAGAGAGCATGAGCAGGGGGAGCAGCGGGCAGAGGGAGAAACAGACTCCCCACTGAGCAGGGAGCCAGGACGCTGGGATCACGCCCGAACCAAAGGCAGACAGACGCCCAACCAACTGAGCTGCCCAGGCGCCCTCAAAAGAATTTCTTTTTGAATAATGGATTTAATATCTCAATTTATTTTACTGAGGTATACTTTACATAGAGTAAAATGCACATAATCTGAAGTGTCCAGTTCAACGAGTTTTGCCAGTTGCCTGGTACCTGTGCGTTAGCAAACCAGAACATAATGCAGAACGTTGCAATCGCCCCAGGGATTGACCTCATCCTATTTTTCAGTCATTTCATCCCAACATCGCCATATTCTGACTTGCATCCTCATAGATGAACTTTATATTTTCCTAGACATTATATATGTGAAAAGAATCATCCAGTAAGTAATCTTTTGTATCTGCCTTATTTGTTCAGTTCAACGTTTTGACAATCATCCCTGCTGTTCAGTAAGCCTTTCATCGTTCAGTAGTGTTGTGCTGAATGAAAGTACCATGGTTTGCTTATCCCATCTCTCTGCTTATCCCATTTAGACTGCTTTTGGCTATTGTGAATAGGCTGCTGCTGTGAACATTTGTGTACAAGTCTTCATGTGGACATATATTTTTGTTGCCCTTGGGTAAGCATCTGAAAGTGGAATTGTTGGGTCATGGTTGTATATGTGTTTAAATTTTTAAGAGCTGCCACATGATTCTCCAAATTAATTGCTTTATCTTACTACCAGCAATGAGCAAGAGTTTCAGTTTTTCCATATTCTTGTCAACATTTGGTATTGTCAGTCTTTTTTAATTTTGGTTTATATTTGGTTATTTTTTGGTGTATTTCCTGGGCTTTTCTAGTAAAGGTTCTGGGAGGTGCCTGTTGCCATCCACCACAGGGTCCTCGGGAAGTGGGACAGGTGTTTGCATTGGGAGAGGGGGTTGGAAATATCTGCCTGATACAAGTCCTCTTTGAAGTTCTTGAGGACTTGTGTGTTTCCTCATCATTTATTTTAAACTTCACTTTATACTCATCCCATGACTCCTTCAGAAGGAGTGCAGAAAAGCATCTCGTTCTCTTGGTAGCCTCTGAGCCGTGCTCTGATCCCTTGCCTTCACCCTGCATCTCCTGGGCTATGATCCTCTGGTCAGCATTCACATGCACCTTCAAGAAGAGGACCATCCGCTTCCTCTTTGCTCCTGCATGGATCCAAGTTCATGTCACACCTGTCCATGACCTTTGCCAGGAGGACCTTGTGGTAAGGCACACGTTGAGGAGTCCATCCACCTCCAGCCTCACTCATTCGGGAGGTCTGGGGCAGGATCTCGTTCTCTGCCATGTTGGCCACTCTCCCCGGAGCAGACACATCAACAGAAGGACAACGACACTTCAGAGTCAGAAGCAGCACAGAGCCAGGTGGCAGAGGGAAGCCAGCCTGGGCAGAATCGCTTCCCAGGTCCAGAGTGCAGGCCCACAAGCAAGATGTGGGCCACTGATGGCCTCCTGTCCTTGCCTAGGCTGGAGGCATGGGGCAGTGGAGAAGGCCGTAAGCCTTCAATGGGACTTGGCTCAGGCCCTGCCATCCTCTCTCCCAGAAGAAGGCAGCCCGTGGCTGGGGAGTGGGGCCTATCAGTGTCATCTCACTGCTGACGGGAAGGGGGCGACACCACCATCTCCCTCTGGGTGGGAGCTGTGCTCTGAATGGGTTTTTAAAGCAAAATAAAAAAAAAACAAAAAAACAACAATGATCAACAGTCTAGGGAAATGTTTGCCACCATTATGACACCTGCTCAGCACTTTTCCACTGTAAAGCACTCGCCCAATACTAAAGAGAAAGTACTAGGGTCTTAGTGTTCCATTGCTAATGCACAAAGGTTATAAGCAATAATTCATAAAATAGGACACACAAATTGCTTAAAAGCATATGACAATTGACTAATCTAGGAAATTAAACCATTTATTTCATTATTTATTAATCTCATTTGCATATTTTTGAGAACAATACTCAAGTGTTGTCTGTGTTGAGTGAAATAAGCACTCATCTATTAGTTTTCTTTAGAAAACAATCTGTAAATAAGCATCAGACAATTTATGAATATATATACCCTCTGTTTTTGATACATTTAAGATTTTATATGGAAATAATCAGAAAGACATCAGAAAACGTGTGAATAAAACATTAATAAAAAATTGTTATACAATTTATATCTAAAAAGACCCCAAATACTCAACATTTGGGAAACTCATTTTTCATGGTCATTTTGATGGGGTTTTGGAATATAGGTGAGGTTCAATGGGGTGAGGTCTGGAGCTGACGACCAAGAAAGAATTCTTGAGACATCTTTGGTGCAAAATGGTGATTTTATTAAAGCATAAGGACAGAAGCCATGGGCAGAAAGAGCTGACGCACAGGGGTCTTGAGGGGTGCTGATTATATACTATGGGGAAGGGGGAAGGTAAGGGTTAGAACTTTCATCTGCTAAAGAGGACCTACAAGATAATGGAGGCCTTGACATTGTCAAGTTAAGGTTGTTTTCCCCTCTAGCAAGGCCATAACATGAAGATAGTTGGGAAATTCCTGGAAGAATGTCACACGTGTCCCACCCAGGAGTGGGGGTAGGGACAGGTTGCAGGGTGTCAGCTTATGTTTTGTCTTCAACCAGCCTTCTATTCCCTCATCACAGGCTTTCATTTCCCCTTTCTTTCTGCCCCCAGTGGGGGCTACTGAGAGTCCCCACACCCAGACCGCAGTAAGTGATCAAGCTGAGATCCGCACCTAAGAAGGTGTCATTTCCCAAGACACAGAATTGACAATGGCCCAGGTGACCAACAGGGAATAATTAAACTAAAACAAAACAAAAAGTAGAAACCCTGGCTTTGATACCCTAGAAAGACACTTAAAATGGCAAGTAATTTGGGGCACATGGGTGTTTTAGTCAGTTAAGTGTCCGACTCTAGATCTCGACTCAGGTCTTGATCTCACGGTGCTGAGTTGGAGCCCCATGTTGGGCTCCATGGTGGGTGTGGAGCCTACAGGGAAGGGAAGGGAAGGGAAGGGAAGGGAAGGGAAGGGAAGGGAAGGAAGGGAAGGAAGGGAAGGAAGGGAAGGAAGGGAAGGAAGGGAAGAAAAGAAAAAAAAATGGCAAGTATTTTGATACCTACAAAATATGTACATGGGACAGGATTACATGGAAAGGGGCTCAATTTAACATATAGGCACTGATGATTAATATGTAGACAGGACTTGATAAACATTGAAAAAACAGGAAGGCAGTTTAGAAAGACATTAAAAGTTAGAGTTTAATATTTGTCAGACTTCCCTACTCTGCAAAAGTGGCTTATGTGGAAAGAAGTCAAGCGGGAACCTACTTGACCGGTTTATGTTAAATCAGCCTTCCTAAGACTATCTTACTAATGAAAGCAATTTGTCCATCAAATCTTTCATGGAAAGATCAATTACTTAGGATACGCAATGAATAAGCATTGGTTTCATCTCTTTTTTTTTTTAAAGATTTTATTTATTTATTTGACAGAGATAGAGACAGCCAGCGAGAGAGGGAACACAAGCAGGGGGAGTGGGAGAGGAAGAAGCAGGCTCATAGCGGAGGAGCCTGATGTGGGGCTCGATCCCATAACGCCAGAATCACGCCCTGAGCCGAAGGCAGATGCTTAACCGCTGTGCCACCCAGGCGCCCCTAGTCATCTCTTAAATCAGTTTCACACTTCTAAAGAGGAGGCATTTTTGACTTCTGCTCTTTGTTAATCAGAGCCATAAAAATCAAAGCTCAGCAGGTCAAAAGTAAATTTGTATTTGGGAATTTAAAGAGAGGTACTCTATCTAATGAAACACAGAGTTGGCTGCCTTATAAAATTAAAATTTGACTTGGAAAATAAATTTTAAAGGAATTATAAACTACTCTGCATTTGCTATGTATTGCATGCTGGTACTAAGTAAAAGGGCAAATAAATGAATGGATCCTAATTATGATTTTCCATTTAACTGGGAAAAAAAAAACATATTAACTTGCCTTAAAAACCCAACCACATAGTCAGTTGGACACTCTCTTGAACACAAATGGTATTTACTACGTATTTAGGTCTCCAAACCCTAAGGATCGACTTTAATACTTCCAACTCAGTCAGTTGGCATGGCCACGGACATGACTGCCCCTGCCCTGTAGAGGGGGCCTGACTCTACATAGAATCTCCTCAGGGGTCTCACCCCAGGCCCACACCGTATATCAGTTCCAGATTGTGTTCATTCTACCTTCTGAACCCACAGCAGACCTTTACCCAGAGGTCCAGCCTTTGCCCTTTGCCTGTGCTCTTTGAATAAGATGAGTCTCTTGGGCTGTTTCCTCTGTTCCTTACTCTTGCTCTGACTCTAGATGCTGTGCTTAGTTGCTTAGTGTTCTCTTTCCTCTTGCCTGGCAAGCAAAAGCTAGACCAACTGCACTTCCGGCCCTCCTGTACTTCCTGCCTGCCATCAGCTCCTGGCCCTGGAACCTAAGGTCCCTTGCTTAATGTGATATATACTGAGTCCCCAAACTCTCCAACTGGGTGTGCAAAGAGAACTTACATTTTTACATTCTTACACACACACACAGAATGAAGGGATCAGTACAAATGTCCTGGCATGACACCTTCCTGGAAATCGAGCTTCCTTTCCTATACTTCTATCCCCTGCCCCCCTGCCCACTTTTGATTTCTCCTTCTCTCCTCCTTTAGGATCTTACTGTATAAATTAGCTGTTTTCTCTTTTCTCTGTAATACTTTTTCTTTACTACCTCTTTATTTTCTTATCACTGTTACTGTCATCAATAGTGCCACTTTATGACCCAAACCTTAATGTCATCTCTAATTTTTCCCTCTAAGGACTTTTTATAGCCACTTAATTGCCAGGACAATGTTGCCTCTATAACACTATGGAATGGTAACTTCCTCTTTCCACCCATAGCCTGGAAATCCTTGAAGGGAACTGAAATTCAATTTTCTCCCAGTGAATTCATTTTCCCCTCAAATTAAAACTTCTAGACTATTACTCCAGTTTATAGTTTTGTATTAATGATCTACACTAAAATAACTTAGGAGGGAGATTAGGTAACAATGGCTGTAGAGACTACGTCTGAAATCCCACTCATTTTTTGTTTTCTTTTCCATTCCCACCTAAATCTTGTCATTCCTTCTCTAGCACCACAACTGGGGATCCTGATGGGACCCTTGCTCTGCCAGACACAGATGGTATTAATCAGTGCCTGCCACAGGGGAGCAGACACAGCTCTCCATCTGGCTTCACTTCTCGGTGGAGGCCAGGCCTTTCTTGCTCCTTTGCAACCGAGATAAGGCAGTGACCTTTGGCGAGGCTTCCGTGAGAGGTCAGAGCATTGGCAGCAGGGTCTGGTTCCCTACAGGACACTGTGGGACAGCATCTACGGTCCACCCGACGAGTCTGAGAAGTGGGAAACACAGTAGTGTCCAGCTCTACGGCTACAGCAAGACAATTGCAAGATATCTCTCAAAAGACGTGTTATTAGATAAACAGCAGAACAACTCTGTTGCCCCCCCCACCCTCCAACAAACTTTGCAAGTACTGTGTAAAGCCATAGTACTAACTCACATTTACTTAGAGAAACAGAGCTGCTGTCTACATTCATAGGTCAGTAGCCTAAAAGACAGGGTGCTACGTTGACCTTTGGAACGTTGGGAGCTGATTTATCTTTAAAGAGTTTTCAGATTTCGCTCTTTTGGCTCTGTTGGAAAGGTTTTGGACAGTTGCAAAGGCCGAGAAAGTGCATTGGCTTCATTATCATATCAATTAAAAAAATACACTGTCAAAGGAAAGCCTTTAAGCAGTTCCTCCTTGTGGATGCCCTTAACAGATAAAAAGGTGACATTAAACTTCATAAAACGTGTGCCCTTAGGCCTGTCTAAGGAAAACCCTCTAAAATCTGTCAGTGGTCCCACAGAGGTGTTTGCGCCGAGTTTTCTGAGGGATAAAACTCAAAAGATTCTTAGCCCTGGAACAGTTCCGGAAGTTGAACTAAACTCTCCCAGTGTTGCTACAAACATTACTTAAGGAAAGCTGCCTTAAAATGTGACCAACATGTACACCCTGAGGCTGTTTCCTTTTGACAAGTCCCAGAAACTCTTATTATAATGGAGATTGAGAGCGAACACTGGAGGTCTGACGTCTGCTGTAGGGGTTCCTTAAAAGAGCCCTTTTGAGCCATTTCTAAAAAGAAAAATAAAAATCAGGAAATGCCTAGGGGCAAATACTACTTGTCAAGTCTTACTGTCACCACAGGAAGGAGTCACATGTTCAGAAGTTTCCTCTATAATTGAAACCTTTTGTCTTTCAACTGAAGACAAGATATTTCAGGCTGTGATGATTATTAACAGTCAGTGGAACAGCCTTTTTACCCTAGAGTTAAGTGTCTTCCAGTTTTTATCAAGAATGTCCATTACACATTTGGATACTGGGCATTGGGAAAATTAGTATTTTAATATAATTATATAGAAAGTACTTGCCATACTGCAGCCCACTCCCACATTTTTCTGCTTTTATTAAAAACTTCCATTATTTCATCGATGTTTCATATAATCATTCTAGAAAACAACAGAGTATAGAAATAAGTGAAAAGAAAAACAGCACCTGTGGAAACACTACGCTGTTATCCTGGCTAATATTTTGGTGTGTAATATTTTGCTGTATATTAGTAGAAAACATTCTAATCCTTGTTTATGCAAATACACTCATGTAAATTTGCATTAAATATTTTAAAATAAGACCATCCTATATATACAGCATTTTTTCAATAAAATGGTATAACCACCTCTTCACTTCAAAGTATAATCTGACATTAAAATTCTTAATGACTATGCAGCGTTCCAAGTTATGTTACGTCATTAATCATTTAGCCAATTCTGTACTGTTTAATATTTTAGTTAGATATCAGTTAAGATAGACTGGGTTTTTCTCTGGTAACAAAAACTCCTGAACTGCAGCAGCTTAACAAAGTCCCTTTCTTGTCATGATACGTGTCCATTGTGGGTTAGCCCGGGGCTCCGCTCGGTCTTGGCTGCATTTCGGGATCCAGGCTAAGGCAACAACTACCACTTTTCCGCTTGCCAGGAGAGAGGCAGACAGAGCCCTTTGCTGCATGGAGGAGAGACTAAAGTTCTGTTCCTCACAAATGATTGGCCGGGGCTTGTCACGTGGCCACACCCAGCTCCAAGAAGGCAAGGAAGTACAATCCTATCACATTTTCAAAGCTGTCAAATTGAATTGTGTTAAATTGTTGAAAAGTAAATTAGAAGTGACTAAGGAACTGGATAAAGAGTGGCAACATTTAGGACAGACACATTTTAAGAGAAAACTCAAGCCCAGAAATGCTTAGAACCTGGTCCAAGGAAATCAGCTACCGAGTGACTGAGTCAGGACTCATAGGGTAATGTGACTGGGGTCACTCACAGTGCTGATTGGGGAGGACAAACTGATCAGCTCTATCTATATTTCCCTTTAAAGTTCTTTTTCCCATACACTGCAATTCTCTCACTGCTCTAGTTTTTTTTTTTTTTTTTTAGAAACTATTGTCACTAGACAAAATTACTTAATTCATAAATCACAGCCTGAGCTTTGTTTCAGGAGTATTAAATCAGCCCTCAACCTCTGAGTGCATAATTTCCGACTTTTTGATTTACATTTAATTACAGCAATAAAAATACTCTTCCTTTAGAGTCTTAAATTTAGCATGTTTTCCTTCTTCTTGAAAAATTCTATTTTCAGAGGAAGAATGAAAAAAAGTAGTAATATTTACCAAGAAACCTCAAATTGAGCTGTATTCTGAGCATTCCAAGACAGCTGGCTTCTGTTTATTGAGTTTATTAAGACCTAGATCCCGGGGCAGCTGGCTGGCGCAGTCGGAGGAACGTGGGATTCTTGGTCTCGGGGTTGTGAGTTCAAGCCCCTCATTGGGTGAAGANGCAGCTGGCTGGCTCAGTCGGAAACGTGGGATTCTTGGTCTCGGGGTTGTGAGTTCAAGCCCCTCATTGGGTGAAGAGATTACTTAAGTAAACAAAACTTAAAAAAAAATTGTTTTTTCTCTTCTGTTCTCACTAATTTACTGATTTTTTTCTTGTTATAGGAAATATTTTTACTTTGACATTTTAAAGTTTTTATCTTCAAATTTTTCCATGTGGAATTTTAGGCTTTTTACTCATATGTAGTTTTATTATCAACTTTCTGGCTCAGTATTGAATATTTTTACTAAAGCAAAAATCAATATAGTTAAGTTTAAATTTGGGCTTTTCTCATCATTTGGATTTTAAATATATATGTATTACATACATAATTTTCTTTTTGTGATTATAAAAGACAGTTTGGAAAGCACACAAGATATTTTAAAAGAATAAAAATATTATCTACAATGCTATTAACCAAGAAAAAAATACAGTTACACAAGATATTTTAAAAGAATAAAAATATTATCTACAATGCTATTAACCAGGAAAAAAATACAGTTAACATTTGGCATATATTTTCCAGTACTTAAAGAAACTTTTAAATAATTGAGATCATATCATTGATCAAAATCTTGTATCATTCCTTTTATAAGGATTTTTGTAAATATAATCTTAATGGTCGTGTTGAGGATTAAGAATTCCTTTCCCCCTCAAAGGTCCTTCTAGCTGCACTAAGAATCAAAATCAAATAGATTAATAGAAGAAAATCAAATTTAACAGAGAACATTCAGGGAACCCACACAAACATGGAAATTCCAAAGACAGGCAAAAGGAGGTAATAGATGTCATTTTGAACTAAGGAGAAGGGGGCAGGAATCTGGGACTTCAAAGGAAAGGAATGCAATTCACAGGAAGTTGAAAAAGAGTTAATGTTTGGTAAACAAATGTTTGCCCAGACATATAGATTGGTTATTCAGATTAAATTTATCTCTGATAATAACCCTTATTCTGGAAAAACCTTCAAATTTAGATTCTTCTAGGTAGTTAAGGGAGGGGCAAAAGTTTCTTTTGAACCCCTAGGGTCTTGATTGTTTTCAGGTCAAAATAAGCCACAGGCCATAATGGCCCATTTTAGGGCCCTTGGCCCCTACATTGGCATAATATTCCGTTATATTGATGAGGGAGTAGAAATCACACTAGGACAAAGCATAAACTGACACCCTCCAACCTCTTCCCACCTCCCACTCCTGGGTGGGACTTGTGTGACATTCTTCCAGCAATCTCCCAACTATCTTAATGTTAATGCCTTGCTAGAGGGGAAAGCAACCTTAACTTGATGTTGGCAAGGCTTCCATTATATTGTAGGTCTTCTTTAGCATATGAAAGTTCTTTTGAAACCTCCTTTTTTCCTTACCTCCCCCTGCATAGTATATCATCAGCCACCCCTCAAGACCCCTGTGCCTCAGCTCTTTCTGTCCATGGGTTCCGTCTTTGTGCGTTAATAAACCACCATTTTGCACCAAAGATGTCTCAAGAATTCTTTCTTGGTCATCAGCTCTGGACCTCAACTCACTGAACCTCACCTATATTCCCAAACCCCCATCACCTTTGTCCATCCCCCATCTCCGCCCCGCCCCCGTGGCTTTGGAAGCCAGAGGAAAATGTGAATGCCAAGTCGGAGGAAAGGAACAGAGAGGAAGAGTAGAACCCAAGTGAAGGATCCGCTATAGGGAAGAGACAAGAGAGGAAGCAGGCTGGCTGGTCTGGACAAAGAGCTGAGATATAGCAGGAAGGCCTGCATTGGCCTGTCCAGCTTCTCAGAGCTCCGTATGCTCTTCTATGCGCGGAAAGGGCCTGGCTCTGAGCTCTAGAGAGAGAAAGACTTAGAGGGCCATTACACAGTTAAGAATGACACCTTTGATAGCAGCTTTGTGCACAAGGGGTGGGTCTCATGCATACAACCATTTACAAATAACGATTCTTTTTGAAAATGGAGAGCACAGTGTTCAATGTTCTCATATAGTCATTTCATTTATTAGTTCTTAATAAAAATGAAAACCTAATATTAAAGTTTTTTGAACGGCTTTCTATCAGACAGTAAAGTTATATCCTCGTAGTTTGCAGTTTTCAGGAGATCATTTTATAAATGAATATAGAAATAGAGCTCAGGACAAATTCTGGATTTCCTCTCTACCACCGTACCTAAACTGCTCTCACTGAGATTACTGTGACTTTCACCTTGCTAATTTCTTTGGAAATCTTTAGGCCTAACCTCATTTCACCTTTTGGCAACATTTAACACGTACTCCTGCTTAAAATACTGTCTTAATATTAATAGTTAATATTTAACATGCATGATGCTAAGAATTTTACCTGCGGTTAACATTCCAACCATATTATCAACCTTATTGACAGTTTAGGAAACTGGCTCAGAAAGTTTAAGTAGCTTGATGAAATCTTTATAACTGGCAGCATTCAAACCCTGTGTGTCCGATTCCAAAGCGGGAGTTCTTAACCAGTATGGCATTCTGCCCACCACCTTCCTATATTTTTTCTCTTTTCCCTTCCCTTCTTCTGTTTATTTTACTTGGTTCAACAACGGAGTTTAGACTCAGCGGTAGTCCTTAGCCCAGACCGTGGGCCAATGTCACCTGAGAATTTCTGTTAAATACAGATGCCTGTACTTTGCCCCAGATCAGAACCAGAGCTCTCAGGGATGGGCCTGCCTGGACATCTGTAGGTTGGAGAAGTTCTCCAGGTGACTCTAATGGCAGAAAGAGTTGAGAACAATGGAAAATCTAGAATAATAGTTCCCAAACAGAATTTGTTACTAGAATTAACTGAGAATTTTAAAATCCTATCTGGGGTAGTCAGCAATCTATGTTTTTTCAAGAACTCACAGGTGATTCTGATTACCAATCAGATTCAGAAACAACTTTGAGTTACTGTCTCATTTATCCACTATATAACCAAACCTTCGCCAGGGGCTTTGGGACATAAATATTGTGTTGTTTTAAATACCAAACCACTGAGAATAGTAAAATAGCAGATGAGATTTTGAAACAGAAATAGAGAAAATTGTTTTCAAGCTCCTTCTTGTGATTGACAAGGGTGTCCGTGGCTGACACCGGCTCACTCCTGCGTCACTTACTATTTCCTCCTTAAAACCCCATTGAATAGAAGCGTTCCCAGAACTGAATGCTGTTTCCTGCCTTCGTCTCTTATGTTCTTTCCCTCACCAGGAGTTCCTACCTTTTACTCCTAAGGCTGACTGACTGACTGTCCTTGGAACCACTCAGGTCTTTCTGCATTCAAGAAGCCTCCTGCCAGTGGGGTAGGGATTAGGTGGCACAGGCGTGTGGTTCCCAGGACCCCGTGCGTTTCTGTCACTGCATTTGCCACGTTACAGTGAACCGCTCTGTCCATGTGTCTGCTTCTCCACCAGCCCGTTAGTTCTATGAGAATGGGGACCATGTGTCATTCTTCTCCGTATTCTCAGGCTCTCACAAAGTTTCCGGCAACTGATGTTGTTTCAGGAATGTTTGCCAAATGAACGCTAAAATGGCCTGATGTGGCTTCAGGTCATCCTTCCCCAAGTTAAAGAGTAACTCTGGGGGGAAAAATGAAAATATATCAGATGATTAATTTTCAAAAACACTTCTCATGTAATTGTAAAACTAAAATGTTGTCTATTGAAGAAAACAGAAAAAAATCATAGCTAGAAAAATAAAAGCCCCCATCGCCCTAGACATAACCCTGTTGAGGTTTGGTAGATTTCTCTCCTTTTAAGCAGACTAATTACATCGTGAAGGTATTTTCTCTATTATATATATATGTATGTTTCCTCATTTCCTGGACCACAGTTCTAAAGTTTTGAGAGAAGTCCTAGCCCTGCCAAATTCCCTGCCCCTCGCCAGCCTCTGAGACTCTGACTCCCTTTGTGCCCCTTCCCCACCATCCAACGTAGCTCTGCCACTCTCCCTACCAGGCCCAGGATCCACCCTAATTTTTGTATCCAATTCAATTCCAAAGATACTGATTGATTCCTTAACTTGAAGAGGTCACAGTATTAAACATTACGGAGAATATAAAAATGAGAAAGGCACAGATTCTGTCCTTAGAAGTCTGTTAGCAGGGAGAGTACAAAAGACACCAAATAAAAGATGCTAAACGTGGGGGTCTTGTGAAAAAGAAGTTGACTTAGAGGGGGAGTCAAGAACTGATGGAAAGTGGTGAATCTGAGCTGAGCCCCAAGAGTCTGACAGGTAGGGCAGGGCACACCTGGAGAGGAAGCAGCAGTTCCAAAATCAGCACGAGGAGTAATAAGACCTTCTCAGGTTCACCTCAGTTGCTTGTTAAAATGGCCGGTTCCATACCCACGGGTTTGAGGAAGGGTGGCAGCGACATCAGGGATCTGCCATTTTCATAAGCTCTTGAGGTGATCTCATGCAGCTGAGATACAGACAGGCACTTGAGAAGATTGGAGTAGGTTCAGTTTGTAGCCTTGGGTTTATGTCACAGACTATGCGACACGAGACATGGGAACATAGATTTTAGGATGACCTTGTGGGAAGCAAAAGACACCCTAAGCAGTTCGTACCTCATTCCTAGGGCATTAGGGTGCCATTGAAGGTTTTTGAGCAAAGGGAATGACATCATCAGAGCTGTGAGTTAGAAAGAAGGAACCGTAGGGCTTAGTTCCTAATCTTTGGTAACTATCAGAATCTAAACTGAGCTTTTAGAATATACAAGCCTGGGGCTTCCATCTGGAATATGGAATCTGTTGGTCAGGATTTCCAAGGGTGGTCTGGGTGCAGACCAAAAGCCTGGAGGCACTGTGCTAATGGCAGAGACATTTTCATGGGGGTCGATCTCAGAATTCTGGGAGATCTTGCTTGCCAATTTGTGGTTTCTATTTCTCAGAATGACACAGAAATTATATTTCAGCTTCAACACCTCAGGAGACTTACAGGGTTCTCTCTTCTCTGGAAGATCACCCTGAACTAAATCCCTTGGGTTTTGGAAAACAGAGAAACTAAGCTGAACCCCCTTGAAAGCATTACCTCTATGTATGCTTAATGCTCGTCGGTGAACTCATCCAGAAAGGCGCTGAATCACGTGAAGTAGGCATCTAAGCACAACTGAAATATAAGAGGCCAGATTAATCCTAATGCTCATTTTAGAAAAGGAGACAGAGAAAAAGGAAAGTTGCTTAATGTCAAGTGGTAATCAGAGATCATTATGACTGAAACTCTAAGTCACGGCCCTAGGATATGTTAGAATATGTTCCATTCACAGTCACAAATGGGTCTTACAAACTTTCTAGCATATCTGCGAAGTAGCTGTTATGTAAAAATATAATTTATACAAGAATATCTTTAAGAAATAGATGAGCATGGTATCATGTTACGTTTGAACGTAAAAGCAAGTTTCTCGGACATAATGTTTAATAGAAAGACTACTATCTGGTAAATAATGAATGTTCTTTACTCACATGTGATATCCTCACATGTGTAAACTTCATATACATTTACAAATTCTACAAACTTAGAGGTAAGTATGATTAACCAATTAACCTTCTCTTTTTTTCTGGTATGAAAACTGAGGCTTAGTTGGAAAGACAATACTTGAACCCATGTCTATCTGAATCCATGACATTCTGCTGTCACTTTGGTTAGGATCCTAGCTTTGACATCAATTAGCTGTAGGAGGTTTTAGGAGACACTTCTCTATTCATCTGTAATATAGAGTTGAACTAGCTCTTTAAAATCCCTGTGCAGAACTGAAATTCTACACTCTTGACTTCCACAAGTTGTCTACTTTCTAAAATAAACTATACATGTAACTACATCAAGTTATTTAGATGCTCCAGATTTCCTAAACTACATGGATCATTGTTCAATCATTTCTGTTGTAATATTTAAGATCATAACACAACTTACATTTTTTCACAGTAGAAAGAAGAAATTCTGATGTTCTTATTTACTTGAAATAATTTTGCCTTGCATTCAAAGTTAATAGACAAACCCATTCAGTGCTAAGCATTTCCCATTTTGAGATTTTCTGTCTTATGAATTATTTGGAATTGTTTTGAATTTGCTGTCTATATGGAGATTTTATTTCTTTTTGTTTTGACTGCTAACTTAATGGTATTGTAGACATTGAATACTTTGTAAGAAATTTCTTTGAAATTATTGAGATCTGTTTAGTAGAATTAGTAAAACTTTCCTCATTTGTTCTATTTCACTTAGGAAGGCAGTAACAATTGGATGATGACCTATATACCTACATTAAAACAGGCTGTCCAAATTGTTTATATCTTTTCTAATCTTACCTATTAGGAATAGAGGATTGTTTTGAAATCTCCCACTATGTTGGTAAACGTTTTCAAATCTCTCTTTCTATATTGTGAGAATAACTCATGTGTACATAGGTTTAGAACGTTTATATCCTGATCAGTTGAACCTTTTCTCTATATGCAGTGATTCTCTTCATCCCTAATGGCATCCTAATAATATTTTCTTTTCTGTCTTAAAGTCTATTTGTCTGCTACCCAAGCTTTCTTTGGTTAGTATTCACCTGATCTATCGATTAATATATTTGTTTCTTTGTCTTAGATATGATTCTTGTAAAAGGTACTCACCACCAGGTACATAACTTTTATTGTTATGTATTTGACGTGGAATTTTAAATAGAGGATCTTAATTTTTTTCTTTCTTTTTACGCAGAAGCTTCAAACCATACACAAAGTTCTTGTCTTGCTTTTTTTTTTCTTTCAGCACTACATCTTGGAGAGCTTTCTGTAGTGATCCATAGAGCACTTCCTTACTGTTCTTCACTCTCGGAGTCATGGCCCTTTAGAACAGTGTTCTACTGTTTATACATTTGGGTTATTTCCAATATTTTTCTTATAAGTACTAACCTTGAGTATCATGTCATATGTGAAAATATATCTGTGGGACAGAGTTACAGGAGTGCAATTCCTGGCTCGAAGTGTCTATGTATTTGTAATTTTGAAACATGTTGCCAAATTGTCCTCTAAAGACAACTGGACAAATTTGAACTCCCAAGAGCCACGTATGGGAATTCATAGACTCGAAGGGAGAACATTATCCCACTTTTAGATGTTTATCAATCTGCTTGGTGAAAATGGAGTTTGAAATTACAGTTCTCGTGTGATTAACATTAAGAATATTTTATGAGTTTTAGGGGCATTTGTGAACTGTCTGTTCATAACATTTGCTTATTTTTCTATTGCAGTGTTGATGTTTTTCTTACCTACAACAGGCCCTCTAAGTGTTAGATTAGTCCCACATCATGAGTTAGCTGCAAATGGTTTTCCAGTTTGTCATTTATTTTAACTTTGTTTTCAAGTTCTTTCCTTTTTTTGCCATGTACACATTATTTATTTTATGTGGTTAAATATGTCAAGCTTGCCTTTTATAATCTACGGATTTTTGACTCCTAACCCATCCTTTGGAAAGGAGGGGTACTAGTTTAAAATTACTTGTTCTAGTAATTTTATGATTTTAATTTTTTTATATATAAATCTTTGATCTACTTGAAATTTTTTTTCTGGTGAGTAGTATGAGGTGTGGGTCCAACTGCATTATGTTGTCTTTTAGAAGCCTGTATATTTATTTCATTTATTCATTTGTTAACTGGTCCATAATTTCCACACAATTTGAAAATGCCACCTTTATCACATATTACATTCCCATGTATATATTTAGATCTGTTTCAGGACTCTATCTTCTATACCATGACTCTATCTCTGTTTCATGTAGCAAGACTAGATTGTTCACTATTGAGGCATTATAATACGTACTAACATACGGTAGTTTTGATTGTTCCCTTCAAAGATTTTAGACTTTTTCTGGCTATGTGTATATGGATTTTACCCCCATGTAAATATAGGGTTAACTTATGTATACCTGAAGCCCATCTCCCACTGTTTGTTTATATATTGGAAGATTATAACCTTCATAATTTGGGAAGAATTAACATATTTCTGATGCTGAGTTTTCCTGGCTGAGACCACAGTGTTTCCTTTTGTTCAAGACATCATTGGTGTTTCTCCAGAAGGTTGTTAAATCTTACTCATGTGGGAATGGCACACTTTTTGTAGTTTATTCCTGGAATTTTTCTTTTTTAAATGCTATTATAAATGGGGTCTTTTTTCCCATTTTTTTCCAAATTGGTATTGTTTATACATATTGTTGTACATTTTTATACATTACTGTGTGCCTTGAGATCTCACTGAATTTTATTATTTGCAGGAATTTTCCTAATTGGTTTTCTTGAGTTTTTCAGTTAAGATCTGCATGTGATCAAGTAATTTTACCTCCTCCTTTCCAATTTTTATACATTCAATTTCTTCTATTTGATGGCATTCGTTAGTTCTACCCATAAAATGCCAAATAACAGTAATAAAATTAGGCAGGCTTATTTTGTTTCTGACTTAACTGGGACTTGTATTTCGAATTAAGCATGATGATGACTTGGTATATCAGATAAATATATTTTATTATGTGGAGAAAAATGCCTATCTATTCTTGAATTGAATATCTGTATAACAAATTGAAGAGAAAGAGAATTGAAGACACTGGTCAAATAAAATTTCAGTATCTGTGGAAATAATCATAGGACTTTTTAGAGGCATTAATATGGTGAATTTATATGAGCAGATTTACTAATGTTAAACCATCCTTGCGTAAAATAAACTCAAGATGTGCATTCTCTCTCTCTCTCTTTTTTTTAAAGATTTTATTTACTTATTTGACAGAGATAGAGACAGCCAGCGAGAGAGGGAACACAAGGCAGGGGGAGTGGGAGAGGAAGAAGCAGGCTCATAGCAGAAGAGCCTGATGTGGGTCTCGATCCCATAACGCCGGGATCACGCCCTGAACCGAAGGCAGACGCTTAACCGCTGTGCCACCCAGGTGCCCCAAGATGTGCATTCTCTTAATATCCTGTCAGATGTTTGCTAATATTTTATTTACAAATTTTATATTGATGAGCTTTTCTTTTTAATAGAAAACTTTCTGGGTTTTGAATTCAATATTATAGTCACATTTAACAAAAGCATTTGAAATTTTTCTCCTTGAGTATATGTTTAGAAAGAATATTGCAAGCATTGCAAATATCATCTCATTCTGTATTTATTAAAATTCTTCTGTATTAGAATTATTTGTGCTAGGTTCTTTTTCTGGCAATAGTTGTTTTACCAGTTTTGCTATTGATTGATTTTTGAGTTTTCTCTGGTCCCTTAAAGAGAAAACAAATATATGCTTAATTTTCTCAGTTTAGAATTCATAATTATCAATCTGACATGACTTATTAACTAGGTTACTGGACCTCTTATGCTTATTATTTTTCTACTTCTTACTTAATCATGGACCAAGAGTAATAATTAAGTTTCGTGCAATTAGTCTGTTGCTATTAATTCTTTCTTGTGTCGCCTGATATTTTTATTCACAAATCTTGCTGCTATGTTATTCTGGTACATAAATATGCAGAAGTATTAAGTCTTTATTCGAACTGTGGTGTTAATAATATTATCTGTATTTTTGCGTGTGTGATATTTAATGCTTTTTGGCTGAAATTCCATCTTTTCTTATACATTATTTTATTTTTTACTATGGAATCTCTTTATCTTATGTAGCTCTTATAAACATAGAGCTGAATTTCCTTTTTGAAACAATCTTAAAATGCTTTTTTAAAGGTAGGTTATTGTTTTAATCATAGTTTGGGGGGAAAAGTGCCATTTTAAGCATATTGATTAGAAAAAGAGAGAGTATCGGAGGCTTACACAACTGCTGCAAACACTGGGAAAGAAAATCTCAAGAGGCTACTTTAAGGAAATCTGGAACCACTGGAAGCACAGGGGAGCCGCCATCAGTGATTCCAGCCCCCTATAGCACCACAGTGGGCGTGGTTCTGAGGAGCCCCCCTCCCAAAGAATTCACCACCAATTTTCTGAGGTACCCACATGCAGAGAGTATAAGCTCAGCTTACTCCCACAGCAGATGTTTTTTGGAAGCACCCAGAAAGTATCCCTGATGATCTGGTTGGTCTGCCCAAAGCTGCTGCCTGTGGCTTCGGAGAACATCTAGTAAGGTTCTTGTAGCATGATGTCATCAATGATTTGGGCCTGCAGGCAGTCCTGAGAGCAAGGTGATCAAAGAAAATTAAAATATGATTCCATTACCTTTCAACTCTAATTGCTCAAGCTATATTTTGTAAAAAGATTTTATTTATTTGAGAGAGAGAACATGAGTGGGGGGGAGAGGCAGAGGGAGAGGGAGAGGCAGACTCCTTGCTGAGCAGGAAACCTGACAGGACCCTGAGATCATGACCTGAGCCAAAAGCAGACACTTAGCCAACTGAGCCACCCAGGCGCCCCTAGTGTTCTGCAGGGTTAATATAATGTTTCTTGGCACAGATTTGTTTTTCGTTCATCCTGCTTAGGATACATTGGAGTTTCTGAATCTCAGTGATGCTCTGAACACTTGACTCAGGACAATTAGTCTTTCCAATCTCTTTTGTGTTCATGGCTTCAAGCTCTGGATTCAGCTTGCTTATATATATATATATATATATATATATATCTCCCCCCCACAAGGGAGAGAGAGGAAATCTTCAGAAATTTCTTTTTAATTTCTGAGAATCCAAAATCCAACAATAAGTTTATTTATTACATACAGTATATAGTTCTATTTTAGTGGGAGAGGTCTTCAGAATACTTCCAGTTGAAAATACTCAACCCAGATTATCTACCATAAATTCCGTGTCCAAAATAACTTCACTTTTTGAAATAATGGGATGATGTAAAGAGATTTTTTTAAAAAGATTTTATTTATTTATTTATTTATTTATTTGACAGAGAGAGAGAGAGACAGCCAGTGAGAGAGGGATCACAAGCAGGGGGAGTGGGAGAGGAAGAAGCAGGCCCACAGCGGAGAAGCCTGATGTGGGGCTTAATCCCAGAACGCCAGGATCGCGCCCTGAGCGGAAGGCAGACGCTTAACGACAGGTGCCCCGGTGTAAAGTGAGTTTTAAAGCGATCAAAACACTTGGAATTTTAAAAACAGAAATTGTCCGTACATTAAAAATAAATTCAGAGTTTCTAGATATTAAAAGTCTTTCCTCCCTTTAATTACTATTTTGGAGATGATTCTGAGTCTTCCTGCTTTGCTCCTCAATGGTAGAAAAGTTCTGAAGGATTTACTTTTGTTTAATATTTATATATTCTAAATTTAATGCTCTTTTCCTGAAGGCAACATATATATTCATAGTGAATTATTTAGCATCAATCATAGATAACCTTGATGCTGTTCTTCCCATAGGTACGCAATGAAACATGGTTTCAGAGTCTTAAGAAAACAGTGTATTACTAGCTTTTGAAAATGTAAGTGAAATGGTTCATTTCCCACCATTAACATTAATGTAATGAGATTTTTATTTCTGGACTGGCCAATACCCACAGTAATAAAAGTTTTAGTAATACTCTTTAATTCTCTTTGCTAATTCTCAAACATTATCAAAAGATAATGTATTATGGTTTTCTTCTTGAGAACAATAGAGACAACAATCTGTCTTTTATTCCAAATAAAGGGGGTCTCATCTTCTATAAAATCAATCATTTATTATTAATGAATGATGCAACCTAGAATTCCTACTACACATTTTATTCTGCTAAATGCTTCATGAACCACCTTTACCTACCCGTCATTCTCGCTGTGAAAGCAGATGCAGTTTTTATTAATTCCCATTTTCCACATGGCAAACACAAAGTGTGGAGTGATCAATTGTCCTATCCAAGAGATCTAGCTGCAAAGTCAGAGTAAGAACCTAAGACTCACCTTATTTTTATCCAAGAGTTTGTTTTCTAAAGCCTCTTAAAATAAAACCAAACCTGAGAAGCAAAAGTAGTCTAAAGACTATGTTTTTTTTCCTGCCTCCAAGAAATCAAGGATCCCTACCACAATTCATGTTGTTTCAACTCCTGGTGGTAATTTCAGGTTGCAATTCTTCCATATCCTTTCTGGGGATTTCAGTGAGTTTCATACCAAGGAAATGGGCCAATGAAAATAAAAATGTATTCAACTTTTTTTTTTCCACCAGAGTCTAGGGAATGGCCAAGCTCATGTAATGAGCCATCATGTCATCGAGGCCTTTCCGTGGGTGCTTACTCCTATCTCCATCCTCCCACGGACCAGACCCAGCTTCCACCTGGGCTTCCTATCAGATGATACACTGGGCATCTTCGCTTCAGCTGCCCCATGGCCCTGTCTCCGCCCTGCTTCTCTAGGCTACAAACCATTGCCGTCTGTCCACACGTCCCCATTTCTTCTCTGCCTTGGATTCGATCCTAGGAGTTTTAGTGGTATGTTGGATCCAAAATTTCATGCAGTACCTGCTGTTATTATTATTTCTACCATATAGAGGAGGTAACTAAAACTTAGGAAGATGAAGTCACTGGGCCCAATGCACCAGAATTTGCACCAGATTGGTTTGATTTCACAGGCTCTTTTCTTTACCTCCAGCCACACACATACATGTTGAGGACCTTCACCTGACCTTGGTGCCCGGAGCTGAAGCACTACTCCGAGAAGCACCACAGAATGTCTCTCCTGTCGTGCTTCTCTGCCAACCTTCACTTGCCCTGAGGCAGGGCCAGCTTCCCTCTGACCTTTGAGCTATTTGTTCTTCCAGGGCATTGACTCCCAGAGGGCCCGTATTTTCTCTTCCCGGGGATGTTTGGACCCCAGTGGATGCACCTGTGTGTGGGGTGTAGCTAGGTATGTACCTGCCTGACTGTCACTTTGCTTGTTCTTAACAGGATGAAACAGAAAGCAGGGCAAGTCCTTTTCACAAAACTTTCTCTGAAAGACTTAGAAAGCCTTATACAGAAGGTGTGCTCACGAAAGACACATATAAGACTCTATCTAGGACCTTAAAGTACTCAGTAAATAAAACACCAAAAGTGCCCCCTGGCTTTAACATGATAGGTTACCCATCCACTGGAAGCTTCTTTAGGAAAGAATCCCTCTCTAATTGTTGAATAGTTTCCATGTATCATATGCACCGTAAGATGCTTTTCTCTGCCATTTGCACGCAATGTAGGCGTGCCATCCATCTTTTCATTGTTCCCAGTTTGGCCTTTAACCCCCAACAGTACCTTTCTCTTCTCCGTTCCAGGCAGTTTCAGAGGCAGCCAATTGAGAGCCCAGGGACAGGAATGGTCTGAGAAGTCTATGCATCGCATGTGTGTGTTCCTTGAATAAATGGTTAACAAATGAAATTAGGGGCTTTCACATAAACATCCAGATTTCCAGTACTTCGTACAATGTCGGGAGACCTGACAGCACCGGCTGGAGTGAGAAGCAATCATCCCAGGGGCGCCTGGGTGGCACAGCGGTTAAGCGTCTGCCTTCGGCTCAGGGCGTGATCCCGGCATTATGGGATCGAGCCCCACATCAGGCTCCTATGCTATGAGCCTGCTTCTTCCTCTCCCTCTCCCCCTGCTTGTGTTCCCTTTCTCGCTGGCTGTCTCTATCTCTGTCGAATAAATAAAATCTTTAAAAAAAAAAAAAAAAAAAAGAAGCAATCATCCCAGAGGGAGGGCGTAGGCTTTCTGTGTTCCCAACCCTCCCTGGGAAATTCCAATCGCTGAGGCCAAGAAGCATTTCCGTCAACGGTCCCACACCGCTGGTTTTATTGGTGTGGAGTTAAAAGGCAGCTAGAACAATTCATACAGTCATTTCTCTACCCAAAGTGGGAAAATAGAAGTATGTGTTTCAAGAAAAAAATGTGTGAACGTATTTTGTGGCTGAAGTGAAGACTACCCCTATGAGTTTTATATAAAGAATGTTTGTGATAAAAGAAAAAAACCCTGAGACACTATGAAAAATAATCTATGGTTAAAACTATAAAGTATGGGAAATATGCTTAATTTAAAAATGAGAAAAACAACAATATCTAAAATGCTTTTCAAAGTGATGTTGGTGCAATATGAAACTATGATTTAAGAAGTTACTTTGCTATTCAGCTTGAGATTCCTGGTCTAGAATGTTGGACTTAGTTAGCCTGCTTGGGAAATTAAGCACTAGTTATTTAATTTTATTGCAATAATTAATGCCTGCTCTTCAAAAGAAACTCTTCTAGGAGCTATAGCTTGTGATACGAAATTGTATAGGATGCAGCCCCGCCCTCGAGGAACTATCAAAAGGCTGTCCCTCATTATTTTAACATTTATTGAGTTCCCCCGAGGGTCAAATACTATGCTGGACTGGTGATATCAACATGAATAATAGTCTCATCTCATGAGAAGTTTACAGTCACGCTGGAGAAGTGCATAACTAACCAAGCAGGTGCCGTGCAGTGTGGTCAGTGGTGGGGAGAAGGTGGGCACAGTGAGAGCCTAACGCATCAGACAGTAAGGACGGGTCATGGGGGCACGATGATGTAGTGAGACACAGAAGTGGGGAATCTGTTGGGAGGTGATTACTCATGGAGTCTCAGGTGTTTCTTGCACGTAGAGACACAGAGTATCTTTTACTCTAAGCTATCTTTTCAAGGTTGCCTGTATAGCAAGTAGCCTTAGAAGACAGAGATAACTCCCTCCGCGGAGCGAAGGGCAGGCGCGCTAACTGTCCATTATAATAAGGGCAACCCACTGAGCATGTGGGTGCCATCTGGGCCCATGCACATTGCCTCCGTGGCACTTGAGGGCAAAGAGGACTGATGCAAATATGCCAATTCTCGTGCTGCTGGCTGGGTCATGAGCAGTAACATCTCCAGTCCCTGACCCGGGAACCTCGCGCTTCTGCCGGCGTCCATGAAGCTAGCAAACCAACTTGTTTAGATTGTAAGTAGGATAAAGTCTCAGACTCTTCACAGTTCTTGGTAAAGCCTGCTGGCAGAACTTTGTCCTCTACCCTGTTCATCCAAAAGCTTATGTTTTGGTGGCATCTCGGTTGGAAGGGGGATGTATTTGTTAATTAGAGTTTAAAAAAAATAGAAAGGGAGAAGTGCCCTGAGAAAACAGAGATTCTCCTCATCTCAGCTCACATTTATCTGTGGCTGCAATGCAGAAAAGGTAGACATTAAGGACAATCTTGAATGAAATAGAAGTCAGGGGAGGGGGTTTCACAAAACAGCAACATGTAGCCAAAGATAGCTGTGGAGTGTTGGAGACATTATTATTGCTTCTCACCATCTAGGTCCATCAAGTTAAATATAAACTTCAAACCTCTGACTGTCTGTCTATCTATCATCTATCTGTCTATCATCTATCTATCTATCTATCTATCTATCATCTACCTATCTATCTATCTATCATCTATCTATCTATCTATCTATCTATCATCTATCTATCTATATCATCTATCTATCATCTATCTATCATCTATCTATCTATCATCTATCTATCATCTATCTATCATCTATCTATCTGTCTTTATCTCTATTGAGTGTAGATAGTTCGTGGGGTACATTAGCTGTCTGGTTGCCACAGTCTTTTCTCATCCCTTCACATCTACACCTGTCTTCCAGCCATATTGAACCTCAGCCCCTCACCTGTTGTACCCTCTAAATGGTACTGTACAAGGTCACCTATGGGCCATGCTTACCTCTGGGCTTGGTGGAGCTCTTTTCCTCATCATGTGGTCATGTCCGGGGACTTCCGAGTCTGTTAGCCTCTTTATGGCAAGACATGTTAGCATCCTGAAAAATGTTAAACAATGCAAAATAGCCACACCGCTTGAGAAGTTATATTCTGCATCTGGTTTAGGTTTTCTGTAACTCTGCTCTCTCCTCCTTAAAGCCCTAAGCCCTCAAATGTGTCTATTTCTGTCTCAAACTTTTTCTGTTCATAAAAATATAGTTATTTTGATTGGATTTGCATTTGTTCTTTCTGTCACACAGAAGCCCATCAACATCCCTGAGGGGTGATGCTGGACTCACAGTCAGATGCATATGGGCCTCTTCCTGTCCCTGGCATTTCATCTGCGTAAGCAAGTCACCAGTCACTAGAATATTCGCATAGTTAGGGCAGTCATACACTTCACAGAGATGGTTTAAAATAAACAAAATAAGGCAGGAGAAGGTTGTGATAACGTTAATGAGGAAAAGCTCGCTCTCTGCAAAACAAGGGAAAATGTAAGAATCTCGTCCTAGGGCTTGGCGTGGGCGAGCACCATGTAGCAGATGACGGCTGTAAAACCTGGGTGTATTTTTCTCAACCTTCCTGTCGCTGCTGATGTATGCCTTGTTCAGTCAACTGTCCATAAAACAGGTTTCGTTTGGTCTGTTTGTGCTTTTTTTGGGTGAGTCTGTGGGTGTGGTGGTAGAGGTGGGATACTGTATTCGTTAAGGCAAAGAGACTGGAGGGGTATGAGGGTGGAGTGTACTGAAAATGGCAAAAGTAAACAAAGTCCAAAGTGAAGAGTTTGTGTGTCACTGAAACGAACAGTGACAGAGAATGGCGGTCTCTGCCCGAGATGCCATGCTGAGCTTGGAAGCCCAAGCCCTGCAGGGTGATGTCAGATGTCAGCCTCCTGTGAGACACCCTTTTAAATCTCTTTTTCTCTGTATTTCTGCAAGACTGGGTTTTGTTCTACTCTGGCAGGGCTTTGAAACTCCACTCGACTATAGATCCTTTGCCATTTTTTTCCCTTTCCCTGGTTGTTGAATTAACACCAAGCTCACAGGCTCAAATTCTCTTTGCCTAAAGGAAGGCAGCACTCATGTGCTCTGTAAGATGACAGTTTATCAGCCCAATAGAAATGCAGTCTTTTAGGATTTGTGCTGTTTCTCTTAAACTCCGTGCTAATCCTCCTGTTATCATCTCTGTCAGATTTGTTGACTACAATCAGTTTGACACTCAAGGTAGGCATATCTGAAGCCAAGTCACTAAGCCTGCATCTCAGGGCTTATGTCTGCAAAGGCTAAACCTAATAAAGTTTTAAACTGTGAATAACCTTTTATTAAATAAAAACAAAAACCATCTGTCACCTTCCATCTCTGTATTTGCCAATTTATATGCACAAACAATTGATAGACTTCATTAGTTTCATAAGCAGGAGAACACAAGTCCAGGAGTCCTGGTGATATGTTTACTGGTTGGTGCTGCGGCCAGGGTTGGAGTCATGCACTCAGTGCAATGTCTACAGAGAAAGAGGCTGAGCAGCTGGAAATATCTTTGCCTCAGAGTTCACCCACACGTACGTGTCTACACACACACTCTGACTCCACTAATCTTGAATTTAAACAGAAGCAATCTAGATGAAGAAGATTGTAGACATTAATGCAACAAGCTAGGGAAAATTATATTTGATTCCTTCTAGAAAGAGATATTTTGGGAGAAAAATGGATAAAGGTAAAGAATTGAATTCTAAAGTCTGCTCAACCTTCAAATGATGATTTCTAAGTGTTGTGCATTAAATAAAAAGGGAACTTTGTCATGCTTCTTAGAAAGGGGAGAAAGAAAAAGGGGAGAAAAAAGAGGGAGGTATTTGTCAGTGACATTATAGATGGCTGTGGTTTGAAGGAAGAGAACTTTCCCATGACTCTCACTGTTTGGTAATTTTAGTCAAACTCAAATTTGTGTGGACAGAATTTTGTTAAAAGTGAGGTATTTAATGTGTGTTAGTCCAGGCTGATCTACAGAAAAGTGTGCTGCTTTCATTGAGCTTATAATCAAGGAGGGAGAGAGGCAAATAAATTAACAAATATATAAACAATATAATTGAATACAATAATAAGTGTAATAAGGAAAATAAATCAGGGTATTGAAAAACAATTGACCGGGGCTGGGCTGGCTACAGATGACAAGGAAAGGGCTCATGAGTGGGAAGACATTTAAGCTGACTGCAAAGGCAAGATGCCTCTCTCTTTGGAAATAATTCATGTTCAAATGTTTTACTAGTTGACTGTAAGGAATACAAAGATGAAAATGATAGTTCTGATCTGCAGGGAACTTCAGGTCTAAGAGGAGGAATAGCATACAGCAAAAGTCTAAGGCATTTAATAAAGTTCTCTATACTCTTTCGGAAATAGCTCTTCAGCATACATCCAGCTGGAATTAAGAGAATGACTGGCTAGCTCCACGTTGAAGAAGTCTTCCTAGACAAGGAAGAGCACACCAGTCAAGTCTTTTGGTTGCAAACATCAGAAACTAACCTAAGGCTAACTTAATAAAAACGGGAATTATTGAGTGTGGGTCGAGGGGATCTCAAGAGTGGTGGAAAACTGGGAGAATAGGATTGGCAAACAGGCAGGAAACAAGATGCTGCCTAAAATTAGGCCGCAGCAAAAATCTGGCCAACATACTACCATGTCACCATTTCTTTTTGTCACAACTGCTCCTGTGGGCATTGTCTCCATGGTGGAACCCAGTCCTGGCACAGCCATTCATAGACTGTACCACATCAAACAAATTGTGACTGTCCTATGCTCTTGAATCACTTCTACAGCGTTCAAAGTCTCAGGCAAGTACATCTAATCTACTGAGACAACGTATCATTCCCTTTTCAGGTTCAGGGGGCAGGGTTCCGTTTGGCTTCCACAATGAGAGATAAGTCTCTGCATTTTAATAAGACTCACACAATAGGGATTCCCCTGAAATAGGAAAGAGGATTGGGTTCTGAACAGGAAAAATAATAAATATGCGATATACTTCACCATTTTTGGCTGCTTGCCTAACATCCATGTATACCTTTATCCTTATGCTATTATTCCAAAATAAAAAGCTCTGGCCTAATTAATATTTGTATTGTCTAAAGTTGTATTTACTCCGCCCCAAGACTAGAATCTCCCTTAACCCTTCCATATAAATTAAGTTCTCCTATCTCCAGATTTGTCACAATCCCACTTCGGCAGTGTCCAGTGAAGAGCCTATACCACTATTTACCATGGACCAACAGCATTGTCATCACCTGGGAACTTGTTAGAAATGCAAATTCCTCAGTCATAACCCACATCTATTGAAATAGTACCTTTGGCCACAGTGCTTAGCAATCTGAATTTAACAAACCCTCCAGTTGATTCTAAGAGCCATTGGTTTCTAGAACTTTCTGTGATGATGGAATATTCACCTTTCACCAAGTCCTGCTTCCATAGCTTTTCCCTTTCACAGGTGTAGATCTCTAGAGCACTCCCTGAAAAATCTGTATGCTAATCTCCATCTCAGAATCTATTTCCTGAGGAAATCCACCTGCAAAATTGTTTTATTTCAATTCTGAGGAACAACTGTGCCCAGTATGAGAAACAAATTCTTCTTTGGGCATTAAACCCAACAGCCCAGACATCCAGAGTTGCAGGAATAGAAAGCAGACATTCTGTTGAGTGGATCATTTTTTTTCTGGATGCATGTATTCTGACATGAAAGTAACTACCCTATATATTGTTTGCTGGTTCAGAGCATCTATTACATCCAACAGCTCTGCATAACAATCTCTCATGGCATTGTCTCTAAGCTGGCAGGAACCATAACTAACTTGTCAATCATCCTTTCTTTCATTTTTCTAAGACCAGCTGCTTCTGCGTACAGGATAAAACCGTTGACTCTCTTTGGGATCATGATGGAAGCAGAGCATTTCTCTCCACCAAATGCATATCAAGAGAGATTCCCTTCGAATAGGAGGGTCTGAATACACACAAATGAAACGTTGACATATTGCAATGGAGATTTTAAACTGGAGGGCAAGAAATTATGTAGTGTGGGATAAATACACCCTAAATGAGAAGAGCAAGACGGACATGCATGTAGCTGCGTAAATACCAGACAGGTTCATGAAATAAAAAGTAGTCTGATTTATCACAAAATTGAAGGCAAATATTCATATTTAAAAATAAATATTATAAATGCTGTCAATAATTAAACACGTCCATTTAAGTACAAATAAATATTTGATACCCCAGTTAGTTATTCTCACATGTTTTCAAATGGGGTCTTGGACATTAAATCTCTAGTGAGCATAATTTGAATTAATTTACATGCCCTGAGGTAAAAAAATAATTTAATTTGAAATATTAGATAAGTCTGACTTATAATTGAGATGAATCTTTTTGCCATTTAGTCTGACAAGTGAATTCTCTCTACTTATTACGTTCCATGCGATACGAGTGATCGTCTGGACCTTATCCAATGTAGGACGAGCAGGGTCATTCAAAATTACTCCATCAACTGAATTTTTAAAATGTGCATTGGAATGCAAATGTCAACTTATGTCTGGCAGCTTATTAGAATAATTTGAACTATTTGAATAGCTGTGAAACTTCATTTTGAAAACTTTGAAAATTAGCAGCAGTTGGATAAACCAAACTCCCATACAGACAGAATTTAATTCATCATGCTTGTTGACTTAAAGTGAACCAAAAATATCCTTAAAATTTTTTTATATCCATGTGCATTTCATATCCTCATATGTATACACACATACAATCATAAAAGTAATATTAGGGAGGTCTTCCCAGAGTACATGATATTTAAGCTTTATTATGAAGTAAGATCTCTCCGCCTGGAGAACACTGTGTTAAATACCAGTGTATGGAGGTAAGAGAGAGCATCACGCATTATAAAACTATAAGAGATTTAGTGTGGTGGATAATGGCGCATATTAGAATGGCAAGAAATAGGGTTAGAAATGAATGGGGCTCAGGTCCCAAGAGGCATCGTATGTCAGGCCAACCTGTTTGGCTAGTATTCTGCACTTCAGCACCAAAACCTCAGATCTTACCTCCAAGCTGCCTCCAAAACTACATCTTCAGTCTTTATTCCTCTCATTCTACTAGGGCCAACTGCTTCTGGGGACAGGAGAAAAAAATCTTTTAATACCTATAGTTAGCTAAAATAACTAAATATTTCAAAGGATATAAGTAATAAGAAAGATAAAAAATTTTGCACTGAATTATAACATTCACACCCTAAAGTATACAATTCATAAAGTACTCATTGCAGGTTGTGAAATGGTAGAAAATATATGTGTAGGTCTCTGCCCCTGGTTCCTGGCACAAAGCTCTTAAAACCCATGTAATTTTCTAAGTGATAAGAGCAGTAGGAAAGCAACAGGACCATCTTGTGTTCTAATACTTGTTCTTTGATTCTGGTTCTAGACATGAGAACTCCTGAATCTCTTGGAATTATTGAGTGATAGGAATGTCTTTTGTTCTAATGAGGCAACTTCTGATGGGTTATGGAAAGTCCAAGCCACAATTAGAATCTTGGGACTTTCAGCCTCACCCCCATCCTCCAGGAAGGGAAGAGGGGCTGGAGATTAAGTTCATAACCAAACACACCTATGTGATGAAGCTTCCATAAGAATCCCCAAAATATGAGACTTGGAGAGCTTCCTGACTGGTGAACACATGTCCATGCTGAGAGGGCGGTGCACCCCAACTCCACAGGGATAGATGCCCCTGCATTCGGGACCCTTCGAGCCCTCACTCTATGTATCTTCTCATCTGGCTGCTCATTTGTATCCTTTATCATATTCTTTATTATATAATAAACAGGTAAACTTATTACTTTAATTCTGTGAGCTCTTGATGATTGAATTAAATGCTTGAATTAAAGAGAAGGTCATGTGAATCTCTGATTCGTAGTCAAGTGAAACAGAAGTGATAGGTAACCAGGGGCCCACCACTTATGGGTGGTGTCTGAAGTGGGGGTCAGTCTTGTGGCACTGAGCCTTTCACCTGTGGGGTCTGCTGCTAACACCAGCCAGTTAGCATTAGAATTGCTTGGTGTGGAAAACCTAACACGTGGGTCAGAAATGTTGTGAGTAGGGTAGTAGTGTAAGAGTAAAGAAGAATATGGTACATTTTTCTTATAGACAGTTTTATAAATTATCACAAGCAGAACATACCATGTAACCATTACTCAGATCAAGAGATAGAACAGTAGAACTTTAAAGTATCTCAGGGGGCGCCTGGGTGGCACAGCGGTTGAAGCGTCTGCCTTCGGCTCAGGGCGTGATCCCTGCGTTATGGGATCGAGCCCCACATCAGGCTCCTCCACTGTGAGCCTGCTTCTTCCTCTCCCACTCCCCCTGCTTGTGTTCCCTCTCTCTCTGGCTGTCTCTATCTCTATCGAATAAATAAATAAAATCTTTAAAAAAAAAAAAAAAATAAAGTATCTCAGAAGTCTTCCTTATGCCTCCCCAAAGGTAACCATCCACCCAATCGATTTCTAACAGCATAGGCTAATTTTGAATGTTTTAAACTGTATGTAAATGGGATCATACGATGTGTATTATTTTTATGTCTGATTTCTTTTGTTCAATCGTGTGGGGGGGGGTAAGGAGAGAGGATTCATTAATACTGTGTATGGAAGTATTTTGCCCATTTCACTGCAGAACAGTATCAATTTTGTGAATACATACAATAATTTATTTATTCATTCTACTGTGGATAAACATCTAAGTTGCTCCCATGTTACAGTGATGATGACAAGTGTTATTAGCATTTTTGCACACAACTTTTGTTGCATATAGGTGCACATGTAGGCTGTATATACACCTGAGTCAAACTGCTAGTTCATTGTGTAAGTATGCTTAGCCTTAGTAAAATTCAACCAGTTTTCCAAAGTGATTTGTATCAATTTACATTTCTACAACAGTGTATATCAATTCCAGTTGCCCTACATCCTTGCCAACACTTGATACTATTAGATTTTTGAAATTTTAACCATTTCACCAAATGCTCCGTTCAATCCCACAATAAGCTTCTACTTTGTGCTGGAATTTGACCAGTCTTTCCTAAGATGCAAATATGAACTAGACATGATCCATCATACACCAAGACCTTCTTGCCATCCATTTGAAATAATTCCATAACTTAATTATTCCCTTTCCTCAAAGTCAATGATGCTATACAAAAAATTATCTAAGAAAGACAATTCCAGGGCTCTTTAAAATCCCAGGAGGTTACTTTGGAATACTAGATCCATAAATTGGTGAGAAATTTATTCCAGAATTTTGGTGTAATTAACTTAATTACTCTGAGGAAAAGCCTAGAGGCGGTTCACATGTTAACAAGACTCTCATTAGCAATATGCCTATAATCTGTGGTAACCACAATGAGACATCAAACTTTTCAACCTATAGCAATTAGTAAGGAATTTCACCATAAATAGAAGTAAAATTTTTAAAAATAAGATGATTGCCTGAGTGAGCATTTCATGTTGGATGCTTATTGGAAGTTATATTGGGGTGCAATTATAAAGTAATTCTAATGGGATATCTTTTAGGAGCTAAAACAGAGTTCTAAATGATGACTTATCTCAAGCCATTTGTCAAAATGAATAACACACTGAGTAAGAAAGGGAAAAAGTGAACAATATTTTAGAAAGTAGATCATTTATACCCAACTTTACAAGTGAGGTGTTTTTCGTTCTCAGGACTTAGTAAATGTAACATCAGAAACACCAAAGAACCACCTTCTTGGGGAAGGACAAAGAAAGATGAGGAGAAAGAAAGCAAAGATTATTTTAAGGTAGACAAAGAGTCATTGGAATGACTCCAGCCTACTCCACTGTCCCATGGGGTAGCAGCTCAGAAGTCAGTGGCTGGGACAGCAGTCTTTTCTATGTCCCGGGTCACATGCTGCTTCTCCATGGTGAACTTCCAGAACACCTAGTGAGGGGCACTTTTGCATCCATGATTGGGGAGAGCATAGCTAAAGGTGCAGCCCTTCAGAAATAGACTTCCCATATTGCCGAATGTGTCCATTATGTTCATTCATATAACAAACTTTGATTGAGGGTGCACATGCTGTGCAAGTTGACGGCTACATCATGGCGGAAAGACAGACACAAGTCAGGCACCTAATATGTCATTACTGAGCACTGGCCACTGTCTTCCTCCCAACTTGCCCAGTCAACTCTGGGAAAGCCATTATTTCCTCAGAAATGCTGTCCTAACTTCTTATCCATAAGGTCTGAAATTCTACATGTATTAATGCTCTCCTTTATGGAAAACATTTTCTGCCCATTGTCCTTTCAGAGTCTGAAAATATGTCTGGAAGATTAACCGTTTTGTCCTATAACAAAAGAGATTGGAACTGTGTGTGTGCTCAAGGTAAGGTCGAATAAGAGAAATACATTCATTTTTAAAAAAAGATTTATTTATTTATTGGGGGGCAGTGCTTGAGGAGGGGCAGAGGGAGAGGGAGAGTCTAAAGCAGATCCCTGCTGAGCTGGAGCCCCACCTGGGGCTTGATCTCAGGACCCTGAGATCATGACCTGAGCTGAAGCCGAGAGTGGAGGCTTAACCGACTGAGCCACCAAGGTGTCCCGAGAAATACATTCTTAAGGGAGGAGAAAACATCATGGAAAGGAAACATTTTAGACATGTCTAAAGAAAAGATTGATCTCCTTCACGATGTCACCTGTGACTGACATTGGATAATTATCTCATGAGTGTGGATACCTTGCTGATGAAAAGTGAGGAAAAAAAAAGGAGAACAGGACAAAGGGGGTTTAACCTACCCAGGCACATGGATTCTCATTAGGCTTTAAATAGTTTCTTTGGAGCCTGGGGCTCATGGGCTAGTGGTTATTTTCATGACTGCTATATGTCAGCATTTACCTTCCTTCTCTCTGGCTTTTACCTTGGTTTTCAGACAATATTCTCAGGAATCTGAAATGGATACTGAAATATACTGGGGTAACATGCTTATTACATCTGTTGCTATAATTTCATTACCCTAATTATTCTCACAGAGAATATAGTATTCTTAAAGATCAAAATAACAGAGAAGGAAAGTAAGAAAAAAGATCACTATATACAAATATAGGCTGCTCCCAAAGAATGTATGTCGAGTGAGTACGAATGTATAGCTACTCGCTCGCCAAGCTTGCTCTATAAGATGTGTTGTGTAGGGTAAATTGAGAAAATGACATCTTTAATGAGATAAGCTCTTGTGAAAATATTCCCTGACCTTAGAGTTTTCATTGGGAAGTTTTGCTAGTAACATTTTCATTGGTGTTGCTTGTATGACTTAACCAGGTCAAATTTGATGATATTCACATTCTTAACAGTTTAGAATGATTGCTCTGTCATTGGGTCTTGAGTTATTATTAGACAATGATAGAAAATGCAGAGAAGACTTGATGTAATCATAAATTTTCCATGTCCCTCTCCTCTCTGTTGGGGTATAGAACTGAAAACCATTTTCCTTGCATAATTTAATTAACCTGTCACTTTATTTTGGAGGCTTGCTAATTCATGATCCAAAACGACTGATTTATGGAACATTACGAGGACAAAAGCTAGATGCTGAATAGAATTAAGAAGTATAAGTATAATGTAAGAGTAGAATTATTTTTGAATTAACATCAATTATAAAATGAACTCAAAAGATTATTTACTGCTTAAGCTGGAAAGTCTGCACTTTATTGACCTGATTTTTTTTTCATGTGACTAGAGTTTCCTGTTATTTCTTATTGAAGATTCAAAAGAATATTGAAGGATAGTACTAGCAACTTTTAATAGTGCTGGTTATTGAACACATATTATGCTAGTTTCTATTGATATGTACAATTTCTACTCACAGAAAAAGTTGGTAGGTACAAATTATTCTTGATGATTATCAGACCATGTTTGGGGAGTGCCTATTATTCCAACTTAGTTTACAAAACTTATTATGTTGTCAAAAGAAAAATTAGAGTGTATGAAAAATGGGAAAATAGCCACATTCGAATTCGGAAGACTCTATTCCTCAAAAATTTTTAAGTATTAAGAATCAATCAAAAGAAACATATTGTTTTCTGAGCAATATATAAGATATTCTCTTCTAGCAGATCAGGAAGCTATCTTGGAAAATATAAAAGCACGTATCCTTTAATGGCTGGCAGCATTTATAAATAAAAGGAGGAGACTGAGTGATACCAGAACAGTGTTTTAGAAGGGAACAAAGATACCACTCTGAATGTTAGTCCTTTCCTTGTTAGGGGCTTAGAGCAGGGCTATGTAGAGTGGAAGCCTCATGCGCACAGTAGGTAAGAGAGGGTCTTAACTGAAGGGTGGGAGTTGGGTGGGGCCTTTGGCATCTTGGGGAAGTTGCAGTTATTCTTCTGTGTCCTTGCCAGAGGTCATTATGAGTGGAGCCAGGGAGTGAGCTGCAGGTAGGTGGTCTACATAGTATGAGAGGGGATCATTGGGGTGGATAGCCTCTATTTACAGGCAGCAGTTCTTACCCTTAGACCCGTAACGGGGACCCCCACCCTCACCTCCACCCCACCCCCACATTATAAAGGATCCCTCTTTACCCTCTTCTGGCTGTGCCTCACCCCTGTTGTTGGAGTTCCTGGGACTAATGCAACATGGCCACCTGGAGCCCAAGCCTCTCTCCTCCTAAGCATGCATCGGTACGTGGGGCCTCAGAATCCCTGCCCAATGGCCCTGAGCCTGCTTCCAGGGCTCTATGAGACTATTTCAGGGTCCAATTCCTCTGAGGATGGGCCACATCACACACATGGTCACTTTTATATTTAAGAGAAGTCAAAGGGAAGCTGTGGGCAGGCACGTAGATAGAGTCGGACATGCATGAATGTGGGGCACCTCCTGATGTAGGATAAAGCCAAAGATGGCAAAAGAGGTGACTCAGCTAGGGATTAAATGCTGGGGCATTCTTTTTCCTTACCTTTTGCTCCAGCACAGAATTCCAAGGAGCCCAAGAATTCTAATTAAGATCCTTTCCTTCCAGAGCATTATGAAAGTATATTTGTCGAAGTAGGGGAATAGAACATATTTTATTTAACAGATTGTGAGCTTGACTTATAATATGTAAACATTCAGACAACAGCAGGTGGATTTCCATTTGTACTCCTGGTCCAGGCAGGCCCTGCTGATGTTAGGGCCCTGCGGATGTTGGGCATAGCAAATATTCTAGATGAAAGTATTTAAGCTTATATTTCCTAAGAACATAGACTCTTTCATTCTTAGCACCTAGCACAATGCCTGATATGTCTAGTAAGTACTCAATACATATTTGTGGAACAAAGGACTAAATTGGAGTTGTTCTTGTAAGCTGAGTCATGAAAATTCACATCTCTGGAGCAGACACTCCTAGTGTGGGAGGAGGTAAGAGCCAATGTTTTCTACAAACAACAGAGAGTATATTACTTGTGTAAATCACTTAGCAATATTTCTGTCACTTATCAGATCTACAGTAAATGTTACCTACCATTATTAATTATACAGTCTATGAATTATGAATTCCAGAGATTTCATCAGTTGAGACTCAGTAAATGTCGATTGTGTAGGCACTTTAAAATATGTGATCCATTTTTTCACATCATAAAAGTTTCTATGAAACGATTTCTTGCCACCTGAATAATTTAGCATCTACCCTAATTGGTGGGTTCCAACACTTGTCAAACTATTTACTTGATTAACTCTACAGCTCTGATATCTTCAGAGTAGATACAAATTTTATTTCAAACTATCTCTTAAGTGGGAGAGTTTTGTTGCCCTCAAATACTATCTGCCTGTTAGTTCAAAATTTTCGTATTTCATGTTTTTCACAGGATTCTTGGTCCATACCCAGCCTGTGATTTCAAAAACGCCCATGTAGGTTCTCAGTCATACTGCGTGCTGGAGCCAGCAAAGGGTTTAAGTTACAAGAGGAAATACTATATATATTTGGTAAGTGACTGAGGGAATGAATCTCATTTCTTAAGAGAATCTGTCTGAAGAATATAGCAACTATCCATTAGTTTGTCCAAGTTTAACCCTGTATGTAGTTTGCCTGAGTTTATCTTTAGTTTATCCTGGGAAGTGGCTGAGCCACGATTATTTCAGGCCTCTACAAAAAATAAACAAAAATACCTTGACTGAGTTCAATTCATATATATTTTACCTTTTAAAAACTTCAATACCATATATGCCTATTTGAACAGTGTTTTTCTAATAAAACAAGGATTACAATGGCTCTTCTAAGTTTAGCTACAGATAAACCCTTGCCTTTCCAGAAAAATTTGTATGGCCATGGAAAGGGAGAGTAGTTTATTGGAGTATTTGACTATGTAACATGAAGTGAGTCTTTGTCTTGAGTGTGACATAATTCACTCCAATCCATTCCAAAGAATAGTGATTCGCTCATTGTAGGAGACAAGTAAAACCTTCCAATGTGTTTTTCTTATACGGGGGGGGGGGGGCTCTCTTCCATTTTTATTTTGAATTCTCTCTCCTTTTTTTTCTGACTTTAGTTTCAATTGTATATACTACTTAAATCCTTTTGGGAATAAGCAGGATATAAATACTATACACTCTATAGTATAAACTCACAGAAATCAGGGTTGCACGTTTTCAGTACCTGTCTCAATGCCTGCATCCAGTATACTTGCAGTATAGATGTAGCCAATAAATGAATGAGAGAAGGCAGAACCTTTGAGTATTTCAGAGAGATCCAAAGTTCTAATAGGTTTCAAAATTCACATGAAGCTATAATTTTTCAGGACAAAATTTTATCCTGGGCAAGAGACACCAAATTTTAATCTCCTAAACTCATGCCATCTAATAGCATTACTGACAAATCAACCCAGTGACTGGCAGAGCCCGTTGCTTGGGTACAAGCACAGGGGATTGCTAATTTTTTGAAAAATAATTTGTTTTATACCCCTTTCTTTTACCAAAGAGATGTATAGATACTTAAGAGAATTCAGGTTTGGTTTGTCGCAATAATAATTTAAGCTATGTGGGAAAAAGCACATTTGTCTTCATCTTTCCAGATGTTGCTCCCCAGCATTCCTAGAAAAACATCCATTTTCTCCATGCATGTTATTGCCTGTTGTTCACACAGATGAGCTAAATTCTCGTTGCTCCATTGAGGTATGTTGCCTCACTGAATGTGAGTTTGGTAACAGTAGGCTTGGAAGAGCTGACTGTGGGCAACTGTACCATGATCGACAAGGGTAATATACCAATGTGTTATCCACCAGTTATTGTAGGTCCCATGAGACTATAAGAATAAACCAATGGTCCTTCCAGAATCATGAATGTATGTGGCCAGAAGAAGCAATTATATGTGCGCGCGCACACACACCCACTGCTGTATTTATAGCTATATGTGTGTATATATGTATGTGTGATGTATATGTATAAATGTATAATACTGTATATGTATGTTTAATACTGTATTTATAGCTTTCGCCTTATCTCTTTTGATCCTCACAATATCTCTTGAGTTAGAGAAATTTATTATTAGTACACTCATTTTAGAGTTGAGAAAACTGATGCTCAGAAAGACTGAAGAGCTGGTTCAAGCTCACATTGCTCACATTGTCACTAAGACAGAAATGTGGCTCTGGACCATGCTGTGTCTCTGGCTCTGTCCTATAGGACACAATTAAAATAAAAATTAGCCATGGGGAGGAAGGAGAGAGCAGGGATTAGTTTGCTAAAAAGGGATGTTTTTCTGAAGATTCTGAAATGATAAAAAAGGAGAGCCAATTTAACTAAAGTCCTTGGGAATAAATAGTAATAAATAAATAAAGTCCTTAGTATAAATAGTAGCCAAGGCTTTCCCCAATCACATAGTGTTGGAATTTGAAAACTTACTTCAAAATGGATTCAATACATATACTATATTGAGCCAGCATTGCCAGAGATTAGATGAGTATTTTCGTCTTAAAAAACTGACTCCATTTCAATTTAAGTAAAATTAATTTTTTCTCTTCCCCAAAAATATGATGTTCTCATTTTAAGTAACAAATGGCTAAGTCTATTTACTACATGTCAGGTACTCTTCTAAGTAATGTTAAATAATTTAACTCATTGAATCTTCATAGAAGCCCTAGTTTATTCTAATAATTATGCCCATTTTACAGATGAAGAAATTGAGACATAAATTGGTTAGTAAATTTCCTGAGGTCACACAGCTTGTAACTAGCAGAAACAGAGTTTGAATCTGTACCACAACTTTTACTTTAAACACTAGGTTCTAGTGTCTTAAATAAATAGCAGACCTGCATTTCTCTGGTAGAACATCATAAGCAAAAACATTTCTTATGAAGAGTTTTCTCTCACAAAAATTACTGCCAAGTATAAAATACAACATTTTATTTTGCTTGTTTCCTACTCCACAGTAAGAAATGTGATAGTTGTAGTCATTGTGATTTCAGGATCAAATAAAATAGAGCAACACCAAAGGATCTATTCTCAGTTGAACTTCTGGGCACTCCAGATGTTAGTGCGTGTCGTGCTCTCATGTATTTTTTAATGGAAATCTTTAGAAGGAGACAAAACAATGATGAGACCACAGTGACCACCTGGGGATCAGGTGAAGTGTGCCACGGTTTGCTAAATCCCTTGAAAATAGAAATTAAATTACTTGTATAGAAAGTCACCACTCTCATCTTGAGACTGTCCCTCAGAATTGTTCCTTGGGAAAATACACACAGAGGCAGTATGATCTTAACTGTAAAAATAAAAGTTCTAAAAATAAATATACCAATATAAAATAGTAGTTACCTCTACATGGTAGACTGATAATGCATTTTTTAATATTTATGTTGCTTAAAAATTTCCTAGAGTAAATGTATGTTGATTTAAAAATGATATGGGAAGTAATGTATATCGTTTTAAAATTATAGAAAATACATAGGAAAATTAATTAAGATAATTGCTAAGAAAATAGATCATAAATATTCTTATTATAAAAAAGAAATGGCAATTATGTGATGTGATGCTGGTATTAGCTAACGCTATGGTGGTAATCATTTTGCAATATGTAATTATATCGAATCAGCATGTTGTATACTTTAAACTTACACAATGGTGTGTGTCAATTATATCTCAATGATGTTGGGAAAAAATAAACAAAAATTAATCATTTTGCTTGTCACAAAGTGGATAGTCTTAAAACATGTTTACCTTAAATTACATTATTATGGTTTGAGTTTGACTACTAATCAATGACTTATACACAAAAAATTGACTATTATAAACTTCTATACCAGGGGTCGACAAACGTTTTCTGCAAAGGGCCAGATAATAAATATGTTAGGTGCTGCAAGCCAAAAGATCTCCATTACAACTACTCAACTCAGACAAGGTAGCATCAAAGTAGCCATTGACAATGCGGAAGCCAATGATCATGGCTGTGTTCCCATAAAGCTTTATTTACAAAACAGTTAGTAGGCTAGATTTGGCCTGCAGACTTTAGTTTGTTGATTTTTGTATAAAATATTATGTTCCAAGTTATAGAGTTAAGAAGTATTAAAGGTAAAGGAAAGTAAAAGATTATCTAAGCCAAACTCCCTCAATTTATAGATGTTCCCTGAAGAGACAGAAGCAATATTGGAGAGTGGTAATAAATAAGAACCCAAGTTTTAAGGAGACCATGGTTTGAGTTCCAAATTACTGAACCTTTCTAAGCTTTGATTTCCTCATTGGTAAAGTGGAGATATTAATAACTCTTCATAGAGTTATTGTATATTAGGTAACAACTTAAGTTAATAGCTTAGTTCAAAATCTGACGTATAGAAAGTACTCCTTAATTGCTAGCTAGTATTAATATCTGCAGTCACGTGTTGACTGGTGGCCAAGTCAAGCATCTATTTCACTGTTCCTGGAGCCTCCTGACAGTGCTTTAAGTGTAACTACTAATTTCAGCACTGGGAAAAGTTGTGAACAAGACAGATGAGGTCATGCTCTCACTGCTCTGACTTTATACCGAGTAGGAGGGTGATAGAATAAAGCCATATAAATCAATGAATAAATAAGATAATTTCAGATAGTAAGAAGTGCTCTGAAAAAATGAAATAATGCAAAGAGATATATAATTGCTGGGTAAGGTACAGATAGAGTGGGGCTTACTCTAGATTTGTGCTGACCAATAAGGTAGCCACTGGCTATGTGTAGTGATTAAATCTAAATGTGGACAAGATCAGTTCTTCAGTTGTCCCATATTTTTCAAGACTTCAAGCGCTATGGTCACACATAGCTAGTGCTATTATATTGGAAAGCACAGAACACCTCCATTATTACAGGAAGTTCTATTAGTTCCAGATGGTGATATGGCTGATAGAAAGATGGGAAGAGAGAACAGGCAGAAAGTAAAAGGAAGGAAGGAGGGAAGGAAGGAAGGAAGGAAGGAAAGAAGGAAGGAAGGAAGGAAGGAAGGAAGGAAATGGGCAGATAGAGACATGAAAGTGATAGAGATGGAGACAAAGATAAAGATAGCTATGCGTGGTGATTGCCTCTCTGAGGAGGTGATATTTGATCTAAATAGTGAGAAGACACTAACATGAAAATCTCAAGGCAGAGTGTTCCAGGGAGAAGGAAGAACAAGTACGAAGGCTGAGACTGGAATAGGCTTAATGTGCTGGAAGGATAGTCACAGTGAGGGAGAGGAAGAGTTGGGGAAATAGGGAGCAGGTCATATAAGTTCTTATACAGGAGTTGGGGTCCCTGGGGATATTTTAAGTAAGGGAGATACTGATGTGATTTACATATTTGGAGATCAGTTTGGTACCTATGTGCAGAATGGACTGTTAGGTGGCACAGTGGAAGTTTGGGATCTTACAGGAGACCACTGTGGGTGGGAGACAATGATGGCTTGGGATGGAGGTGGAAACGATGAGAAAACATTTAGATTATATTTTGAAGACATGGTTGACTAGATATACTGTTGAATTGGATGAGTAGAGGGAGAAAATTGGAATATTAAGGATTATTTAGAGCTCATTTTTTGGAAATGGAAGTGGTAATTATGAATAGAAGTTAGGGCAGAGTTGGGGCAGCAAATCAGGAGTCCTGCCCTAGAGCAGGAAGTTAACTGCCTGTTAGACATCTGTGTTAGTTTTCTGTGGCTGCAGTTAACGAAGTACCACAAACATGGTGGCTGAAAAAACAGAAATTTGTTCTCTCATAGCTCTGGAGACTAGAAGTCCAAAATCCATTTCAGTGGCTGAATTCCAGGTGTCAGCAGGCCCACATGCCCTTCGGAGTCTTGAATCCATTTCTTGCCACTTCTAGCTTCTAATGGCTGTTGGTATTACATGGCTCCATGATCACATTGCCTTCTCTTCTTCTGTGTCTTCTCTTCTGCTATGTGTAATTTGTTCCTGTCTCTTTCTATTTATAAGGACATATATAACTACATTTAAGTTCCACCCAGATAATTCAGGGTAATTTCCCCATCTCAAGATCCTTAGCTTAATGACATCAGCAAAGACTTTTTTTTCTTTCCAAATAAGGTCACAATCATAGGTTCTAGGGATTAGGATGTGGATATCTTCAGGGGTGGGGGACATTTTTCAGCCTACCATAACATCTGAGAGGAATATTGAGCTGAATACGTGCACCCAAACCTGAACAGGTTTTAGGAACTGAAGATATGAATTGAGGAGTTGTCAGTACATAGATGTTTGGGAAGCTGCGGGACAGGTGTGATCATTTAGAATGGAAGAGGACAGCTGAGGACGGGCCCCTGGGACATTCCTGAACTTGGAAGTCTACAGGGGAGGAGGTTCCTAAAAAAATAAAGGGATAGGGAAAGAAACAGGAAGATGTGGTGTCTCAGAATCTAAAGCAGAAAAATATTTTAAGGGATAAGTCACCCAATGCATCAAGTGCAGAGAAGAGGTCAATTAAGATGGAACAGAGAATCAACCATCACTTTTGGTAAAGAGGAGTTAGTGAGTGAGGAACATAAAATTCCAAGTAAAATTGGTGAGGAGGAAATGGGAGTTCTATTTCTGGCAGTATGGTGTTCTCAATAATCTGACAACCTCACAGTTTAAAAAAAGAACTTGAAATGTTTGATAAAATATAGCAAACATCCTCTCAACTATATGGCAGAACTCATAAAGAAAAAAAATAGTAGAAATCCTCAGAGCTCCAGAGCAAAGAGGAAGCTGAAAACAGAGGGTGAGCCATTATAGAAGTTCTGCTGGTTTGGAAGTATTTGTCCATCTCAAATGCAGTCTTTAATGGCTACAAGGTTTTGGTATTGAGACACATACCTAAACTTGCCTTGAAATGTGATTTATGACAATATTTCTTTCTGGAAAGAAAGATGACAAAAATATTTGTCAAATTTCACCTGGGATCTGGATTTTTAAAAAATCTCCTGGACAATTTTAACCACAGTCCTATTTACAAGGGTTGGGTTTTGAACTTATAATATTGTCCGGAGCAGTAAATGCCAAGCCAAGAAATTAACAAAAGTGGTCCTGGTTCACAACAGCTCAGGACGGTGAAATAAGACTAAGAAAATTTCCTCTGGACAATAACGGTGTGCCGTCAACCCAGACGGCATACAATTTTTAACCCTAAGTACAAGACTATAAACACAAAAGGAAACAAGGCACCATCCCCGAGCTGCAGAGGGAAAATCAAGAACAGAGTTGGACTCCTAAGACTTTCAGATAATGAAAGCTGATTTCATATTTTATTTTCTTTGATGATTTAACTTTAAAGAAATTCTATTAAAAAGTATAAAGAAATAAAATGCTGAATTGAATACATGAGAAACTCAATGCTAACCAAAAAACCAAACAGATTTGAACAAAGCACCCAACAGAAATTTAGAAATTAAATATATAACAATTGAAATTTAAAACTCTGTGGATAGTGAAAGAACTTGTTAAACCCAACAGAAAAAAAATAATTAAATTAGAAAACAGAGCTAAAGCAATCACTGCTAAGGAAATAGAGACACAAGAGGATGGAAACTCTGAAAGAGAAGTAGGAGATGTAGAAGACAGAATGATGTATCAGTTATACACTACTGCATAACAAACTATCTGGTTTCTGTTTCTCATTCTTTGAGTTGTTGGGCAGTTCTGTTGCTAGGTCCACCTGGACTCATACTCACATACCTGAGAATATCTCAAGTGTTGATTAGGCTCTGCAGGAAAAACTGGATAGTTGGACCTCTCTCCTCATTAAATCATCATCTCCAAGAAGGCTACATCACCTTCACATGGTGGTGCAGTGTTCCAAGGGACCAAGCTCTCATACGCAAGTGCATTATCAAGACTTCTTGTGTCACATTGGCTCGTATCTCAACAGGCAAAGGAAATCCCATGGACAAGCTCAGAGTCAATGTGGGAGGGAATAATCTTGGAATACTGAGAAGCATTACAGTGGCATTTATTACAAATGAGAAAGCCTAACATGTATCTCAATGGAATTCCAGGAAGAATGGAAAGGATTAACAATTAAGAGAAATGGGGAGAGGCAATATTCTAGAAGTTAGTGGCTAAGACTTTTCCAGAATTGACTTTATATAGATATCTTTTATCTCTTTCTCCTTCTCTCTCTCTCCCAGCTTGGAATATTCAACTAATCCAAAATAGGCTCCATCTTAACCCGTATCATAAAATATCTGAGAGCCAATGTGAATATCTTCAAAGCAGCTACAGAAAAAAGATTGTCCACAAAGAAATAACAATTAGGTTAATAGTTAACTTCTCGACTCTAATGATGATATCAGAAAGTAAGAGAGAATTTTATTTTATTTAAAAAATTTTTTAAAAGATTTTATTTATTTGTTTGAGAGAGAGAGAGAGAGAGAGAGCACAAAGGGAGAAGCAGCTCCCTGCTGAACAGGGAGCCCAACATAGGGCTCAATCCCAGGACCCTGAGATCATGACCTGAGCCAAAGGCAGACGCTTAACCAGCTAAGCAACCCAGGCTCCCCTAAGATAGTATTTTTAAGAGCTGAGCCAAAATAACTGTCAACATAGAAATCTATACACCAATAGACCATCTTCAGAATAGAACTAAAATAGAGATTTTCAGAAAATTGAAAACTGGCAGAGTTTGCACATAAGTGACTATCAATAAAGGAAAATGTAAAGAATATATTTCAGGAAAAAGGAAGTGACTCCAGAAGTCTGAGATGCAGAAATCCATGACAAGAAAAGAATTTGAGACATGCAGGCACATCTATACTAACATTGGCTATATAAACAATAAGAATAATGTCAAATCTGGAAGGTACAAATAGTGAATCTAAAATACTAGGAGCGGCACTTGGGTGGCTCAGTTGGTTAATCGTCTGCCTTCAGCTCAGATCATGATCCCAGGGTCCTGGGATCGGGCCAGGAGTCTGACTCCCTGCTCAGCGGGAGCCTGCTTCTCCCTCTTCCTCTGCCCCTCTCTCTGCTCACGCTCTCTCTCTGTCTCTCTCGCTCTCTCTAGAATAAATAAATAAAATCTTTAAAAAATATAAAAATAAAATACTAGGAAATATAACAGTAAGTTGAGACATGCAATGTTAAAGAATATGGATGTTCTTATGTTGGTCAGAAGAACAAAAATGTTGATTTTAGGATTTGTTAGGTCTGAGTATTAATAATTTAGAAATAACTACTAGTTAAATAGAAATAGAATCTAAAAAATCATAGATAATATTAAATTAAGAAGCCAAAGATCAAAAGGAAGCAGGAGAGGAAAAACAATCATAGAAGAGGCAAGGTAAATGCAAAACACAAAATGTCTATGTATCAGTAATTTAAAGAAATATAAATGGTGCAAAGTCCCATTTCAATATAGTGATAGAGGAAAAAGAGGGCAGGAAGGGAGGAAGGAAGGGAAACAAGAAAGAAGGCAGGCAAACTGTACCTTTATGTTATCTAGCATAGGCCCTCCTAAATATAAGAATGCAGAAAGGTTAAAAATAAAGGTATAAAAGGTATAGGCCAGAAAATATTAACAAAAATAAAGATAGCATAGCAATATCAATACCAGATTGAATAGCTTTGTTTTTAAAGGCCTTTATCCTTAGAGATAGAGAGGCAAGTTTCAGAATAAGTGACAAAGTTCATTAAGAAAACAAAAGAAAATTCCAGGTTGGGGACATGTGGAGGTGCTGGGGCAGTGGCCTGCAGAGAGGACAGAGAAGACACGCACCCCTTCCCACAAATCTCCCCCTATGTATCTTCATCTGGCTGGTCATCCACTTGAAGCTTTGCCATCACTCACTCATAGGAAGAAAAAATTTGAAGCTCCATAGCGCCACATACAAGGAAGTCCCTTCTTAAACCCTCCAGGCTTTCAGCTTTTATTTAGGGTGAACATTGTATACCTAGAGATGGAAATGCAGATATAGGGAGTGACCTCGGCAAAATGGCAGCATAAGAATTTCTAGCACTCATCCCCTCCCAGAAACATAAATTTGAACAGCAATCTAAATACCTTCATAAGAGCTAGATTCCAGGTGAGGAATGACAGCACTTGAGTGAAGCAGAGAAATAAGAAAAGATATAGTGGACAGCATAGAGAAACCATGGTACCTTCCTCCCCTCTCCCCCAAGCCTGGAGGGAGACTTCCTCCCTGTGGAGGAGAAGAAAGTGAGGGCCCAACTTCACCACAGGCCCCAGTGCTGGCCTACCCGGAGCCCCAGGTGGCTTCCATAGCATCAGGCTCCCAAGGGGCTCCTATGAGCCCAGGCCTCTGGCCCACCTCAGTACTGACAGGCTTCCATGGCCCCAGGTAACTACTGGGACATTAGGCAGCTCCTGTGGCCCCAGGCTCCCAGCAGGCTCCCACGAACTCATGCTCTTGGCATGTCCCAGTGCGGTCAGATTCCAGAGGCCCTGGGTAAGGTTTTTGTGACCCTAAGATCCCAATCAGCCCCCATGAATTCAGCCTCCAGGTGGGCCCCAAGAACCCAGGCTCCAGCCATGCCCAGTACCAAGCTGACTACTGGGGACTTGGGCTTTTGACCCCCTCTAGCATCAGGCTGACTCCCGCAGCCCCAGGCCCCCAGCCCACTTCAGTGCCAGTCCAACCCCTGTGGACCTAGGCTCTGGACTAACTCTTAAGGACCCAGGCTCCTGACCTGCCCCAGTGCTAGATCAACCCATGCAGACCTAACTTTAAGGTTGGCCTCCAAAACCCCAGATTACAGGTCAACTCCTATAGCCCAAGCTCCGGTCTAACCTTACACCAGGTGGGCCTCCACAGCACAAGTCTCTAGGCTGTCTCCTGCAAAACCAGGCTTCCAACCAGTCACAGCTCTGGATGGGCTCTTACGGACCCAGATGCTGGGCATATCCCAGGGGTCCTTGGCATCTGTTTGGCCCCAGCGAACCCAGGCTCTGTGCTGATCCTTATGTACCCAAGCACCAAGTTTGCCCATCTGCTGACGCAGGAACCAGTCTAGTCTGCTATAGGATGGCAGCAGCAAGCCTGCCAGCAGACACCATCCAATGGTCCATCTAGGGTCTCCAGAGAGGCTGACTGGTGTAGAAGGCTTCAACAGACATTTTTCCAGAGAAGCCACACAAACTGCCAACAGATGCATGAAAGATGCTCACCGTCACTAATCATCAGGGACATGCAAACCAAAACACAAAGAGATACTACCTCACGCTGGTTAGAATGGCCGTAATTAAAAGACAAGAGACAAGTGTTGGTGAGGAGACAGAGAAAAGAAAATCCTTGTGTACTGTTGGTTAGACTGCAAACTATGGAAGATGGCATGGAGGTTCCTCAAATATTAAGAATAAAGCTGTCATATGATCCAGCAATCCCACCTCTGTGCATATATTCATAGGAAATGAAGCCACTGTGTCTCAAAGAGATATCTGCACTTTCATGATCATTGCAGCATTATTCACAATGGAATCTACCTTAGTGTCCATCAACATATGAATGGATAAGAAAGGTGTGGTGTATTCATATGTATGCACAGTGGAATATTATTCAACCATAAGAAGGAGGAAATCCTTTCATTTGTAATAATATGGATAGACCACGAGGGCAGTATACTAAGTGAAATAAGTCATACAGAGAAAGACAAATACTATATGTTTTGACCTATATATGGAATCTAAAAAAGCCAAACTTACAAAAATAGAGAGTAGAATGGAACTTACTAGAGATGGGGAGATGCAGGAAACAGGGAGATATTGGTCAAACTTGATGGTTAAAGATGTTGGTACAAACCCCCAGCTATAAGGTGAATAAGTTCTGGAAATGTACTGTACAGCATGGTGGCTGAAGTTAACAATTCTTCATTAAATACTTGAAAGTTACAAAGAGAGTAGATCTTAAATGTTATTACCACCACACACACAAAAAGGGTAAGTATGTGAAGGCGTGGTGATGTTAATAATCCTCTTGCGGTTATCATTTTGCAATACGTCTGTGTATAGAATCATCACATTGTAACTTCAAATTTACATAAGTTATATGTCAATAATATCTCAATAAGGTTGGGAAAAAACATAATAATCTAAAATGTGTAATCAGCAATTAACATGCCTTTAAAATATATTTATAGAATTACAAGGAGAGGTGTGTCTGAGTGGCTCAGTCAGTTAAGCATCTGCCTTCAGCTCAGGTCATGATCCCAGGGTCCTGGGATGGAGCCCTGCATCCAGCACCCTGCTCAGTGGAGAGTCTGATTTTCCTTCCCCCTCTTCCCCTCCCCCTGCTTGTGTTCTTTCTCTCTCACTCACACACGCTCTCTCTCAAATAAATAAATAAAATTAAAAAATAAAGAATTACAAGAAGAAATTAACAAACTATAATTAGGGAACATTTTATACTATTCTCTGTAATGAGCAGATAAAGCAGAAGAAAATTCAGTAATTCTGTGTTGAGATTTAATAAGCTTGCCCTATGGATGTAGAGAACACTGAATCTCAGGTTAGAGATCACACATTCTTTTTGAGCACATGTGAAACATTGAGGGAAAAGATGACCATAGAGTATACCATAAAACACATTTTAACAAATTTTGTAGAATTAATATCAGAACATCCCCATACTCTGATCACAATACAATTAAGGCAGACATCTTTTACAAAATTACTAAAACAATAAATAGATCTGAAAATTAAAGGCATACTTATAAATAATTCACGGGTTAAAAAATCATAAAAGAAATGTAAAGATACTTAGAACTCTTCAGTAACAAACATAAAATCTAGCAAAACTTTTGAGTAACAGCTCTAGCAGTCAGTACAAGAATGTTTTTAAAATTAATGTGCTATTACAAAAAAGAAAATGAGAATGATCATGAGGAAAGTAGGATGGATAAAGCAATAAAGATAAGTGGAAATAAATGAAATTGAAAATAAACATTTACAGAGAAGATCAACAAAGCTAAACACATGTTCTTTGGAAAGGTTGAAGAAACAATAAACCTTTGAGAAGGCTAATGAAGAGAAAAGAGAGAAGCCACAAACACATATTTGAAAGAGAAAGAGGTACATAACTACGAATAAAGGAGAGATTAAAAAGACTGTAAGGAATGCTAATTCTTTCTGCATTTGCATATTTGAAAGTTGCCAAGAGCATAGATCCCAAAAGTTCTCATCACCAGAAAAAAAAAATGCTGTGACTATGTATGGTGATGGTTAAGTAAGCTTAATGTGGTTATTATTTTGCAATACATAGATAATACTGAATCATAATGTATACCTGAAATTAATATAGTATTATATGTCCTTTATTCCTCTAAATAAATACATAAATACAAAAATAAATAAATAAATGGCATCTACATTGGATTACTGAACCAGTTTAAGGAAGGAAGGGAAGAAGGAAGGAAGGATGAATGATATTCAGAGAGTAAGCACAAATTGTCTTTTATAATAAATAAATTGAAAGAGCAAAGGGAAGACTTTCAACTAACTTACACAACACCTGTCAAAGTCCAGAGTTGAGTCTATCTAAAGAAAACAATATGGTCAGTTTCTACATTAAAGAGCTTCAGCAAAATCATTTGAAATATTTAAATGAAAAGCTAAAACAACTTCAGGACAATAATTTGGGAACTAAGAGGAAGCAAGTTATTTTCTAAGGAAAACATGACTTGTAAAAGCAAATTCCAAATTAAGTTGAAAGTCAAAGAAACCTCACAACCATTAAAGATTTTGAAAAACAATTATAAATCTACCCATAAAATCACACCACACTAAGACAATTTATTGGTAATACCTCTCAATCATTCTGATTAGAGGTATTTCTAATCTGTACAAATTCTTCCAGGAAATGGAAAAGAACTCTCACTCTGTAACCCATTCTACGAAGTTGGTGAATCTGGCTTTCTCCTGCAAATATAGGAAAGTGGCATACATAAACAGAAGGAAAATCACAGGTGATCTCACTTATGAATAGAGATAAAAACATTTTAGCAAATAAAATATACAATGTTTATTAAAAAAAAGAATTCAATATAGCTGCTATGCTATATGCCCTGAGTGTTTGCGCCCTCCTCCCAAATTCCTATATTGAAACCTAAACTCCAGTATGAACGGCGGGGGGGGGGGGGGTCCCGAGTGTTTGCGCCCTCCTCCCAAATTCCTATATTGAAACCTAAACTCCAGTATGAACGGCGGGGGGGGGGGGTGTCTCTGGGGGGTGATTAGGTTATGAAGGCAAAACCCTCATGCATGGAATTAGTGTCCTTATAAAAGAGGCCGCAGAGCACTCCCCTGCCCCTTGCACCACATGAGAGCACAGCAAAGAGGAGGGCTATCTATAACAAGGAAGTGGGCTCTCACCAGACACTGAATCTGCCAGCATCCTGGTCTTACATGCCCAGCCTCTAGAACTATGAGAAATAAATTTGTTGTTTATAAGCCACCCAGTCTATGGTATTCTGCCTGAATAGGTTAAGACAATGGCAAACTTTGATTTATTCTGGAAGTTCTACAATAGTTAAAAAGAGGGTTAAATAGTGTGGCACAATATAAAGAACCCATATAATCAGCATTGTTTTTAGTAGAAAAGAAACAAATGTCATAATAACAACAGATAATATAATGTTCATTATCAGAAGAATAAATAAATAAACTGTGACAAATATATTCTATGGGATAGTATACCACCCATGAAAACAGTGGAATTGAGAGTCCATGTACCAACACAAGTGAATTTCACAAAAATAATGGTGACAAAGGCAATTGATAAAATATATATAGTATAATATGATTGTTGCAAAATCTAAAAACATGCTAAACAATTCTACGTATCTTTAAGGATGCATACATATATATTAAAAGTGGAAATATATGTAGGAAATGATTTTCAAAAAACAATTTAAACATTAAAAAAACACTCAGTATTATGGTTACTTCAGAGACCCTAAAGATAGGAATGAGATCAGGAGTTTCGTATTTTAAGTAGGAGAGAGGATAAATGGATTTTCATTATATTAATCATTAGTTATCTTTTATGTTTGAAATATTATTAGCGTTACAATAAAATAAAATAAAATAAAATAAAATAAAATAAAATAGACCAGGCTTAAAGAGCTCCAGGCAGACAAATCCACCAGCTAAGCCATATAAGTAAAACAGTATATTCTTTCATGAAGGTAGGCCAAACTTACATTATATCTTGAAAATACCTCCGATAATCATAAACAAAACTTAAGCCATCTCCCTAAAGAAGTATAACATAATAATTTTAACCAATTTCCTGCTGTCTGGACATTCCCATGATAATAACCAGTCATTGTAAAAGTTGAACAACTTCCTCACTTTGACTTTGTAAGCCATCCTGAAATGTCATGCCCGTGAACTCCATACCAGTTTCAGGTTTGAACCACTTGTTTGTGAACAGTTTCTTTCCCATTCAATAAAATACTTATGTCACGTAAAACCCTCTCAATTTTCTTTTGACGTGTATAAATTCTTTTATGAGCAAGGCAAGGTAAGGAAGAGTAAGGAGAATAAATTTGATCGTCAATGGGCTGTATGTCCTAATAAGTTCGAAAGTTCGTTGGAATGGAAATACTAGAAAAAAAGATCTGGAAGGATAAGACATGGAAGTTAGAAGGCAGTTGCCTGAAAGTGAGTTTCAGAAATGCAAGGTTTAAGGTCATAATGAAATCTGTAATACATCTTTGGAGTGGATGGTTGTGATATGGAGAAAAAGATCATTGCTGTTGAGGAGGTCACAAAACTATAAAGTCACTGTGTTAGATAAATCCTTTCCCTGGAATTGGAACTTGGCCAGAATTATAACACAACCATGGAGAAGAAGAGGGAGGTCCAGTTTTAATGTATTCCTGGGTAAAGTCTGTAAGTCTCTGCTGACAATACGGTAGAGCCCGATTTTCGAAAGACCTGCGTTTTGGGCTTCTTTTTGTCTTTTGTTCTGTTCTAATAAAAAGATTTGAGAGAGTAAATGACAGGCAAGGAGACCATAAACACCTGCTGATCCCGGAACATGTGGTTGAGCAGTGGGGAGACTTTGCTTGATGGGACTCCAAGGGAGACAGGGTCCTCACGGGGTCGCTAAATTCAGGTATAGCTGGATCCTTAAGCAGTGTTCAAAGAAGAGACCGAGGCTTGCTAGAGGCAAATGCTTTTGAGTTACCGTGTTCTACAGTGGCCACAACCCAAGTGTGTGGGAAGGTGAGGGAAGGTGAGCTGGGCTGGAAATCATGCCAGGTTGGGTAATATATTCAAGAGGGATGATGGAGGGTCATCTGGGAATCTTGAGCGTTGAACCATTACTGTGACGCATGGTGGGAAGAGCCTTGGAGGCGTCTACAGAAAGGCAGGCAATGGTTGAAGTTAAACACCAGGGTATTTAGAGGCAGGAGACAAGCTTTGTCAGCTCAGAATTCAGATTTCTCTCCCTCGGCTGCCTGTCGTCATTCCTCCACATGCTCCTCGGCTCAGATCAATCCCTCTCCCCGGTGCCCTCTGTTTGAACTATTGCTGGGGTATCCTTTTGGCTTCCTCATGCAGCTGTGATGGTCTTTCAGAGCATGGTTTTTTCTTTTGAATTCCTGACAGCAGCTCGCGAAGTGCTGGATGCACGGTGGATATTCAATACATATTTGATTGATTGAGCTATAAATTTTATTTTTCTAAGTTACAACCGGCACTCAGACACTTGAGATACGGGTATAAATTGGAAAGCAAAGGATCTGAGCTTTTATTAGAAACTTTTTCATGTTTGAAAGAAAATCTTGGCTTGTAAAGGGTTTGCCATTACTCTTGCTTCCTCCCCAGCTCATCGCAAGCTAAGATTTATAAAAACATAAGTAGTTGCCGTGGAGACAATTGCTGGGCGCTAGAGGAGCCATTTGGGAATATAGCACTGCTACAATATTCAGCAGCAAGATTTTACATTAATTTTTTTGCTTTCAATAGTAAAACTGAAAATAAAATACTGAAAAAAATATTGAGTACTGGGAACTCGCTCTCTTCGCTACAAAGCTGATCGTCATCTGGTACGTAGCAACAGACACGCCTCTTTATGAAGATACTGAAATAATCCCACACTGGTTGGAAAAGAGCCAATGCTCCTTGCTGTCCACGGAGTACTACCCCGTGGCCTCAGCTGCCCTGTCCCTGTCCCAGTGTCCTCTGCTCCTCGTGTTCCAGCAACTCCACTTGACCCTGGCCAAGCAGGAGCTCAGCATCACGGCTGTAGCTTGCATACTGGATATCAATCATGGTGAATCTACCGGTTATAAAATAGAGTAAATATCATCTTTTACTATATTTATTGAAGTTATAAACTAGTGTCCTACAGACATGATTTGTGTGGCCCTCCCAGGGTTTTACATTCTTCTAAAATTACTAAGTAGCATTGAAAGCTCTAGGAGCTTCATGTAAAAATTCACGTTTTTAGCTCCTCTTGAAAAATTGGTGGTACTGATAACATCGGGCTTTTATTCCCAACAGCAACAACAACAACAACAACAACAACAACAAAACAAATCAGTGGAGTAGAGCACGATTGTCCCCCTTGAAACACTGTTTATACTTCTACTGGCAGGCGCCCCCACCTCTCACTGTTCATCCAATGGACTGCACCTTTTTCTGTTACTGGTTACTTCGTGGACATTTAAGTTTCCCAAATCAAATTGCTAGGAGCTGAGCTTGGTTCTAGACTCGGGGTCATTTGGTGTGATACCAGCTCAGTTCAGTGCACTCCTGCTTTGTCTCCACCTCTTCCATGTGCCTTTCCTTCTAGTAATTATAATCCAGCAACTCAACTCCCTTCAATTCTAATTCAAGACGGCATGTCCAAACTTTGCAGACAAGACAACCTTGTCTATGGTGCCTGTATTCTTAAATGTTCACATAAAAATAGCTAGAATTGGGGAAAATCATGAACATTAGTCTTGGTATTTACCACCAAGAAAAGATAGGAATGAAATTTTGTGACCTCTGCCATTTAGCTTTGCTCAGTAAATGAAAAATTAAATCTACAGGAAAACTGCTGCTAGCAATTATTCTGCTATTTCTGGAAAGAAAGTGCCCCAGCAGGGACAGGCCCAAGATTTCTATCTGCTCACCTGCTATTTCCTCCCTTAACTGTGACTACCACCTGTCAGCGGTGTGAATTCACAGCTCTACATAACAATAACAAGAGGGAATGTTCTGACACCACATTTAATCAGAATCCATGCCTCAGTTTTCTGTTGCTGCGTAACATACCATCCAAAACTTAGTTGCTTTAAGTAAGTGCTGTTGATTTGCTCGTGCTTCTGTGGTTCAGTAACTTGGGCTGGGCTGGCCAGGGTCATTCATGCCGTTGCACTCACCCAGCAGCTCAACTATGGTCTAAGATGGTCCTTGCACATCTCAGGCAATTAGTGGGACGTGCAGGAGGGGCACTGGGTTCTCTCCCACATGCCTGGGCCAGGCCTTTTGACATGGTGAGCTCAGAGCAACATTCCAGGAGGGTGAGAACAGAAGCTTCAGAATGCTTACAATGTCACTTCTGCCACATTCTATAGACCAAAGCAAGTCACAAGGCACCCCAGACTCAAAGGGTGGGAAAGTAAGGAGCTGCAAAGTTATGAGCATGCATTCAGGAGTGAGAGGAGATATGACCACCTTGTGTGCAAACACTCTACACATTCCACATTTTAACAGAAGAGAAGAATGATAGCAGAAAAGCCTTGAAAATGTATCTGAATCACATAACACACATTGGAAGTCTCTAGTGAAATAGAGAATGTACAGATAACAGAGGCTGGGCAGGAGTTCTGGTTTGGAATTCATTCAGGAAAGTCATGAGAGTGGAAAGGGAGCAAGAAGGGAGAACTGGGGACAGAGAACGGAGGAGGGAGGGTGAGGGCGGGAGGGTCTGAGAAGGAGAAGCCCCATCAAGGACCTGCTTCCTGAAAGAGCCAGCCACCAGCTGCCACAGCTCAGCCCAACCTCGCTCCCTCCCTCGCTCAGTGCTCGAAGCCCAGGCTGTGTTTTTGGATCCAGCCATCCCTGCCACTCTCATTCTAAGTGTAGGATCTCCCCATCTCAGACCCGATTACTATGATATTTTCCTCTTCTGGTGCACCCGCTCATCACACCTGCTTGGCTTAATTATTTTAAAAAATATTTGTATTTCTTTCTGCATAAGTAATGTATGCTCATGTTACAAAGTTCAAAAATTACAAAAGTTACACGGACAGAAATCAGACACTCGGAGAAGTTAAAGGACTTTTCTCCTAACAAGTGGCAGAACCTGGACTTGGCACAGGCTGACTGTAAGCCCACGCTCTTCACCGTGGCACTGGTGACCTCTCGCATCAGGGCTCCTCGTCTGCCCTGTGCACAGAAATGTTAGAAATTACATTTTCTCCCAACTATCAAAACCGGTAAATTGATCTTGATTAGCAAGGGAAAAGCATAGACCTGTACTTCTTGTCTAAAAAAATAAAGTCCTTAGAAGCAGTCAACTTTGTCTCTGTCCTAGAAATAAGTAGTTATGGGAATCAGATACCAAATGCTACTCATTCTAAGACAGAGAGTCATACCTGTGCACCTTGTCATGCCAATAAAGGCACTGAAATTGAAAGCAGAATTGAAAATTGGTTGTGACCTGCATCTATCAGCATCCTGGGAGTCAGTATGGAAGATGGAAAGGGAGAGAAGGCTTTGGGAGGTGGGTGATTGGCACCCAGGGAGGAAGGAAGGTCCCCTGGCTTCTGTCCCCATGTCTAGCCTCCTTACTTGAAAAGTTGCCTTGGATGGGAGAACTCCTCTGTTTGTGCTTCGTCAACTCAACTGAGAAAGGAGACATAGGAAGAAACATGACCATTTAGTTTCAAAATCTCAAACCCACAGTCTTTGGGTAATGCATCTTGCTATATTTATGCTACAGACAGTACAATGGGGTGTGCCTGCTTGTGTCTGATCAATTGCTGGCGTGTGCATTTTGCCCATAGAACCTTTACCTGCAGCACCTCCCACAGTGAACATCTCTAAGGGCCTGCTGAGTCTTAAACACTGGACTTGTGGCGATACGAGAAAGAGCAAGGCCATCCCGCACACTGGACTGTTCCTAGGACCATCCTACAGCGAGGCAGACTTTTCTAAAGCTGGACTTTTCAGCTCTTCTTGACCTTGCTAAACTTCTGGTAACCCCTTTTCATTTATCACACAATGCCATCTTGCTGAAAACGTTGTGTGTACATTTCTGGCCATTTATAGCGATTCTGTAGTCAGAGATATTTGCACCCAAAAGGATAGGTTTCTCCCCACTTTTTGGAAAAGTGATTGGGGCAATTTCTGACATGGGCTTTGAATCAGCCACTTAAGCTACCCAGACTACTGGAAGGGAGATGAATCTTCCTGCTGCCTGATGAAGAGAACTTCCTCAAGACATTATGACCAAGATAACATTAATTCTCAAAGTTGAAGTTTGAGTCCATTTCCTCTTGTCAGAAGAAAATCCTCTTTTATCTTCTCCCCTTGAATTTCATAAGTAGACCACTAGGGAATCAAGTCCTCCAAGGACACTTTGGAGAAGTTAATGGGTCAAGAGGAGTAAAGTGGGAATGCTTTTTCCCACACATTACACAAAATCCTTGCAATTCAACCACAAAAATGACTTACCTGAACACTGAAGTTCTTCCCCATTAAAGTGGGTAAAGGGAAGGATATAAAAGTCAATAAGATTGCATTTTACGGTAAGAGGCTGTCTCAAGTCTCAAAAATACAGACAGTGCATCTTCATAAATCATTCTTCCACTGCATATGATCTAATTTTCCAGAAAAGATGTTTGCAGAAGATTTGTAAAGTATAAGTTGAATTTTTAGGTATAAAATGTAGTACAAATTATCTGCTGTTTTATATATTATGTCTGAAAAGTAACTGGTTTCTTCAGTCTGTGTGTGTGTGAGAGAGAGAGAGAAAGAGAGAAATAAGAAGGAGGGTGAAGAGTTAAGTTTCCTGTTTGCATTCTAGAGACAGAAATATACCTTCTGTCTTTAGCAATTACAGGGTCACTGGGGAAGCAAAATCATGACCCCCAGGGTCCCTGCTCCAGTCATAGGACCACCCAGGCAAAGGCAGGCTAGTCCTAGAACCCGGCTCTTCAAAGTTAGGGACTCATCTCAAACTCCAGATAATTAAATATAAATTATACCTTTCTGTATTCTATTTTGTAATATCACAGTGGCCTTTGCCTTATGACACACTTTTAGTTTATAGTGACTTGACAGTAAGCAAACTTCTCAAACAAAATATTTGAATGAGGGAAGGTGGGGGTGAAAGGGCCTCCAGTCCCAGTTCTTGACTCCCTCATTCCTCCCTCTCTGACGGGCATCTGAAGCAGGTGACAGAGGCGAACACAATCTTGATGAGTCATTCCCCATGTGCAGCCCCAGAGTGTAGACCCATTTGTAATCAAGTTACTGAAGTCACTGGGGGATCAGGTGAAGTCTCTCACAGACTAACTAGGCAGTAACGGTGAGAGAGCAAAATGGCTCCTTTTCACTTCATTCCTTCTAGTGAGACCTCTGTGATTGCTTTAAAGAAAATCTTGGTGTCTGTCACAAAAGAGACAGGAGTACAAACAAAGGGCTTGCTCTGAATAGATCGTTAATCAGTACCAATACCTGTGACACAAACCCATCAGGTAATTCCTGCCCCATTTGCCAAAAATATATATATTATTTTCTCTGACATCTTCAACTCACATATCAGGTGTGAAAACACTGAAGTCTTCAGACAAGCAGGAAAATGAAGTGCCTGCTGAAACTCTGGGAAAAGGACCTTGTTTGTCTCTATTATCTCAGCAAAATCGCCCTCATCTCTCCTCTACTCACAGCTCCTTTCTGGAACAATAGTCTGGAATCATTGTCAAAAGTCACTGCCCACTTGACAAGAGGGATGTTGTTTAAAGATTTATTCTGGAATCCAGATTCCAAGTACACATTTAAAGCAAGGCTTGTTATTTACCAGCACACTTTCCAAAGAGGGCTTCTGTTTTTCTACAGGAATGACGAACTGGACACATACAGGACTCATTTCTCCGGCTGCGGTTGATTATGGAGAAAGTGGGTTGCTTGACCAAATCTGCAATGCTGTGAGATCAGTCAAGAGATGTTTATGGTTTATCTACTATAATTAAGGTAGTGGAAAGGCTGCATGGGTATCTAAGCTTCACTTTGATTGATTAAAACAGAGAATTTGAAAATGAAACTATCCTGAAAAACCTGGGTGCTGTGATCTTTGCATGCCCACACTGTATGCCAGAAAATGCTATTAAAATTTGTCATCATAAGTAAAGGAGTGAAGAAAAAAAATTAGTGCAAAATATATGCAACACCATTGCCATTCAAATAAGTGTTTGCTTTAAAAAGTAAATGATACGAAATACATGCTGAGAGTCCATCCTGGGTACCACCCCCAACATGGCCATCAATGCACCGACCAACTTGGGCAAATCCCCCTCCGTGTGTGAGTTTTAGTTTGCTCATCTGTAAAGCCAGGCAGCTGGAATGGGATGATATATTACATCTATTGTGGTATGAAAATTCTATGATTTTGCGATTCAACCTGAGTCGAAGAGTGAGTCACTCTTCCATTAACACTGAATTACTTTTAATGGAAAATAGATAATAAGCATCAAGATAGCAAAACACATATTTTTCTTTTCATCATTAATATATATCTCCAAACACTTAAATCCACAGTACGCCGGATTGAATTACATAATTACCATGCAACCTCTACTGGTATTAACTACAAATGCTTTATTTTGTCAAGAGTCAGTTTCTCAGAATAATTAAAAATTCTGAACATTGAGTTCTTTACAAAGTGCACTTATCAATCACTAATACTCATTTTTATTTTGTTGTGATTAACTTACCTCTTGTCTTATTATCATAATTGGTTGTAATTTCCTTGGTCTTCCCTTGCTGTATAATCTACAATGAACATTTGGGGGAACATTAAAGGAACTGGTATTTTCATAATATAAGTAAAGGCTGAGATACAGTTAATAATTACTCTCTGGAATATTAAGCAACAGATGATGATCAGCTGTTTTTCATTTCCACAAAGAACAAAGAAAGACTAAAGCAGCAACAGGAAAGCTTGTGATGACCAAAAGACTACATTCTGATCATTGTTACTTTGTAGAATTTGATACCAAGAAACTTGGCAAGATTATTGTTCTGGATATACTTGAAAATATGGCAGATATATTTGGGGTAGCTGAATTGAAGAGCCTCTTAAAAACAAGACAGAAAATCAACTTCTCTCCTAGTCCCATTTGAGAAATGGTTGGAAGAACATTAACACCCTACCTGTTCTGGTGAAGTTCCTGCAGGATCCTACTCCTGATTCCAGGAGACCTCAGTATATTAATAGGCAGCCAAGAACTTCTTTCTATTTACTTCTACAAAAATTGAGACTCTATTCCTGAGTTTGTATCAGTGTTAAACATAGTTTCTAGAAACTATATATAAGCTCAGCCACATCAATTACACAAATATGCCCCCCCAGGAAATCTGGAACAGACCTATATTGCTTCAGCATTTCCATGGAAAAGGTTTCTGAAGCATTTTGGCCACTCCTTTGGGGTCTCATAAGCAAAAGCATAATGGTGGCATTGTCATTCATCAGCCAGATGTCACTGTAGGAGAGGGAGTGGAAGGGTGGGCTAAGGCAGGCCTTAATAGGAATTAAACAATAAATGAATGTATTTTTTAAGGATTTTGTTTATTTATCTGAGAAAGAGCTAGAGAGAGAAAGAGAGAGAGAGCACAAGCAGGGTGAGGGGTGGAGGAAGTGGGAGAAGAAGACTCCCCACTGAGCAGGGAGCCCCAACATGAGGCTCAATTCTAGGATGCCAGGATCCGGGATCAGGACCGGAGCTGAAGGCAGACGCTTAACCCACTGAGCCACCCAGGCGCCCCAAACAATAAAGGAATATTAACGACTGCTATATTTTACCGAATTTTATGTATTCTCTCATGTAATCTTTGCAACAAACCCAAAGTCATGTTCTCAGAAATGTTCACTCACTTAGGGTTGTACAACAAGTAAATGGAAGAGTGAGAATTTGAATCTAGATAAATGTCTTTATTTCAAAAGGGTTAATGAGAGGAACAATCATGGGCAACATTTTCAAATAGATAATTTCTGGTTTGGAGTCTTTATCTATACATTTCAACCACATCAACTCATCTCACCCAATTAATCTAAGATTCATAGTTATTAGAATTGCAAAGTAGTGAAGAAAAAGTAGATTCAATAAAAAAATGATATTGGGTAGCCATCTCCTACAGGAAAAATCAAAACTAAGTTGTATCCTTTCCTTTGCATTTAAAGTGTTCAAAGATTTTAATATAAGTAAAAATGAAACCATGAAAATGGTTGAAGAAACAGGAGGGAAATTTAATAATCTGAGTAGGGAAGCTCTTTCTAAGAATAATACAAAACTTAGAAGACATAATAAAAAGTATGATAAATTAGACTATGCTAAAAATAAATTAAACATGGCAAAACACAATAAGCAATGTCAAAAGAATGCTAACACCTGGGGAAAAATTGCAATTTGTATCATAATCAAAATTTTCCTAAAGTATGAAGATTTCATACTTTCATACTTTCATTTGTAGACAAATGAATATATAAAACACCCCAAGACAGGATGCTGATAATGGGGAGGCTGTGTACATATGGGGGTAGAGGGTGTACGGAAATCTCTGTGCCTTGTGCTCATTTTTTTTTCCTTCTGCCCAATTTTGCTGTGAATCTCAAACTGCCGTAAAAAATAAAGTCTCTTAAAAAAACCCCAACAAACCCACAACCATCCAATAGAAAAACAGGCATCGGATATAAAGAGATCGTTAACATGAAAAAGTTTAAAATACCTCTTAAATATAAGAAAAGATATTTAATCTGACTTATAATAAAAGAAAAAAAACATCATAAAGATACCACGTTTTGTGTATTAGATTGGCAAAAATTAAAAGGTCTTATTCATATATCATGTTGAAAAATGTGGAAAAAAGGGTGTTTTATCAATTCCTCACACATTTCTGAGCGGATTGGTATACTCTCCATATAGGGCAACTTGATAATATCTCACAAAAATTTTAATGCACATACTCATTTTCTCTAGGAATTCATCATTCTGATATAAATCCATATGTGTGAAGCTTTATATGTACAATATTATTCATTTTGAAATATTCATATCATTACATTTTTTTTCTAAGAGAAGATTGAATATTCATATTCATTACATTTAGCTAATAAGAAAAGTTTGGAAGCATCTTTGGTGTCTCTCAATAGGAGACTAGTTAAATCAATTACTGTTCATTCTTAATGTTTGGTTTGTGGGAGGACGTTCCTGCCACATTTTTTTATTTCCATCAAAATGAATTTTTCCTAAGCATTCTAATTTCTTGGTGCATCATTTACTTAAGTGAGTTGCCTAGCTAGTGAGTCTGAGTGAGACACTGGGCCAGTGTAACTTAGCCCGACCGTGTTTCCTTTTGGAATCTGTCTGCTCCACATTCAGATCTGCCTCACCAGGTCACGAGCCTTTCAGGGAGGGAACCGTGGAGGGAGGCCTGTGGCTCTCTGAGCTGCCTGTGACTGGACGGTAAATCTGTGTAATCTGGGGTTTCAGTATCAGGAAATTGTTGTTGCTGCATTCTCTCATATCAGTTTATCAGTAATAAACATAGTTTGCTCTCCATCTGCTTTGTGCTTTGTCTTATTTTCTCAAAAAATACGAACTCCAAACCTACGAAAGAAAAGGACAGGGGTCATTTACTGTGCCTCTCTTACACAATACATACCTTTGAATCCTAGTCTCTCCCCCAAATGAGAACTCTTTCGTGGTCCAGGTAGGAGATCATCTCCGAGTTAAATGGAGGGAGAAAGAGCAAGGTGCGGGACAGGATGGGCAGAGTGCTACCATTTGGGTAAAGAATGGAGGAGAGAACATATGTTCGCCCGTATCTGCAGGACAGAGCTCTGAAAGGGGACAATGGAAACTGATAGCCTTGGCTGCATCCACACAACAGGAGAGAGAGGCGGGGAGGGGGCGGGGGGACAGAGAAAGGAGGAGATTTTCCATAGTGTTCACTTTTGTACCTTTTTGAGTTTGAACGCATGAGGGCATATGCGCACATGAGCTCATTTCTTCTGTGGTACGTTTCCAAAATTATCTGTCTCTTCCCCTCTCTTTCTTGCTCCCCTGAGAACTAAGAAGACCTTTGCCTGACCTTCTTCCTCCAAGAAAGACTCTTTCCACAGTGTGACTGGGGCTTGGTGATGCAGAATCAGGAGACAGGGAGGGGGTGGCAACAAGTTCAATAGAAGAGGAGGCCAGAGGGGAGCTGAGATTGTTTGAGAGAGATGGGTACGAGATGAACTGGGATTTTGAGGAGAGTAGGTGGGAGAGAAGCAAGGACTTTTAGGAAGTACCTCTGAGAGTTTGCATAAATTCCGTGAGCTTTGGGTTCTGACAGGACTGTGTGGGTCACAGCCTCAGTGGAATTACAAATATTATGACTTGGAGCAGAAAATGGTCATGATGATGTCTTGCTGCCTTGGACGGCCCCAATATCACCATCCCACAGACACATGAAACAGCTTATGAGGATTAAAACTCTCCCATAGATAGACTTCTACTGATTCACTTATTATGGAGAGACATAGCCTACAACCTGAGCCACTAATGAGTCGTCAAACCACATATCTGTTTTCTGCTTTCATTTCTTCCTAAAGAACATAATAGGGGTACCAATGGCCTTAGTGTCTTGGGAGATCCCAACGACCAGTTTTGTTCAACACCAAATATCAACTATCAGCACTGGGCAGTCACTCTGGACAGAGAGCTAATTTCACCAGCACCTCTGCACGCTGAGGCTCCTGCAGGACCCGCGGTGAGGAGAGCTCACCTTAGACCCTTTTCCCAAACCCACTGAGCCTACACTCCCCATCTTTCCCTCCCTGACTGTTTTTCTTTTCCCCAGTTTAATCTCCAAATCCTCAGTTTGGCTATTCATATAGGACGTATTTTCACTGATGGGACTGGCTTACCATTTATATGTAAAATACAATTCTTATTTCCACAATTCTTATGCAGATCATTAAGAAGTATCACATTGTCTTTGTTACAAACACTCTTTCACCTCAACGTGCAATCCTGTTCACATGTTTTCAGTTTTCACAGTTCGTTGCTCACATGGCTCGTAACTTGGAAATACACACACACACGGGGAACCTTGGGTTTAAATGAGATTTAGTGACACTGGTCCTCTCTGCTAAGATCTATTCAGGAGTTTGTTAGAGTCCTTGGGTTTCCGGCATTATCATTTGTTTCTATGACGATGGTAGTGATGGGAAATAATCACCAGCAAGGACTCTTGTCCTCTAGTCAGAGAGGTTTGGGATATGAAGAGAGAGCATCATAGAAATTTAATTTAAACCTCTAGGGGGAAAAATTTTGCCACAATAAATGTTGACTGTCATGCAGATACCCAAGCAGGAGCAGAATTCCCTACAGAATAGAGACTACTCTGAAATACATCACAATAAGGAATCCTTTCTTAGACTTTTTTTTTTTTTTTTTTTTTTTTTAT
>NC_048227.1:89790805-89961536 GCF_002007445.2 Ailuropoda melanoleuca | reverse complement strand
CAACAATTGCTGGAGAGGATGTGGAGAAAGGGGTCCCTCCTACATTGTTGGTGGGAATGCAAGTTGGTACAACCACTCTGGAAAACAGTGTGGAGTTCCCTTGAAAAGTTAAAAATTGAGCTACCCTCTGATCCAGCAATTGCACTACTGGGTATTTACCCCAGATACAGACGTAGTGAAGAGAAAGGCCATATGCACCCCAATGTTCATAGCAGTTTTGTCCACAATAGCTAAATCGTGGAAGGAGCCGAGATGCTCTTCAGCGGATGACTGGATTAAGAAGTTGTGGTCCATATATACAATGGAATATTACTCAGCTATCAAAAAGAATGATTTTTCAACATTTGCTGCAACATGGACGACACTGGAGGAGATAATGCTAAGTGAAATAAGTCAAGCAGAGAAAGACAATTATCATGTGGTTTCTCTCATCTATGGAACATAAGAACTAGGAAGATTGGTAGGGGAAGAAAGGGATAAAGAAAGGGGGGTAATCAGAAGGGGGGATTAAGCATCAGAGACTATGGACTCTGAGAAACAAACTGAGGGCTTCAGAGGGGAGGGAGTGGGGGAATGGGATAGACTGGTGATGGGTATTAAGGAGGGCACGTATTGCATGGTGCACTGGGTGTTATACGCAACTAATGAGTCATCGAACTTTACATCAAAAACCAGGGATGTACTGTATGGTGATTAACATAATATAATAAAAAAATTAAAATAAAAAACATAACTGACACCCCCTGCTCCACTTCCACACTCGGCCGTTGCGATGAGTCCCCAGTTGCGTGTTTCTGCTCTTCCTCCACAACTGCGGACTCTGCTCTCTGCTCATGGGGTGGTTTCTCCTTATTTAAAGCTCCATGGCCTCCTGGCTTGCCGCCCCTCTTATTCCTTCTACTGCCTTTTTTAAAAGTGTTTTTTGCTTCCACTGACCCAACTGCCAGTCTCCTTTGCGTGCATCTCCCTGGGGTGTGTACCCCACCCCCGGCAGTGATTGGATTTAAATAGATTGGCCACATCACTGTGCACAGCGTCCTGCTGGATAGGAGTCTCGTATCAAGCTGGCTTGCAGACCTCTGGCCACATAGAAATCTCTGCCTCTGGGTCACTCAGCCTTGTCCCAATCTGCGGTAGCCAAGGGAGCAGGAACATATTGCACAAATGACCCACAGTGTCTAGGACATCTCAGAAAGGTGTGGCAGGTACTCAGAGGACAACTAGAGGCCCTTCTTCCATGGCTAACCCCGTACCTCAGGAAAACAGGGTAACTGTGTTTCCGGACTGTAGCTCAGGAAATAGAAGCCTAGTCAATTGTACTGTGCTGTGTGAACAGACATTGCCAGAGGATGAAAAGCAAAATTCCAGATCACAGTGATAGTTAAATCACTGCCCAGCAGGGAGCATACCCAGACAGGGAAGCTCAGGGGTCACCTGAAAATTGCATTTCTTGCAGAGATACGCTGTTTCCTTTGAAGCCATGTATTAACCCTCCTTGTTCTGAGCCCAGGCATGCCAAGCAGCCTTTAGATAAAACCAGCTTTATGTTGTCTGCGTACAGGACAGGTGTGAATGGCTTTGTCAACATGAGTGCGCAAGTCTACCTGACAGTCATATTTCTCATTGTGAATAGGCATTCTGGGGTGTGTGTGTGAGTGTGTGTGAATACGTGTGTGTGTATCACACATAGATGTTTCTAGACAATATGGATAGATTTACATAACACATACTGTATAATATGTATTATATTATATGTAATAAAAAGCCTATCAATAAGCTCTATTACATATGAGAGAAATACATATGTTATACATGATAGAAATATATAGATAGATGTAGACAGTTATATAATTATATATTTCTATAATAGATATCATATATTCTATTGTGTACATTCTATTATATTTATATATATGTATATCATAAGATAATATTTGCTGCTGTGAATATATCCCTGAGAGATAGGAAAACTCACCAAAATTAAGATTCTGGACATGTAAAGTTAAGGACCAGCCCTGAAATATGATAAATGTCTCCAAGGTAAATCTCATTGTGAGGGGCTCTAGCTCAGTTTCAAGGTACCTTCCCCATACTCTGCACGTCTGCCCACCATGAGCAACACACTTGCTATTTGAAACTTTAGTGCAAAATACTTCCTTCTCAAGAGAATCCCGTTAGTATCTGTTCAATAATTAATCAGCATCATTTTAATTTAATCAGACTGTTAGCCATTACATTGCACACTGGGTTCCAAACTGAGTCATAGAATATAGCCAAGTGGAAGAAAAAAATATTTAAAGATATCCTTAAGAACAATCTGAAATTGAGATAAATATGCTCTTATTAAGGATTATGGGCTCACACTGGGCTGTTCAACATCCCAGTCTTCAACCTGTACTCCTGCCTCCTGTTCAGGGGCTCAGGACGCTTCTGTGACCGATACCTCTCATGCATACCCAGACCGAGGTTCAATATGGTGGTGTTCAGGTGACAACCACTCTTCCACTGTTCCATCTTACTGAGAATTTCAAGGGCACTGGTCCCATCGCAGTCTAAGTGAGCGTAATCTGGAGTTTCACAGTGTGCAGCCTGCATGAGTCCATGCACTGGTGTGTTACACTTGCCTGTGATAATAGTAACTCTTTAAATTAATAAACTTGTGATCGTGGGTAAAGAGCAAAGGACAAGAAAATGATGGAGGTAATTTGAGGGGCAATAGCACCTTTGATAGATGAAAATACTCTTCTGAAACATGACCATAATTAGATAGATGATAATTAGGTTATTAAAATAACAATTATCTTAAATTTCCATGTCAAATGTTCTTGAGCAAAGAGTCTTTAATGTGAGGGATAACATAAGCATTAATGAATAGAACAAATTGAGTATTAAAACAGGTGACAAGAATTTTATGTTCTGAGAACCCCACTGTTAAGTTGTTTAGAAGTACAAGATGAACCTTGGGGAAGAGTGAGGGTATTCACATTATTCCAATATATCTCATAACATAAATTTTTGCTTTCAAGTGGAAAGAAGGGGTAATATTGATGGATTCAGATTTAGGTGGGTTGAATATTTAAGTATTTTAGCAATAGTTAATTACTAAAATGGTAACTTAGAAATTGTTAATTTCCTTTGTCTCTCTTTACTAACTTCTTGAAGCTACTGTAAGTAACCCAGAGCCGTCATGTACCTGTTTATAAGAAGCTTTAGTCTTTTGCTTGCTTTCTTTTTATTTGATTTATACTGATTGTCTCAGTTTAAACTACTGCTGTCTCTTCACTTTTTCTTTTGAATTCTTAGAAAGAATGGAAAAAACCATAATTATAGACAATTAGGGAACACCAGGCCTCACTGTATATACATTTACTAAAAGCAATCAGTGATGAAATGTTTAATGTTCGAGCTCAGAAAGAACCATAGTCGTTGACATCGTTCTTTAAGGTTCTGAAAGAAGAAAACTGCATAAAGAGGAAATATTGCTTTGTGTCTGGGGTCAAGGCTTGAGAGATTAACGGTAAATATAAGAAATTGCTCGGGGTTGGTTTACCTGTGGCTGGTAATTCCAGAAAGCACACTATATCTTCATTCTCTGGAAATTGGCTTCTATGAGTTTCCAGTGTGTGTGTGTGTGCGCGCCTGTGTGTGTGTGTGTGAGTGTGTGTGTGTGTGAGAGAGAGAGAGAGAAAGAGACAGAGGAGTTGGGGAGGGGGAGAGAGAGAGGGAGAGAGAGAGGGAGAGAGAGAGGGAGGCTACTTATATGCAAGAATGTCTCACTTCCTTCAATCAGAAAAATCATTTTGAATATAAATTGTTTGATTGTGGGGGTGGTTATGAGATTCTTTCTGCTTAAAAGTAGCAATTCTCCACCCCATTAATTCCTTATTCAAAGTTCTTTGTTTAAACACTGATGTTTGTCTCCTGCTTGGAGCTGCTGATTTGGAAAGAATCCTGCCACATTCATTAACCACCCAAGCATCCAGGATTGTTGTTGCATTATCTCATTAAATGAGTGGTTATTTTTATGATGCATTATAAAAAAGCACAAGACCTACTTCCTGTCATGAAATACCCACACTGATTAAAAAACAAACCGGGCAGAATGGCCTCAAATTTTGCTTTTGCCAAATTGGCAATGACCGTGAAAACTTGTATTTCTGCAAAATAGTTTTAAGATGAAATCCCACCAACAACTATTATTGCAAGGTAGAACAGCACTAAAATAACCAGTGTGAGGAGATTCTGGAATGGTCTGCATCATATGCTAAAAATGCTTAGAAGCATCTGAGGTGAGCGTGAATCAGAGAACTAAGGAACACGATCTGAGCAAATTGAGCATGTCTCTTCTCACTTGCCTTGTTCCCTCCCCCTTCCTCCACTGTCTCTCTTCCAGTACAGTCTCCATGGGGCCCCTGAAATGTTCTTCCTTAGATTTTAGCTGGTTAAAGCTCCTAGATGTTCCCTTCCTGTTTACAGTGGAAGTCCCAGCTTGCTGGCATTGCAAACAGTGCCCTCTGAGTTTTGATTTCTGTCTCTCCGGATGATCGTCTCCTACCCCCACTGGTCCTCTAACGCCCGCAAGTCCTTGCCCTATCTCTGAGTTTTATGCCGAAGGCCCTTCCTACCTGGTCTGCATTTCTTTCTTGGTCCTTCAAATTCAAGGTCAGAGATAATTTCTGCAGGGATTCCGCCTCACTCTCCTTTTTCTCCTCCAAACATATCGTTGCATCATCCTGTAATGGGGGGGAGCTGTCATTTGAGAAGGTATCTGCTGGACGTGGGTATTTGGAATTAGGGTTATTGCCTTTAAGTTTAGTTGCTTAAGCGAACACACTGTTCTGGAGATCGGATGCTCATTTGGGTTATTTAAGGATGCTGATGGAGATGATGTGGTTGGCAGAGGGCACTGAAGCCCTCGGTCCATCGGGGCAGCAACCCTACAGAGCATTTGTGGACATCTCCTAGTCACACCTGCATTTGAACCCCTTTGGGTCAGAAGCTTTCTCATTTCTGTGTCCCACTGGCTAGTAGGGTCAGGTCCTTGAAGGACTCAGGAAATGCTTGCTGAATCGGATATTTTAGTTAATCATAATAAGCATATTTTGAATATTTTAGTCTTAACACACAAAGAGTATCTTTCCTGACAAAACGATAGCGACGAGTAAGTGAACTAGTCTTTGGATTCCTAAGGAACCTGATGCATGCTTCGGTTAACCCCCAGAAGTAACTCCATGAGCACATATTATGGCATAACAGAAGCCACCATCAGAGGAACGCAAGAGATGATTAGTTTCTGTCTTGACCCCTCTCCCTGCGTCCGGCGTCACCCTTCAACCCTCCCCCACCATGCTGCCACCAGGCAAATGTTGTGTCACAACCAAGACAGGCTGTATGGTTGGCAGCCAAGAAATCTCACAAAGTGACTTTTACTACAGTAAATTTGCCATGGTCCAAGGCTTATCCCTTAGTCTTGAAAGTTCTGAAATTCAGTTACAGTCACTTTGTCAGGATCTTAGCATCTCCCCTCAAGGATTCTTCCCCTGAATTCAAAAACATGGATTAGGCATTCTTTCTAAATGGTAGCACAGGATTCTGTATTTACCTCTGTTCAAGCCCTTACTCTCTAACGTTCATACTCATGTCTGTCTCCCTTATCAGACTATTGACTTCTTTAAGTCAGGGCTGGTCCTGTCTATTTATCTATATCTCCCTGTAAAGAGGATGTCAATACATGTTTGATAAATAATGAATGAATGCATGTATTCCGTTCGAAGATGCTTAATCTTTTGAGCAAATGTCACAAGATTCTGGAGTCTAAAACTGTATTGTCAGTTTAATCGTTTCTCAGTTAGAAATACAACTGCCAAGGTATGGCACCTTCACTTCTTTGGTCACGAGGTATGTGGCATCTGATCTGTGCATTTCCAAGATGACCCACTCTTTGTCAGGGCCGCATTTTAGTCCTGTGACTCTTCAGTTCTGCGCTTTAATAGCTGACCAAACTTCTGTTCTCCTGGGCACATTCTCCTCTCGGTACATGTATGCCTCCAGCCAAATTTCTGTTGATTCTTTCAACAGAAAGGAGTCGTTCTAGCTTCTCAAGATGGCCTTGTCTATTTCTTCCTGATCCATTACGCGTGACTTATAATTTAACTCTCAAGGGGGAAATCTCGGGGAGCCAATGGGCTTTACTTATTCATTACCACCACATATGGCAGATATTATTATTTCCCTATTTTACAGATGAATAAAGCAAAACCTAGAAAGGTCGAGGTAATTGAACAAGATGATACTATTCTAAAGGGGCAAAATTTGGATGAAAACTGATGTCTTTTGCTTCCTAGTCTGTGCTGCTTCTGTCATTTAAAAAAAGTTGTTGAGGTATAATGTACATGAGAAAACTGTATACCTCCGTGAATTTCTGTGAATTGGACAAAACTGTGCAATCACTGATCAGACCAAACATCATCATATTCTCAACAACCTGGAAACCCCATTCACTCTCCCTTCCAGTCACTATTCCATCCCCGACCTGAGGCGTATCCAGTCTCCAGTTCTGGGCATAGATGGTTTTCTCTAATTTTACACTTTACATAAACAGGATTACATAGTATGCATACTTTTTGCATCTGTCTTCTTTTACTTCTTTAACTTAAGTGTTTATGACACTTAGCCATCTACTTGTAGTTTTTCATTCTCATGGCTACATAGAATTCTATACTATGAAAAGATCACTATTTCTTTATCCATCTGCTCTTGATGGGTGTTTGGATTATTCATAATCTGGAACTATAATGGATAGGGCTGCTGGGTATTCCCTTCCCTTAAAATTCTGACCAGGCATCTCACATTTTAGAGACAGAAACACAAATTCATGGCAGAATCAATCAAGCCGATTGTTTTTAAAATGTTGGTTTTACCCTAGAATGTCAAGGGTGGCATAATATTAAAATCAATTAACATAATTAGCAAAAGACTAAATGAGAAAAGGTATAACACTCTAAAGAGATATACTTTTTTTCAATAAAATTCACTATCCATTTTCAATAAAAACTCTCAGCAAACTAAGAACAAAAGGAAATTTTCTTAACACATTAAAGGGCTAGGAAAATCCTATAGTAAACATCATACTTTTTTGAAGTGGGGAAAAGCATTGTCTTTAAGATCTGGAGCAAGCAATTGTGTTTTTTCTCACTACTATTCATTCTGCTGAAGGTACTAGCAAGCACAGTAAGATGTGAAAACAAAAGTTGAAAGGTTAATGAAGAAGAATAAAAGTTTTATTATTCAGAGATGATATGCTAACACAAAAAATAAAAGACTATCTGCATAAAATTTTAGAAATAATGGATGTGGAGAAAAGGGAAGCCTTGTGCATTTGTTGGTGGGAACGCAAGCTGGTGCAGCCAGTGTGGAAAACAGTATGGAGATTCCTCAAAAGATTAAACATAAAATTACTATATGTTCCAGCAGTTCCACTTCTGAGTATTTATCTCAAGTAAACGTAAACACTAACTCAAGAAAATACATGCACCCCCATGTTCACTGCAGCGTTATGTACAACAGATATAGAAATAACCTAAATTTCCATCCATGGATGAATGAAGAAAGAAATTGCCTGGTGGAGTATTAACCATAAAAAAGAATGAAATCTTGCTATTGTGGCAACGTGGACAGACCTTGAGGGCATTATGCTAAGTGAAATAAGTCAGACAGAGAAAGAGAATGTTGTATCTCTCTTATATGTGGAGTCTAAACAAACAAACACAAGCTCACAGATTCAGAGAGCGGATTGGTGGTTGTCAGAGGTGGGGATGGGGGGCAGGAGAAATGAATGAACGCTTGTTGGCTTTTTTTTTTTTAGTTTAAATAAATTGAATAAAAATTTTAAAAATAAAATAAGTAATAAAAAGAAATAAGAATTGAGCAAGTTTGGAGTTGTCATATAAATTTTTAAAAATTAGAATTTCAATATATGAACAAAAACAGGTAGGATATATAATTTCTTTAAAAATACAGAATTTAAACAACATTAAAAATATATCATCTAAAAGTAACTTTAAGAAAAGAACTCCTGGGGCGCCTGGGTGGCACAGCGGTTAAGCATCTTGCCTTCAGCTCAGGGCGTGATCCCGGTGCTCTGGGATCGAGCCCCACATCAGGCTCCTCCGCTATGAGCCTGCTTCTTCCTCTCCCACTCCCCCTGCTTGTGTTCCCTCTCTCGCNTGTGTTCCCTCTCTCGCTGGCTGTCTCTATCTCTGTCAAATAAATAAATATAATCTTTANAATAAATAAAATCTTTAAAAAAAAAAAAAGAACTCCTACAAATCAATAAGAAAATGACATGGAAATATTGACAAAAGCCTTGAAAGAGGCATTTCATTGAGGAAGTCTCTGTGGTATAGAAATACACACATGAAAACATACTCAGTCGCACGAGTAAGCAAGGAAATGCATGCACATTCACTGGAATTCATTTTCGTTCTAGCACATTCACAAAAACTGTGTTGTCAAGGATATGGAACAGCTAGTAAACTTATGCACTGCTGGTAGTATATAATCACTTTAGAAAACAATTTAGCATTATCTGGTAAAGTTGATTTTGTGCAGTGAATATAACTCAACTATTCCACTCCTGGATATATACCTTAAAGAAAAACTTTGATGTATATACATGTCTATCTACAGTAGAATGGAAAAAAAATTGGAATCATCATATGAGAGATTACTATATATCAGGGGAAATAACTACATTTCAGCTGCCTGCAAAAACAGATAAATATCAAGAACATAATATTGAACAAAAAAGCAAAGTTGGAGGTTAATAGAGTCAGTATGATTCCTTTTATATGAAGTTTAAAGACAGAAACGACTGAACGCTATATTATGAAAGCATTGGTGCATATTTGGAAACTCTATAAAGCAAAGCGAGGAAATGGTAAATACAAAGATAGAATGATCTTTACCAAGGAGGGAGGAAAGAATGGGATGATTTGAGAAGGTACACAGAGACTCTGAAAGGTAACAAACAACAATGGCCTTTACATTTTTCATCTGCATGGTCCCAGCCTAGGAGGGGCTGATATGCAGCTGGTACAAACTGGCAGAGCCAGACTATTACATCCCTACTCATTGTAAAGAGTTGCTTCAAGGAGACCTCTGAGTGTCCCCTTCCAAGCACTTGCATTGCTCCCACCTCTTAGTTCACATACATGCAATTTAATTACTGATATTTTGTGTTTCGACCAACTGACTATGTTACTATTTATTTTCTCTTTGTCTCACCTGTTTAATGCTCCTTTGTTCCTCTCTTTCTACCTTCTTTTGGTAGCCTTTATTATTCCATTTTATATTTTATTTTATCTTTTAGGTTTACAATCTTGTGTATTTTTATTAGTGGCTACTCTAGGGATCAAAACATGCATCCTTACCTCCCCACAACCTACCTGGTAGGAACACTTTACCACCCTTGCAGACGTGCTGAAAGTCTCACAACAGTTTAATTCCTCTTACCCAACTCCCGACTTTGTACTATTGCTGTTACGCATTTTGCTTCTATATAGATTGTAAATTCCACGAGATGTTGTTGTCACTGTTGTTTTAAATTTACCATTTTTAATTACCCAAATTTTTGCCCATTCTGCCGCTCTTCATTCTTCCTGTAGTCTTTTGTGTCTATCCAGGATCCCTTTCCCTTCAGCCTGGAAAAAGCCCTTCAGTATTTCTTGTAGTGCAGATCTTTTGTCTGCTGAAAAGTATTTCTCTTACTGTAATTTTTAAAGGAAATTTTTCTGGGCAGAGGATCTGAATAGACATTTTTCCAAATAAGACATACAGATGGCCAAGAGACACATTAAAGATGCTCAGCGTCACTCATCATCAGGGAAATGCAAGTCAAAATCACAATGAGATGCCACCTCAGACCATCAGAATGACTACTATTAAAAAAGCAAGAGCTAACAGGTATTGGCAAGGATGTGGAGAGGGGAACCCTCATGCACTGTTAGGGGGAAGGCATATTGGTGCAGCCATTGTGGAACACAGTAGGGGGGTCCTTCAAAAAATTAAAAATAGAGCTACCATATAATTCCACTTCTGGATATTTACCTGGGGAAACTAAAACACTCATTCAAAAGATATATGCACCCCTGTGTTTATAGCCGCATTATTTACAATAGCCAAATCATTAAAGCACCCCGAGGGTCCATCGATAGAGATGAACAGATAAAGAAGTTGCGGTATACATATGCAACAGAATATTGCTCAGCCATAAAAAAGAATGAAATCTTGCCATTCTCAACAACATGGATGGACCTAGACGGTATTATGCTAAGCAAAAAAAGTTAGACAAAGAAAGATAAATACCACATTATTTTACTTATATGTACAATCTAAAAAACAAAACAAATAAACAACAAAAGAGAAACAGACTCATAAATATAGAGAACAAACTAGTGGCTGCCAGAGAGGAGGGGAGTGGGGGATGGGCGAAATAGGGCCAAAGAAGTACAAACTTCAAGCTGTAAAATAAATAGGTCACGAGGATGAAAAGTACAGAATGAGAATATAGTCAATAATATTGTAATAACAGTACATTGATGTAATAGATTGTGGTGACATAACTACGCTTAACGTGGTGAACGTTTTGTGATGTATAGAACTGTCTAATCATTACATTGTACATCTGAAATATAATATTGCATGTCAACTATACCTCAATAAAAATGAATAAATGAATGATTGAATGAATAAATAAATAAATAAATAAGATTTTTTGCTTTTTATAGAATTCTAGGTTGAAAGTTTTTTTTTCATCATTTAAAGATATCATTCTGTTGCCTCTTAATTCCATAATACCTGTTCAAAAGTCAGCTAAAACTTATTATTGATCCTTTGAACTTAATGTGTCCCTTCTGTTAGTTTCTTTTAATATTTTTATGTTATTATATTTTTTAGTTATATAATTTTTGTTTATTTTTTTTTACAAACTTCAACACTCTGATGAAAATTTCCCACCTTCAATAATTTTGGCTCCCAGTTTCCATCCTTCTCTTCAATATATTACTTGCAGTGTATGTTCTGTAATGTTCTCTGATTAACAAAAATATTTAACTACATAGTTTCTGAGAAATTAGTAATCTTTATAAAGTCTGGAGGTAAAGTTCCTCATGGCTTCTTTCTCACTTACTCTAAATCTGACAAGATTCTTGTTCCCTAAAAATTCTCTAAGTTTTGAATTATCTGAGTAGGGGGAGGTATCTTTGCATAAGGGAAATCCAAAGTTTTCCTTTAATTGCTTAGACTGATGATATTATTTCAGTATCGTATGTACCTGACAAGACGCAACCATCTTTAGTTCTTAAAATTTTATTCCTGATATCCTTAACTTCAGAGTTATATTCCTAGCCTGCCGCTGAGATTATAATTTGATGGCAAACTACAGCGTTAAACACATAATGATCGAGTCAAAACACAGCAAAGGCAATTTGATACTTTGTAAAAGGTGCATTCCCTAGTTACATGTGAGTAAGGGTTAAAGATCCACTCTTTCATACAGGCACATCTCATTGGTCTGGCAAGCTGGAAGATTCCTTGCGAGCAAGGTCAGGGCCTTAAATTCCCTTCAACTCCTTGACACTACCTAATACAGCTCTTAGTATACATGATAAGTGTTCAGTTGATGTCTGTTGTAACTATTCAAAATTTGACACGACATGAAGGTATTTCTACGCCACTTCAGAATTTAAGACCAAGAATTAACTTTTATTATTTACTAATTTAAATCAGTAAAAAAATCTCGAGAATGAGCTTATACCACATGCACTTTTAAGGAGAGGTATTTCCAATGGCATCAGGTCAAGCTGTTGCAAATAATTAAGCAGGCTCTTACTTCATAAATAAGCCTGATCCTGTGCCCTTCTATAAGAAAACTCCTAGAAAGTGTGGTTTGGACACATCATTCACTAAACATAGTTTTAAGAACAATCAGCACAAAAGGGCTTCAGTTTTCAAAACACATTGTATTATAGTATATGATGGGAAGAGGAACACATATAAAGTAATTATAAATAGCTGGTATAAGAGGCGAACTCAACTTGCAGAGGCTTTGTGTAATAAAGATTTTTTTCTCAGTTAGTGATAGATGGTGTGGGCATGGTGGCTCACTTCATCATGAGCTCACACAACCTCGAACATGTGACCGCAAGGTTACCAGGGCACAGCAGACAGGGGTGGGGGAAGTGGGAAATACCTTGCTTAAAGGTGCTTAACTGGAATTACTTGACACATTTTCCATCAGCCAGAACCCGGTCCTGAAGCCTCAGCAACTAGAAAGGGGACCCAGAAACATAAAGGAGAAGGGCTACTTGGTGACGTAAGAGTCTCTGCTATGGGAATGATAGGAGAGAACAGCAACACAATGTCAAATTGATGTCTGGCCTGGATTTTTAACTCTTGTATTATAGGATGGGTATAGGAACAGAAATCTGACAGTGAAAATAAGAGGGGTTATTGGGTTTTTAAAAGCAGGCATTTTCCTTTATTCATTAAATAGGCATTTATTACTGGACTACTATAAGCACACAACCCTTGTAACACAATGAAGTAGAAATAAAGATAAATTGGTCAAAACATTTTTCCTCAAGGAACATAGCGTCTAAGAATGAAGATAAAGACAAGTTGTAGAGTGTTTACTCAATTGTCATTTCTTTCATCCGTCTTCACAGACTGCTGGCTTTCGCATTTGTTAACAAAAGGAAGCCCAATTCCACTTCTGGGTGTATACCCAAAAGACGTGAAAACAGGATATCCAAAAAATATCTGCACTCCCCTATTTATTGCATCATTGTTCACAATAGCCAAGATATGGAAACAACTTAAGTACCTGTCGATGGATGAATGGATACAGATATGGTGCATATTTTCAGTGGAATATCATTCAGCCATGAGAAAGAAGGATGTCCTGTCATTTGCAACAACATGGATGGATCTTGAGGACATACTAAGTGAGGTAATTCAGACAGAAAAAGACAAATACTGCATAGTCTCACTTCTATGCGGAGTCTTAAAAAAGCCAAATTCATAAAAACAGAGAGGAAAATAGTGGTAGCAGGGGCTGGAAGGTAGGGGGATAGGAGAGATGTTGTTTAAGGGTACAAACGTGCAGCACGTTTAAATAAGTCCCGCAGATCTAATGGAGTTTCACAGTATAGTGAAGGAGATAACGATGTTATAATCGCCAAACTTGCTAAGAGACTGGATCTTAATTATTCCAGCCCCTAAAAAGAAATGATAATGATGTAGCATGATAGAGGTGCTAATTATCCCTACAATGCCAGTTATATAAGTGTATCACATCAACATGTTGTACACCTTAACTTTACATGATGTTAAATGTCAAATGTATTTCAATTAAAAAACCTACTTACACACTATTTCCAGGGCTTCATTTTTTATTTAAAGTAGGAATTGTATTCTTATCAGTTTCTGCAGGCTAAATGGTCAGCTGTTAAGTTAGTATTAAAAATACTGGATATAGACAGCTGTAATATTTTTGTTTTCATGTGGTGGGATGAGTATTCTTCTAGAAGTCAAAATACCTGGGCGTTTCTTTTCCTCCTGCCACTGACTAGCCCTGTGACCTTTAGAAAGCCAGTCATCCCTAAGGTCTTTGGTTTCACTGCATCTGAAGATGTGCTCTAAGGTCTCTTCCTAGTGTGGATTTCAATTTTTTTCCTTTTAGGTTTGGCTTCACTGTCCCACTCCTCTTCCCTTCCTATTCACATATCTTCCTTGCCTTGTGCCTGGGCACCCTCTCCTGGTGCCCAGGTGAGTTCGACATCCCCCAAAGAGGCTCAGTGTCTAGAATCTGGACCTTTCTGAATCTCTTCTTACTCTGCTGTAATATGCTCTTGTTCTGCGGACCATTCTTTCAAGCCCTGTTTTTGTTCCTAAGAACTTGGCTACTCAGATAAACTAATCAATTACCAATGTACTCATGAACCTCTTGCTTCGTTCCTATCTCCAATAACACAAGTGCTAGACAGGTATAGTTTTGTGGAGGAAGTTTCTTCCCACAAAGAGCAGTGCTATAAGGGCAAATATGAGGTTGCTTGGCTGGTGAGAAGACAAGAGAAGCCCTGCATCTCTTGGCCAAACAATTTTCTGCTCCTATAAGTAAGTTAAAAAGAAAGAANGGTGAGAAGACAAGAGAAGCCCTGCATCTCTTGGCCAAACAATTTTCTGCTCCTATAAGTAAGTTAAAAAGAGAGAAAGAAAGAAAGAAAGAAAGAAAGAAAGAAAGAAAGAAAGCAAGAAAGAAAGAAGAGAAAAGAAAAGAAAAGAAAAGAAAAGAAAAGAAAAGAAAAGAAAAGAAAAGAAAGAGAAAGAGAAAGAGAAAGGGAGAGAGGGAGGGAGGGAGGAAGGAAGGAAGGAAAGGAGGAAGGAAGGAAAGAAAGGGGGAAGGAGGGAAGGAAGAAAAAAAGAAAGACAGAAAGAATGAGAGAGAGAGAGGGAGGGAGGGAAGGTGAGAAGGGACATGTCTTTAAACTATTTTGCTATTGATAATTTCACAAGAAAATACTACCTATGATATTCCCTCTTAAATAACACCTTTCCATTTAGACAAATTTAATACCCTCCTGCGATTACATTGGTTATACAACAGTGCATAATGAAAAGGTGTTGAAATTTTATCAAATACTTTTTCATGTGTAATGAGCTGATCTTCTGGTTCCCTCCTTTATTTCATAACTGTGCTAAATTATGCCAACTGATCTCTGAAAGTTAAGCCCAACTTGAATTCTGGGAATAAATCCAACTTTTTATATGTTCCCTTTTTTACATATTCCTAAATTTGATTTGCTAATATTTGGATTAGGATTTTTGCATTTATGATGTTCCTTTCTTGCAATGTCTTTGTAAGTTTTGGTATCGAGACTTTGCTGTCCTCATAAATGGAGCTGGGAAATATTTCTTCCTTTTTTATTCTTTAGGTGAGTTCATGTGTATTTAGTGTTATTTCTTTTTTTTTTTATTTTTTAAAGATTTTATTTATTTATTTGACAGAGACAGAGACAGCCAGCGAGAGAGGGAACACAAGCAGGGGGAGTGGGAGAGGAAGAAGCAGGCTCATAGCGGAGGAGCCTGATGTGGGGCTCGATCCCACAACGCTGGGATCACGCCCTGAGCCGAAGGCAGATGCTTAACCGCTGTGCCACCCAGGCGCCCCTAGTGTTATTTCTTAATGAAAAGTTTGTAGAATTCTTTGCTAAAGGCAGCTGAGCCTGGAACTTTAATTTATTGAATGGTTTTTAATTACATATTTATTTTTATTATATATCTGAGTAGTAAATTTTATATTCTTTGCATCAGTATTAATAAGCTGCACTTTTTCAAGGAATTTTTAAATTTCATTTAAATTTTTTAAATTGATTAGCATATATTGGTTATATTTTTCTTATCCTTGTAATGGATTAAAATATCTGTAAAGTTTACTTTTTCATCTCTGGTGTATGCAATTCACAACATTGTTCTTTTTCTCTTGATTAGTCTTCCCATGAGTGTTTCATTTTTATTACATCTTTTAAAGAAGTAATTTTTGGCTATGTTGATTTTCTCTCTTGCATGGGGTTGTGTTTTTTAATGTTATTATTTTGAGTTTATTTTGTTTCATTTTTCTGATTTATTTACATGAATACTGAGGGCATTGATTTCCAACCTTTCTTTTTTTCCAAAGCATGCATTTAGAGAAAGAAATTTCTCCCTAAGCATGGCTTTAGCAGCATCATGGGTGTCGATGCATCATATCTTCATCATCATTTAATTAAACATATGTTCTAATTCCCATTGTAAAGTCTTCTTTGATCCGTTATGTACAGAAATGAGTTAACACACCAAACCTAACTGCTATCTATTGAAAGTCCTGCTTACAAGGTTGGCTATCAGCTGACATCTGGGAACTTGGATTTGGGGAGAGTTCTCATCATCCCCCCACAAGTGATAAGAGTGGTTCACTACGCTCAAAATATACAAACAACATAGTTTATGCTGAACATCTGCTTTCCTTCTGGGAGTCTGAATTTTGGTACACATCAGGCAGAGGCTACCTTCATTACCAGCCCCCAGGAAAAACTCTGGGCTTGAAGTCTCTATGATTCTGCGGTTGGCAGCAGTGCACACGTTTCCACATGTTTCCATAAAGGCATCTTGTGCGACTCCACTGGAAGAGGATTCTGGAAACTTGCACCCGATTTCCCTCATTTTCACCCCATGTACCTTTCCCTTGGCTGATTTTGCTCTGTATCCTTTTATGTAAGACATCATAGCTGTTAGTATGACTTTCCACTGAATCCTGTGACTCCTCACGGTGAATCACTGAACCCAAGAATGGCCCTGGAGATCATCTGCACACAGGCATTTAAGCATTTTGGATTTTCTCCCTTTTTTGTACCTTCTTTGAACTTAATTGCACTGAGGCCAGACAACATATGTTGAATGATTTCAATCTTTCAAAATTTGTTGTAACTGGCTGTATGAAAATTTAATTGTGTAAACTTACCACATGCTTGTGAAGAATATGTATTTTGAAGTTGTCGTATGCAGTGTTTATATATGTCCATTAGGTCAAGTTCATTAATTGCATTTTTAAATTTTATTTATTTAATTATTCATTCATTCATTCTTTCAAGTTTTTATTTAAATTCAAGTTAGTTAACATACAATGCAATATTGGTTTCAGAAGTAGAATTCAGTGATTCATCACTTATATTTAACACCTCCTTAATGCCCATCACCCATTTAGTCCATCCCCCTACTCGCCACATTTTCAAATATTTTAAATATTTAATAATATTGTTTGCTTGTTCTATCAGCAAAAATACTGAGAGAAATGTATAAAAAATACCTACCATGATGGAGAATTTGTGCGTTTTTCTTGCTAGTTGCATCCATTTTTGCTTTATATATTTTGAGGCTCTGTTATTACTTGCATCAAATTTAGAATTGTTACATCTTCCTGGTAGATTGACCATTATATTATAATGAAACACCTCTTCTTACCACTAATAATATATTTTGCCTTAAAATCTACTCTAACAGTGCAACATTACCTCATGTGTGTGTGTCTGTGTTTTGCATAGGTTTGCACAGTCTGTATCTTTTCTTTTCTGTGACTTTTATCTTTCTGTGTCTTTGTATTTAGGTATGTCTCTTATAAACAACATACACTTAGGTTTTGTTATTTTTATCCAGTCTGGCAATTACATTCAATGTAAGTACTAATATTTTTAAATTCAAGCCTACTATCTTGCTCTTTTTAAAAATATATTTATATATTTATTATACTTATTATAATGCCAATTTTTGTTCTAGAATCAATTACTTGAATCTTTACTGGTGTCCCATATGGTTTTTACATTCCTTTACATATTTTTGCTTTTGTTCTCTTTGTCTTCAGTCTTAATATGTTTTGTTGACATGTTTTCTAATTCTCTAATCTCCTATGTGTCTAATCTACAGTTAAACCATCTATTATGTTCTTAACTTTGACTATTCTATTTTTTGCTTATACATTTTACATTTGATGTTTTTATAGATTCCAATTCTCTAATAGGGTTATATATCTTCTCATCTCTTTCCTTTGACATATTAATCATAGTTATGTTAAAGTCCAAGTCTATTAACACCAATATCTAAATTCCTGTGGTCCTATTTTTATTATATTTTTTCTCTTGGTTTTCAGTCATTTATTACCATCTTCTAGTCTACCTAATAGACCAATAATTGTGTATGAACTGTTGAGCTCTTTCTAATGCTATTTTTTTTTTCTTGATAGAATTAACTTTTGTTTTCTTGCAGGCCTTCACAATAGGACATGCCATCTTAATCCAGACTGGAACACAGCTAGTTTGCAAATAAGTTCTTTTCTGTACACTGGTTAACTTCTTTTTAAAGCTTAATCTTAGAGAACTGATCTTGTAGGGTTCTAACTGGAAGTCCAGAGGCTTCTCTTCAGCTTACAGGCTTTGATTCCAGGTATAGTGTTTCCACCTTTGTGAAACTATTGAGAACTCAGCTCGGTTTCCCAACCTCTTCGTCAAATCTTCCTGCTCTGCTTTGTAGCCCTTCGGTTCTGTACTGTTTATGAATTGGCAGATACCTCAAGGGGAAATGCAGTGCAGACTATTGGCATCACTGCAATATGTTTTTCCCCTTTTCCAACATCTTCATTTCTCTCAAACCTTGACTGCTATAGCAGCTCTGCTTTGGAGTCTTAATGAAACTGTTGAAAGCTTAACTCAGGATCCCAACTTCTCATCTGCCACTGATTCTCAGCTTCTTAGACTTTTGCTGAAATACCACAAGAGGAAAATTTCTACAGAAATCCAGACCTATATCAATTCATTTTCCTTGTGAATGGGATCCTGGTACCTCAAATTATGGCTACCTAGAGAGCCTTCTAATGCCTTCGAACATATGTATGTGCATGAACACTCATACATTCTGTATTGTTTGTTAATTCTTTTTATTTTGAGAAGGTTAGTCTGTAACAAGATATACCACCTAAAACAGGCAACCCTGATATAGTCTTTATGAGATTTTACATGTGACCACTTCAAATTAAAATGTGAGCTTCATTTCCAGTGATTAGAATTTTTTGCTTTTTTAGTAAAGTCTACATTTATATTATTTTGAAAACCTTATCACTCTGCCTTCCTACATTGACTTTATAGTCTAAAACTCCAAGGTATTTTTCATATGAGCAGCTATTAAGCAGTGCTTTTACTAGTAGAATTTATTTAACTTAAATGCAGGATTTTACTTTGAAATTACATGTTGTTAATTTAAATTATTCTTTATAGTAAAAAAAAATGAACTAAACTAAGAATTGAAAAGTTATCATTTCTCACAGTTTTATATTTTCAGTAAATCACTGGTAAAACCTTGATAAAGCCATGAGCTCTTCTGCTTTTGATTTTTTTTTTTTTTTTTGCTTTTAAAAGAGATTTAGAAGCACATTTAATTCCCTTAGCAACTGATTGAGAATTCATCGAGAGCTAAGAGCATGCCTAACTCAGTCTTGAATCCCTTTGTACCTAATGCGCCATGCTTCTTATGCAGTAGATCTACCGTGGTTTGGGAAGGTTCTTTTGATTCTGGGTGTTTCGCTTTTTCTAATATCATTTGTATAGCTCCATGACACTTCTATAATCATTACTGGTTATGTAACTTTTTCTCCATCATTGTAAGTGTTCTTTAAAAGCACAAAAATTTTTTGGAACCACTATAAATGGTTGTCTTTTTTTTTTCTTCCTTGGATCATCTGTGCCTAGGTTGCAAACTTTTCTTTTTGAAAGATTTTCAGCAGTCTTGAGCTAATTTCTTCCCCAAAATTGGTCTCTGGATTGTTTTTTCCTGAACTTGTAGAAACCTGCTTGTTTATGCTTTAGTTTGCATGTCTCTCTAGGCTCAGCATTCCCATTCTTGGATATAAAAATGCTCAGATGGTAAGTACTTTCTTTTGAGTCTTGCCTTACCAAAAAGACATTCTGGTTGATTAGAATTAAGTATGAAATAGTCGTTCTGGTTGTTTCCCCTTTCTTAGGAGAGAGCAAACTGTCAAAAGAGTAAGTCAAAAATTTATCAGATGCACTGCTTCAAGCAAAAAGAGATTTTCGCCAGATGGACAGCTTGTTGAATTACACATCGTCCTTACTAAATCTTGCTTCTCTGATAGTTTCGTGATTTGTATTAGATCACAAAGTCTCAGTCCATGAAACAAACATAAGGGGAAAATGCCAAAATAGAAAATCAGATCAGGAAAAAAATGCAATGAAAAATAATTTTACATACAAATGAGTAAATGGAGGAAAAACATAAACATATGTGAGTTCTGGTTAAATGTTGATTTATTTCTAAACTACAAATATATGATCAATTATTTATAAAGAAAACTGAAAATATTTAATATAAAATATATTTAAAGAACACAGTATTGGATTACAAGTAAGAGAAAGGCCTGTAAACTTAGCCAAGTCAACTTATTCCAAGAGGTGTACCAAATGCTGGTACGTAAGTGCTTCCTCCAGGCCAGTGAGATCTGTACCTGCAGTTAGCCAACATCAAGGAATGGAGGGATCAAACTGTGGGAGAGATGTTGCATGCAAGAGTTGGCGAGCTACCTTCAAGACACATTCAGATGGAACTTCGACATTAATGGATTTGGCAGTTAGTGTAGAATTTTCAAATGGATCTTTCAGTTTTAGCTTGAACTCCAAGGGCCAGATTTCCTAAAGTGGCTGCAAGCTGTGCTGCCTTCCATTTGCCTCAGGACACAATTGAACAAGCCATCCTGAAGTTGGCCAGATCCTCCTCTCTGGCTTCCTACAGACTTACTCTCATTCTTTTTTTCCCCCAAGCCAGGAACCAAGCTGAAATTCAATATCAAATAAAGATGGCTAGTTTTTCTGATTTAACAGGCATTTTTCACATACGATTTTGTGTGGCAATGATAGTTAGCTGGCCCCCAACTACTTGTGCTCCCCTTCCACAAAGCAGATGTGGCTGGGAATGGGCTGCTCCATCTGTGAGTCTGTCCCCAGCACCTGTATTTGCTTCTCTGTAGTGCCATGGGACTGGTTCTCACTAGTGGAACATAAGCAGAATGGTGTCGCTTCGAACCTGATGTGGCTGTAATGCACATACACATATTCTCCTCTCTCCTCCCATCTGTTGGCTGAATTTTGGTGCCCAGGGAAACTTGAGAAGCTACTTCTTTAATATCCTCAGGGAGGGTTTCTAAACAGGTACAAAAAAAGAATGTGTTCTCTCCCTACCAAGCAAGAATACAAATCCTAGACTTTTAGAGAGCAAGAAAAAATACCTATTGTGTTAAATTGCTAAGTTTGTTTTAAAGATCTTTTGGCTTCAATAGCTAACATTATACTAATCTATAGTGCCTTTATGTCAGTCATTTTCATGTATCTTCACACACGCCCATGCACATACACACACACACACACACACACACACACACACACAGAAAGATCAGCATTCTTAGGCAAGTTACCTGTAACGTCTCACAGACTAGCTGTATCAATCAGGGTTCACTCTGAGAAGTGCCACCACTGTGTGCATACATGTCTACATACTTACATAGGTGTGGGTTGTGCATGTGCACATGAGTGTGTGTAAGGGTATTTGCTACAAGGCAAATTGCTCCTTCACTTCCACCTTCCAAATCTTACGCAAAGAAGTCTCTCGTGGATCATCTAAAAAGAAAAATTTCAGAAAAAAGAAATTTTGTAAACAGTTCACCCTAGCCAAGTCAACACATTGCAAAGCCCTGACACCAGTCCACTGATGGACTTACCAGCCAACCTTTGTTCTTTAAAAGGTTACTGCCCGGGGCGTGGGTGGCTCAGTCAGTTAAGCGACGGCCTTCAGCTCCGGTCCTGATCCCAGGGTCCTGAGATCGATCCCGATGTCAGATTTCCTGCTCAGCGAGGACTCTGCTTCTCCCTCTCCCTCTGCCCCTCCCCATGCTTCTCTCTCTGCTCTCTGTCTCTCTCAAAGAAATAAAGTCTTTTATTAAAAAATATAATAAAATTTAAAAAATAAAAGGTCATAACCCACTTATTCAACAAATGGACATTGAGTGCCACCTATTTTCTGGTATTTGGGAAATACTGGAGCTAAAAATATGAGTCATATATACTCTACACGTCAAGAAATCACTTTCTAATTGAAGAAGCAAAGCTATAAACAAAATCATAATATAATGTCCTTACATGGTATTGCTATTCCTATGGCATTGTATGAACTCAGAGAGGAAACATAGTAGGATATTGATTACACGAGATCTCCTTGCCTGTACTTACAATTACAGATACCTTGGGAAACATCACACTGCCCTAATACCAGCAACTTCCAATCCACATTTTGCAGTCAGCAACATCCCCTACTATCTTTCCAAGATGTTAGATTGAGTCATAAGCGTAGAAAGAAACAGTGAACCCCGTCTTAACTTTGGAACCTCGTTAAAAGGTTGGCTGGGGAGTGAGTCATTAGTCAAATGATGTCAACTGCTTTATTTTGAATTGAACACAGTAGAACAAAGATTTGGAAAGAGTGAACCAAGATTTGGAGACATGTGTAAAGTCATTTTTCATGTACTAATCACTTGACCAGTACTATGATTTACCAATTTAACAAACATACAACTGACAAGAAACAGGAATTCATTTTTCTTCTAACACGGCACAGTAAATTCTGTATAGGTCCATCATCAAGGCAGAAAACATACAAGGTGTTTTTCAAATTGTTCAGGCATTTTACCAGCATTCCCTCATTAGCCAACAAACATCAATAAAATTAAAGACCAATTATTATAGCTCTCACCTGCCAAATTGGAAAACAAAGATTTGCTCAAAGTCAGCAAGGATTTGTGATGAAGTGAGAAATAAAAGCCGTATCTCTAACGCTTTTCCAGAATCCACACTGCTGGCCTCCACCTGCTTGCAACAGTGGAATGGACTATAGCTTTCACAATACTCTCCCGCTGCTTTTCACCTGACTTGCCATTTTCTTTCTTTCTTTTTTTTTTTAATGATTTTTTTTATTATATTATGTTAATCACCATACAGTACATCCCCGGATTCCGAAGTAAAGTTCGATGCTTCATTAGTTGCGTATAACACCCAGTCCATGCAATACGTGCCCTCCTTACTACCCATCACCAGTCTATCCCATTCCCCCACCCACCCATTTTCTTTCTCTCCTCCTCCCTCCCTAATCCCAAGGGGTATGACTGGTGGTGTTTATTCTAACTGGTTTAAGCAAGTTAGAACATATTTTCTAAGGAGAGTGATCCAGGAAAGAGAGAGATAAATTCGTGAGTCCCAGAGTAAATTAAATCTAAAGTAACCAAACGCCTGGAATCTTGAAACTTCAATTTACTGCATTGTTGGAAGGATTTTGACTGTGACACTGGAAATAATTTTTTAAAAATCAAAAATAGAAAGGGAGAGAGGAAAACAAGAACATAAGTGACTCTTAACAATAGGAGGTCAAACTGAGGGTTGATGGAGGGACGTGGGTGGGGGATGGGCTAAATGGGGGATGGACAGGAAGGAGGACACTTGTGATGAGCTCTGGGTGTTGTATGTAAGAGGTGACTCACTGAATTCTACTCCTGAAACCAATATTATACTGTATGTTAACTAATGAAATTAAGTTAAAAAATACTGAACACAAGTGGTAAAATTTTATTTGTTTTTGGGTGTTTAATAGAGTACGCATAGATCGAGTAACCATAATTTAACATCCAAACTGGGATATTTTGAACGTGAAAAGGAGCCTGTTAATTATTATGCCCAGAAAGTAAGCCGAAACGGGGACTGCTTGGACAAACTGAGATGAGCCTGACCAACCTATACAGTAACGTGCCTTTCTGTTAATGGATACATAGAAACATTTGCACCCTTGCTGCATGCGCATGTCACGTATTGACTGGTTTGCCCTGATGCTTGCTAGCTCACTGTCCCTCCCTCCGGAGATCTAAGTTTAGATCATGTATTGGTTTCCTAGGATTGCTGTCACAAAAGGCAACAAACTGGGTGACTTTAAACAGTAGACGGTTCTGGAGGCAAGACATCTGAAATAAGGGTCATTCTCTCTCTGAAGGCTCTATGGGAGAATCTTTCCATGCTTTACTCTTAGCTTCCAGTGTTGCTGGCAATTTTTGGCATTCCTTGGCTTGTGGGGCATCACTCCAATCTCTTTGGCCACCATCACATGGTGTTCTTTCTGTGTCTGACGCTGGGTCTGTTTTCCTCTTATAAGGATACCAGTCATGGTGGATTAGGGCCCACCCCCACCATCTTAACTTGATTACATCTGCAAAAAGACTATTTCCAAATAAGGTCACATTCACAGGGACCTTGGGTTAGGATTTTTACATATCTTTTTGGGGGGACACAATTTAACCCTTAACAAATAACAATGGTATCAAAGAGCATATATTTAGCTTTAGAATGAAAAAGTAGCAACGTCCCCACTGTCTCTGGAGTCTCCTTTGCAGTCCTTACTATTACTGTTGTTTCTTGAACAAATAGACCCCTAGTGAGGCCAGAAGCAGGTTACTGAAGAGGACACAGGGGAATTACAGAACAGAGGTAGTCATTTCACAACAGGGTTCAAATCCATCATGGAGCAAGATCGTCTTTAGGAATACAATATGCCTTCTTTATGACATATTCCTTTATTGAAGAGATTTCTCCCTTAGATAAAGTCTCTGTGAATTCATACAACATACCTTTTAAATATTTCTTGGTTATCGTGCCAGAAAAAAATCACATATCTGTCTTAAAATACTCTTGGAAAGACTAGCGATCCAATACATGTTGCTGTGAGCTCCTGTGATACCAGGGAAACACGTGGCCCTGGCGTTCACCTTCGCGGCACACAGCGAAATATATTCACTGATGGTTTTGATAAATTATTCATGTTATTTCTTCCTAAAAGAAACACTGCCATTTAATGCTTATCAGATCCACTTCCTCCTTCCCATATTCTTGTTTTTTTTTTTTTCAGACACCTGAGAGAAATCATTATCATGTGTTCCTGAGGTGGTGTTAGCAGGTCCGTGCTGTCATTTTACAGGTTACCTAAGCCAGAAATAAGTTAATTATTAGCTGGAGTGATATAAAATCAGAGATGGATTGTTATCCAGAAAAGCAAAAATAAACGAGGGAGAAAATATTCATGCCTTCAGGCATTGCGGTTATGTTTATAGAGTATTGCACATTTTATTGTTCAAGCTTATTCCACTAAAGCTGCGTTGGGTTTTTGTTCCTATAAATCATGGAGTAAGGCATTTCAAGACCGTTTGTTTATTCACTAAAAGTGACATATAGACCCCCCTCTCTCTCAAATGCCAGAATCAAAATACCCGGGTATGGAATCATTGTAAATTCATCACAATTGGGAGAAATCAGTTATTATTATAAGCTCCAAGTGAAATCCTTTGTCTTTTGTCCAGAAAACTTGTACCGCATCGCTAACGGATTTGTTTACTTAATGCAAATGTATACCGCACACTGTGCAGTCGTGTAAATTATGCATGCCTCCAACCGTCGCGGTCATTTTGTGTTCTGTGCATTGGGGGGATTATATTTTATCTTGCATTTTCATGTGTCTCTGTGCAGACATCCAAGAGATAGATTAAGAATGTTTTGAATTAAGGAGTGTGGGGGAGCACTTTAATCATTTGAGGTTTGAAAAAGGAGGTTTGAAGGGAATTTGATCAATACCAGAGATAAGGATGTGGTTCTGGTACTGCCATGACAGGTAAATGTGACAGCATTGACCTTATACTGGACTGGAATGCTTAAAACTACAACGAGATATCAATCCTTAAACACCATCAAATGTCACATACTGTACTTAATCCGTATTACAGTTCCTTTACTCCTAAATATCTTGGCAACTGTGATAAAGTGTGTATTTTACATTTATAGACATTTTGACTCATTTCCTCTCACGTTTTGTTTTAATATAGATAATGTGTGACAAACGGCTAACTGGTCAGAATGTCTAGTTATGCATTCGTAGTGTTAGTGCTTTTCCTCTCTATTGATTTGTGGTCATGTATTTATTCTCCCCAAAGCCTGTTTAACTCTTAGAAAAACTTACGCCATAAGGCCAGCTTTGGAGTATTCTTCTAGAACACCTGGGTTGTTCATTAGCCACCATAGCAAGCCAATAATGACCTCAGAAGTTTTTCCAAATGGAGCCACTGAAAAGCAAACTTGAACATTTTATAATTTCTTTTTAACTAATGCTTTGTAATGCCTTCTACTGGGGGGCTTGGTCCCTTGAGCTCTTACTGCACTGATAGGATGAGGGAAGGAATGTGAGCTCTGCATCATGTGACAAAGTCATGGGGCTTGGTAGGGTGGTGCTATGGACTGAATATTTGTGCTTCCACATTCATATGTTGAAACCCTAACCCCCACTCACGTGATGGTATTGGAGGGTAGGGCCTTCGGAAGGTAATTATGCTCAGAGGTTATAAGGGCGGAGCCCTCGTGAATGGGATTAGTACCCTATGCAAGTCACTTTAGCCTGCTTGTCTCTCTCTGTTCTCTGCCATGTGAAGATGCAATGTTAAATCAGGCCTCTGTAATGTGGAAGGTTTTTACCAAAATCCAGCCATGCTGGCACCCGATCTCAGACTTCCCATCTCCATAACTGTAAGAAATAAATTTCTGTTGTTTATAAGCCACCTAGTGTATGGTATTTTGTTATAGCAAGTTGGATTAAGGCAGGTGGTTATAACCAGGCTTATATTTACCCACCCTCTGGAACTTTATGGAAGAGATTCATTTGTACATTCTTTATAATGCTTTACAGATGATGTGAAGCTTTGTCATCTCTTTCTTTTGGTCAAAGCTCTCATTGCCTGCACCAGAGGATGGTTGCTTTATAAGCTCGGGACCCTCCCCCCAAACAACAGCAACAACAACAACAACAACAACAACCAGATCCCAGTGGAACCTGTCATGAACTCAGAGGGTTGCATGTGAGTTATAGTAATAACAATAAAATATTAGCAGCCAATAGTTACTGTGCCAGGTACTGTCCTAAGTACATTACATGTATTATCTCACCTGATACCTCTAAGAATACCCTGAGAGAGGTACTATCATTGCCCCTATTTTAGAGATGAGTAAGCTAAACCATAAGAAGCTAAAACATAGTAAGTAGCAAAACCAGAATTTGAACCCAGGAAGTCTGATTCTAAAATGTGTCATATTAAAGCTATTCTGAAATGGAATAAGATTCACAGAGAAGCAAAGAGGAAGAGGGTCAGCGAACATAGAGTTACGAGTCCACTCATTGGTGAGGGTTTTTCGGTGTGATGGCTAAACCTCTCAGACCAGAGAACAGCTGATGCTTACACCTGACACATTTGTCTGACTCATTTCTAGCCACATGTGTCACAAGTCTTAACCTCATAGTCATTAGTATGTGTTCCTTGCTGTAATCCAAAAGTATACAAAGCAAGAACAGTTGCCAAGGAGAGAGAATTTGAAGAATTGTAAAAATACGGGTAAGAAGCTAGGAGAGGCAATAAAAGGAATTACTTTTGGCCTCAACTCAGCTTTAGGCTAGAAAAGGCTTCTGCAGTACAAGAAAAAAAATGTAGATTTTCTTGAGTATAAAGCCTACAGTGAAGTTCTTCTTGTTCCATCCAAGGTGGAGTTAACATCTTCCAAGGCAGGTGTACGTTCTTGACTCTCAGGGGCCTCACATGATGTCTATGGGAACTAAAGTATACCTTGCCAACTGTGCGGAATCTGAAGCTATTCCCGAGAAACGTAATTTCGTTCAATGTAGTACTGGATTAATCCTTGACAGTGATGTCATCATTTGGAAGTCACAGAATGAGCACAACCCAAACCCTTGCCCCAACCCCATGAGCCACTTACTTTACACAGTTCCCCATCAATCAAAAACCAGGAGTACAAGAAATGATACCAGGAATGATCAACATGTGACCTTCACAAAGGAATAACAAAAAGGAAAAAGAACTAAACCCAATAAGGGTCAAAGATGAAATGCATTGAAGGAAAGATGATTATTCTCGTGAACATGCCAGAATGAAAGAAAAAAGAGATGATGACGAGGATGGTGTTGATGTTATTTACCATTTGTTGAATACTTCATGTGCTAAGTACTCCAACAGACATCGACGCCACAGAGTTAAGGATTGTTGTCCCATTATTATTATCATTATTTTTGGATAAGAAAAGTAAAGCTTAGAGAAGCAAAGCATTTTGCCTAAAGTCCCACAACCATTCTTTCAGTGGCAAGATTCAAACCCAGTTTTTTATTATTCCAAAACATGTGCTCTTCACTGCCTAGCTACACTAGCTTTTCATAGATGATAAGAATCCGATTCTGTGTTTCAAACTGTTGTAGACAGAACGCCTCCACAATGCTGCATTTTCTTCCTGACTAGAATGATGTAAGAACACACTAAGGAGCCATCAAGGAGAACCACAGGGGCGATGTTTTTCTGGAGGCGGTCCAAAGTCCAGTGGTCTCCTGTCCCCTGTCCGTGAGGTTCCACACAGGTCTGGTTATGCTCCGTATTTATGACCATGCCACCCAAGGGGATTCAGAAAACATTTATCCAAGCCTACTGAAAATCCTTTTTAGTTTTTCTTCAGAAATTAATCCAGTCCCTGCTGAGCTGAGAATAAAGAATAAAGACAAAGACTGTAGCTTCTGAGAAATTTAAACATTTATTAGGACCAGAGCAACCATTTTAAGTAAATCAAGTTTGAATTTCAGTTCCTTTGGAAAACAAGCAGCAAATCAAGGATTAGGTTTCTCTTCTAAAATTTCTTGCAGGCTATTGAAACTAGTTCTAGAAATTAGGAAGTGGTAGGTTGAACGATTTTGGAAAGTGGATTCCTGGGAGTTCTGCACACAGATTGGTGTTAGCAGAATCTCCAGGAACTACCTCAGAGAAAGGATTGATACATTGTAAAGTTACCCCCTCCCCACTCTTTTGACTTCCATTATTTCTCTTCTTATTTTGTGATAATAAAAACTTAGACTTTGGTCCTGGGATCCAATAACCTGAAATTATGCATGTCTGCAGGCTTCCCAAGTGCCCTTGGTTCACAGATTTGTTGACAAGGAGTCTTAGAGAAAACAGTATAGGCATGTGAGGAATAACTACCTCACCTTGGGTGGGTGCATGTCGGGCCTGTGTGCTCTTCACCTACAAGAGAGGTAATAAGAAAACCATAGTAGGCATGGAGAGGAGAGGCGCTGCCCAGACAGACACTTTTCCACGAGAGCACTTGCCTCATAGACCCCAGAGTGTGGTCGGTAAACAGCTGCCAGCCCTCAGTTTCTTCACAGTTGCTTCCAACTGTGGAGAACCACATCACTCAAGACCATAAGTTTCCCTGAGGCAGTCTACATCTAGTGATTGACAGGCAGGGGTCAACAAAACAAGTCTGTCAGGCAATATTCACTTGAAAACTCGGCATTGCCGGAAGTTGTTGAACTTCTTCCTCACTCAAGCCCTGTCCCCTGCTTCCTTTCGTTGTTGTTGGTCCCCAACAAATAGATAAACTTTAGCCAAGTTCTACCTTAGAATCTGTGGGAAACACTTAACTTTTTTTTTAAAGATTTTATTTATTTGTTTTGATAGAGAGAGGGGCAGCGAGAGAGGGAACAAAAGCGGAGGGAGTGGGAGAAGCAGGCTTCCTGCTGAGCAGAAAGCTCCATGCAGGGCTTGATCCTGAACGTTGGGATCATGACCTGAGCTGAAAGCAGATGTTTAACGACTGAGCCACCCAGGTGCCCCAACACATAACATTTTTTGAGCACGTACTAAGTGCCAGGAAATCCTCTAAGATTTGTATGCATTATCTTCTTTCCTTCTACCAACAATCTTATAAATCAGCTACTATTATTACCCCATTCTGTCCCGAAAGGAACAAGCTTGGAAGTCACAGATTTAGGATTTGGGTCCAGGCTGCCCAAATTCAAAATGATATTTAGCCACTTATTTTATTACTTATGTTTGAGGCATATTTGGTGTTTTCAGGAAACTTGGTGTACAGAGTATAGTTAGAGGGCTGAGAATATGAAGGAAGTTGATGAGAAAGAAAGGTTTGAAACTCAAGAAAAAATGAATCTGGGGGAGGGTGTAAAGATTAAATTAGCAAAAGGAATGGTATGAAGATGATCTATCGGCTATCTATAGGGGGAAGAGCAGAGCTTATGGGGATTTTTGAGCTGAGAAAATAGGATAAAGCCATCAGCTCCAAAACCGTCAGACTTAAGAAGTCACTCAGGAGAAGAGTTGATTTAGAAACTGTGTGAAGCCAAAGGAGACCCTAGCAGATGTGAAGGTGAAGTTGGATGGAACTAAGAGAAGAAAGCTTCCCAAAGATGAAACTCTGCAACGATGCTGTGTAGGGTCAATTGTTGCCTCCCTACATCCACTTTGTCAGCCCCAGGATTTTCCCGGGCTTGGTGGCCATCAGTGGGATAAGCTGTCCTTCTACTAAGAATCGGAGAAAGGGACTCAGCTCTTACCACTGAAATGCAAGAGCGGGTTAATTAAAGTCCACAGTCTAGGGTTAAGGAAATCAATTCAGATCTCAGGGACCAGTCATAAAAGCAGTCAGTTTACCGTATCAGAATAGAAGGACCAAGATTCTTGGAATGAAACCAGCAAACAGAAATTGATATCAGAAATCGAACCAGGTGAGCCAAGCCAAAGGCAGAGCACAGAAGATGGAGTTACATCGGAGTCGGTCAGCCAGAGCAGTGGTTCCACAACACTGACTGCACATGAGAATCACCTGGAGAGCTATGGGGGCAAAACATGGGCCCCACCTCCAATCAGGATGGGATAGGGCATTGGTGTTTCTCAGGTGAGTCTCATGTACAATGACAGTTATGATTTAATGAGCTGGAGACACAAAATATCAAGAAGTGACCAGGATTCATACTTGGGCTAAAAGAGAATTGCCAGGAAAGGCCATCCCCAGGTTATGCTCAATGAAGATGGAGTCTCAGCTTTGCTTTGACTCTGAGAAATCACCGAGTCAGCCTGCTTCACAACATAGAGCGTGAATGAGTGGAAAATGGAGGAAGCCAGCGTTCTCCTCCAATGGCTCCAAGGCAGCTCGGGGAGCAGAACTTCACCACCTCTAGCTTCTCTTATTGATAATGAGAAAAGTAGCCATCCTGGAACACAGGGTACAAGCACTTCACCACAGTCGCCACACACCCACATTTTAAAAACAATTTAAGGCAGATAATATAAATACATACAAGACAACTAATTTTACTAGAGAAATCAGAGAACCATAGAAAAAGCAAAACTAATTCAGAATAAAGTTACCACATAAAGAACTATAAAATAAGTTTATATGTAACAACTAAAGGCAATTTTGACCCCAAACCACTGTGTTTTGCCCCCATCCAACAACCTGTTTCCTCCTTAACACCAAAGTTTGGTTTAGGACAGAGATAGAAGTCTTTGAGTTTTGGAAAGTTGGGTCCTCCCTAGGCTTCTTTACAGGAGGAATAAGAGGAAGTCACCTGGGTTGACTCTGAATTTTTTTTTTTCCCTATTTAGCTAAGAAGACAGAGCCTGATGAACGGACTTCTTGTCTGGAGTGGCAGGCACTAGAGTTCTCAAGCTTTGGTTGGTATTGGAGTCACTTGAAGAACTTGTTGACCATGGGCCCAGGCTCTATTCTTCAAAGAACCTGCACCTCTGCTTTATCACTTGTGTGACTTCGATGCACACCAAAGTTTGAGAACTCTAGCTAGAGCTGCAACAGCTACCCTATGTCTGAAGGAAATTCAGAGACACTGGTCCCCAGATGAGATGCTAAACCCATCCCAGGACAGCCAAAGAAAAAGCAAAGAATCACAACCAATTATCATATCCCCAAGGCCCATAGAATCAAAATATTCTAGTTGCTCAGAAAAAAATTCAATTTAAGCCCTAAGGCCAAAGAAAAGTTCTTCCCTAGGCCTGCATAAAGGAGACATTGCTTGCCGTGATGAGTAACACTTTCAGCAATATTCTTACAGAAGATAAAAAGAGAATTTTCGTACAATCTCTCCATGGCGTTTCAGTGCAAACTGCCAAAGCATAGTCCAGGAAAAGTAATTCTGCTAAATAAGATGTGGATTGCAGGGGATCTGACTTAATCTCAGGATGAAATTTAAACTACCTGGATGACTAGTTGTTGCATAATGTGGAAAGATAAAAATCAAAAAGCAATCTAAGAATTGATTGATTAATATGGGCCTCTCATAATTTGGTTTGACAATCTTTTCTGACTTCTGATACACACATGAATTTCTCATTTATTCACAATTACCCAATATTTGCCAAATAGTCCATACCAGCTCTACTTTCTTCCCCTGTATCCTGGAAGTATAAACAACATTCAAACTCAGCTTGTTCCAGATGTATTTTGTTGGTTTTGCAGCTCCAGGTGTCTTCTCGGGTTGGACATCGCCCACCCCAACAGCTTCTAGAAAGTGTTCAAACATTACTGCCTTTTTATCGTGCAACCATAGAAGACCATGGTCGGGATTACTCATGAAAAGTCAAGAGAAAGCAGCCAGGAATGAAAAAATGGGCCCAGGAATGCGGTGCAGGGAAGGTTTCTCCAGTGTTGGTCCCACAATACCTGCAAGCCTCAGATCTGGACCTGGTCATCAGGTCTCACTGTAGAGCAGAACTATTGCCTCGTGTAGTAATAGAAATTACTGCTTGGTGCTGACTTGACTTACTTATAACTCACAACAAACCCACAGTGCTATGAGCCAATAGCTTCTTCTGCCTAGGTTAAAGATGACAAAATACTGGGTGCAATTCCATGAGACTCACGGGGACAGCCTCTTTGTTATCTTCCCCTTCACCTCAGATTTTCTCTGGATCAGGACCCAGACTTTCCGAGAGAGAATTACTTTGTCTTTTTGTAACATAATTATTCCACTTGTTATCTTGATGCCTTTCGTCCATCCGTTCTCTTTGTCCATCAAGCATTCCTGTTCTTCATCTTCAACCCTTCACTTTCTTCCTTCTGTTTCTGCCCTTCAACTACAAACATATCTCTATATTCCTGATCATAAAACAAATCCCTCCCTTGGTCCTCCCTTCACAAAAGCTGCTGCCTAATGTCCTCCCTTTAATAGAGAACTTCTAAAAATAATAGACCGTGCTGAGAGACTTCACTTCTAACATCCTCTACCCACCACCTCAGTTTATTTTCCAATACTTTGAAAAATAAGATCTTCACCTAATTCTCCACTATATCTTGCTTTTTAGAATGACTTCAATAAACTAATTATCCAAATCTATTGCCTTTTTTTTTTTACATTCTTATCTTCCTTTCCATACTATCTGACATTTCCGATCACTCTGATTTCAAAATTTTCTTCACCCTTGGTGTTAATGATTACACTTTATTCTTTTGGTTCTTATGGTAACTTCTATTTCTTTGACAAATTATTGTTTCCCTACCTTCTTGTACATACACAGACACAAATACACATGTCTATATACACATGTGCACAAAAGTTGTCCATGGAGGAAGGATGCCATGTCTACTCTTGCCCTCAACTGAAAATGACTAGTCACCAAGTGGCAGCTGAGTTAGAATAGTAAGGGAGGATGAGTGGGACATGGAGGTTTAACTCCCTTAGAATATAGGCACCTCAATACACCAAATTCTGGTCCTAGGTCCTTTCTCATCTCACTATGGCAATTACATTAATCATAATTCCTACCTAAATTCCATCCACATTTACTCACATTTAGCTCTGATTTTTTCTTTCCAGACTCAGGCCAGAGTAATCACTTGCTTGCCTGTAGTCGACCATGCTGACGACCTTTCCAATGCTTCATGTCCAAGGTGAAACCTGTCATCTTCACCCACAACACCCGGTACCTAGCATGATGCCTTGTAAAACAAATGTCTGTTTAATTTTTATATGTATTTTTAAAAGTTTAAGCAGTTATATACTATTTTAATAAAACTAAGTTTTAAAGTATATTTGTGCATAAAAGTTGTGACCGGCCCAATTTTTAAAGCCATGAGGCGGTTTTACCACTGAGCTACATTGAATGACCTAAGGCATTTCTGGTTCTTCCCATTATTTCTCAAATATACAATTTCAGACCCCTTAACAGCACATTTGTCCCTTTCTGGTCAAAGTCTGTCTTGTTAATATTCTTTTAAAAAAACATGACTCCTGGAATTGTCAAAACGAGTTCAGCACTGTTGTGTAACTCCGTAAGTTTTGTAGACACAGCTAAACCTAATAACCATTTCAACCTGCTATGTGGCTGCTGGCTTCAATTTCAAGTAATAGCTAAAGCAGCATGGGTGTGTGAGAGAGAGAGAGAGAAAGTGGCAGAAATACAAGAGGTGGCTTTTGCTTTTTGTATGTAACTTACCTCGCAGTGCCCTACCATCATCAAATGCAGCACCTGAAAATGGATCCATTGTTTTGTGAAAATAGTTTTGGGAGTACAAATAGGTCTTTTAGCTGCATGGATGCTTTGCTATGATCCAGTGATTAGACAACAGATGGAAAAACACATAAACTCCAAATAAAAAATATGTGCCAAATTCATGTCCTAGGATTTATTCATGAGCCTATGAAAACTTGAAGACTTATGTACAGATATGCATATTTATGAAGCTGAAAACAATGGCACATTATTATTTCCTAACCTATAGGTCTCTTGATTTTATGTGTGCATAAAATGACTAATTTTGAAATGCAATATTTTTACCTGCATCTGTCTTCTTATATGGTGGGTGAAAGAGAAATCCCCAAAGTCATATAGATTCAACTGAAGTCATAAAGTTAAAATAGAATTCAAGACCTCGTCTGACTATTGGATATTGCCCAATTCTTGCTGTTTGCTTTATTAAAGAGTTTAATGACTTTGAGTGATCTAAGATCTCACTAAAAGCAACTAAAGCCTTTATTAGGTGCATAAAGAGCTGAGTCCACACTGATGCAGCAAAAATTGTGTCTTATATTATTCCACAGTTACTTAGTGGGGTGAGGAAAAAGTGAAACTGATTTCTCACGTTGAACATCAGAAAGAAAAAAGCAAGAGCAATTAACATTTTTGAGTGTTCCTATGGTCCAGGCACTGTTAAAAGTACTTTACATGTATATTAATTCACTTCAATCTCAAAATAATCCATCAAAATGGATAATGCTAATATTCCCATTGCACAGATAAGGAAACTTGGACCCAGAGCAGTCCCACTGCTAGTTAATAGTGGAGTCAGATTTCAATTTAGGGAAATATTTCTGGAATCAACATTTAACTCTTGTTACACAACTTTGTTATGTTCACTGTTTCCCAAATAAACACAAGTAGCATTTTAATTTGGTGGAAATTCTATATGTATCTAATTCTCCCATCAATTCATTCGATTATCTTCATAATTCTGCTTCAAACTTAAGCAACTTAGCATTTACCATGTGAAAAGTCAAAGGTATAAGATGCCAGCATTTTGGGTTTAGCCAATATCCACAGAACCCACAAAACTTTTCAAGCAAAATACCTCAAATTATTCTGGAAACTGACCGAAACATCCTAATCAATTGATCTGAAACTGGAGTGATCATTTTGCAGCATGACCCAGTCAGCCCAGCCACAGTTTATTCCTGGGGGGATACATGACTTAGACTGAACCAAATGATCCCTGTCTTGGGAACTTGGGGACAAGACTTTCCCTGGGTGCCTCAGTTACAACATACAAAACACTTTTTGAAAGTTACACTGCACTGTGTGGACTTGGGGGCAGCACAAGGAAAGGAAAATGTATCTTCAAGGGGAAAAGCCAGACAGAAGACATGGAGGAGCACCCCAAGCTTTTCATAAGAACTCCAATCTTGTGGCCCATTTCTGGAGCCCACTGGACGTTTTTGCCTTCTGGTTCCATAATACATGTTGGTATCCATAGATGCTATGGGATACCCTTCTGGTATCCTTTCCCTTTTTGTTTCAACCGGTTCTAGTTGTGTTTCTATTACTTGCAACCAAAAGAATCCTAATGAGTTTCAACAAAACAAGAAACAAAACAAAACATTACATTTAGAAAAGTTAACGTATATTTAAAATATTCATTATATTTAATTAAATCTATCATGGGAAAGCACTTGAAAAGTTTGGGCTGAACTATTCACCAAATATTTTTATCAGCTACAGCCATCTTTGAAGGTTAACCCTTTGAAAGGATAGGTGAGAAAGAATAATCGAATTTTACTAGGCCAGGCTTATCCAAAAAACTAGTCATTTACAGTTCTACTTGCCTGAGGACACATAGCTTTTGAATGTTTATTATCTAGGGTCATGAAATAAAGCTTTCAGCATGTCAAAAGAATGCTGAATACACCCTGTTTCTTTTGACCTCTAATTGCTGCTCCTGGGTCAAAATGTTAGCTGCCCTGGGCAACTTTGCAGCCGGGTTGTGGGTCTCTTAGCAGCCAGGGGCACTGGGACACAGGATGTGAGCCTGGCTCCATGTGGGCAGAATGATGAAACTTGAAGACAAATGAAAGTCTCCAACCACTTTAAAAAAATTTCCCTCAGATACTTTCCCTAGCGAGAATGCTTGAGTGAGGAAAAAGAAAGACGGAACCTTGAAACCGTTCCCCCACTATCCAGGTATTTTAGTCAAATGCCAAGTCAGGAGTGGAGACAGGCATGGAATTAAAATACTATCACTAAAATGAGCAGGGGCTAACACGGTACATTGACTGGGTAGTAAAAAATTAAATCAGAGCCAAAGCTGCGGCATTAGTACAGCCTGTATTTTATTTAGCTGGACTGTTCTCAAGTTAGGTGGTGCTTTATTATCAGGAGGCTGGCAGCTGGGGTGTGATCCTGGTGGTTCATTTAGTGAGAGTATTTACTCTGTGATCGCTAATGAGTGCTCAGTGTTCGAGAGGAAAAAAGAATTGGAAAGAATTATCATGGGTCATCTGAGTTAATGTTCAGAAGAAATCACTGCCGTTATAGTTTGGCAGAACAGTAAATGGGTCTCTCAAATATTTGAGAAAAACCATTTGCTACTTAATTTTATAGGTCCTCCTTGTTTTGTCAGGGCTCCTGATGGTCACTTCTCTACCTGGCTGTAGAGGCAGGCTCAGCACATACTTATTGAACACTGACTATGCATTTGTAGGAAAGATATGATGGAAAGATCTTTGCAATCAGACGAGCTTGTTGCAAATCGCAGTTCAAGGTAACACAGTGAAATTAATTTTCTCACTGCTGTTATAACACTGACTTCATTTCTTCATACCTAACACCTTTGGTCATGGAGTTAGAGGGTGCTCCTGCAAGGTCGGTGTACCCGGGCAAGGGATTCTCTAGGGTTCCTGTGGACCAGAAGGAGAGAAAGTATTTCGGATGTCAAAGGAGTGTCATTAGTGGTCTATTCAAAATGACTGCAAAAGGGGCAGAGGAATAAAAGCAGCCAGAACCTGGAAGTAAAGGCCAGATTCCCAGAGCCGAAGAGTTTGCACCACAATACATTCCCCTGGTCGAGAAAGCTGCAGGACAGAGTGTCCAAAGGGTGTTCTAAGAGCCCGACAAAATGCCCCCAAGAGAATCAGCTGTCCACTGGCCCCAAGAACCCAAGTCTGTCTGGAACAAGTTCAAGCAATCCTTTTCTTAAGTACTTACAGCTTCTCCATCCTTGACTCCAAGTGTCAGAAAGTGGGTGGCAGGCCAGGGCAAGGAGACCAAGAGCAAAGGGGAAAAGTAAGAAAAGGTATTATCGTAACAACGTTTTCCATCACTACCTCCCAGCAGCCAGGGCTGGGGAGAACCCGAAGCTAAGAGTTGCAGTTATGCTCTGAGCGTACCAACCTAATTTCCTTTTTTTTTCCTTAAGATTTATTTATTTATTTATTTGAGAGAGAGAGGGAGGGAGGGAGATCATGAGTGGGGGAGGGGCAGAGGGAGAAAGACAATCTCAGGCAGATTCCCTGCTGAGCACGGAGCCTGACTTGGGGCTCTATCCACAACCCTGAGATCATGACCTGAGCTGAAATCAAGAGTCGGATGCTTAACCAACCAAACCACCCAGGTGCCCTGCCACCCAATTTCTGAATGAGAATATATTGCTCCTTGAAGTGACCTAGGACTCAGTTGCCTAAAAATGAACAGAAAAGCCGGGAGGACTGTGAGAAATTTCAGCTTGAGACTGGTGATGAATACATTTTATGAAGTGGCAATGGGAGACAAAAACAAAACATTCATTTTAATTACATCCTGAGTTTTTCTTGTTCATTAACTTGGTAGAATAACTGAGCCATTATTATTTTCCAGGCACTATACTACTAAGTGCTTTTCATGCATTATCTCATTTTATTTTAACTCTCACATCAAATATACAAATTAAATATAATTGTCTCTCTTTTGAAAATGAGAAAAAAGGAGCTTGGAGAAGTTCAGAATTTCACCCAAGGTCACATATCTAGTAAGTGGAAGAGCGGAGAAGATAGCTAGGTCTGGCTGATTCATGAGTCCATGTTCTGAATGACTCTGCTTTTAACCCCCACCCTGTGCTACTGGCACAAAGAAACTATTCACAATGCAGTAAAAAGGTTTGAGAGAAGATCTTTCATGAAACAGCATGTAAAATATCCCAGTTTTGTAAGAAAAAAATATATTTCTGTAGGTATTTAGAAGAATGGGTGTGATATCTGTGTGTGAACTATTTTTAAAGTCTAGATAAATACCATGATTTTTCTGCAGCTGGTTGTGGGTTTTTCCTTCTACTTGCTTACCTTTGTTTCTGACTCGTCTACTCCTCTTGCTTTTGTAAAAGGATACATAATCATTTATTTTTTAGTAATTAAAAAATATATTTCCCTTCTGTGTCTTGTGTTTTATGTTCTTGGGTTTAATTATGTGACTGGTGTTTCTTTAAGTTTGTTTCAACATTTCTATCTCCAGATTTGGTTTAAATCAGTAAATTCTGCCCTCCAGAGCAGTTCAGATCGTCCAGGTCCCCAGGTATACCGATGGCACCAAAGCTCTCCTAAGTGCTTCGCGGTAGGGAAGACAGCTTGGTTCCTCCTTCAGACAGGGACACTTGACCACGTCAGAGCCTGTTGCACAACATACCCACATTACTTACTTCCTATCAGCATATTCCTATTAAGAATACAGTGAACCTGCATGACTCCATTTATACGACATTCAGGGAAGGAGAAATGAGATGAATAGAAACCATATCACTGATTGCCAGGGTCTGAGGGTGGGGGAGGGGTTGGCTACAAATGGGCAGGGGTGAATTTGCGGAAGGGTAACAAAATTGTTTTATAAGGTAATGACCTTATATTGACCATATATATATATATATATATATGACCATATATATATATATGTGTGTGTATATATATATAAGCATACTGTGTATGTTTGTTGAAACTTGCAGAACGGGACACTAAAAATAGGGAATTTTCCAGTAAGGTATACCGTACCTAAGTAAAAAAACAAAAAACAAAACAAAACAAAACAACTGGGAAGAACTACAATATAAACCTTGACATGCCCCTATCAGTTTTCCTTCTTAGTCACATAAGAAAAATAATACTCAATACAAGGTCTTATTGCTCAAACCCTCTCCTTATCAACACCACTACAATTAATTGTTCTTCCCCTTTGGGTCTCCTTTGTCTTCTCACAGTTAGCAAGTTCATTAAAGAAAACCATTGTGGCCACATACAAATGAAGGCATTGTCTTCCCCCACCCCAGCCTCCTGTATTTTGGACCAGTGATTAATTTATTTTAACTCTACCTCTTAAATAATTAATCTTTAATTTCCATTTGAGGAAAAATTGTTTCTTAAAAAATACTTAAAAGCATGATTTGATTTCACTTATTCTGGAAAACATCTAGAGCAGTGGTTTTTGACCATGGTTGCACTATGGAATTACTTGAAGAATTTTATAAAAATTACTGGATCTGCTATCCCACTTCCAGGGATTCAGACATATTATTTGGGTGCAGACTGAGGTCAAGAATTTTAAAATCTTCCCAAATTATTCTAGTATTCTAATTCTTGTCAAAGTTGAGAGCCATGATAGAAAGTTTTTAGGATAGACTCTTTTTTTCGCGAAGAAACTTCCTCTTTCATAGCTACTCTTAGAGAAGGAAATGCTTATTTTTAGTACATAAAATGTGGGTGTGTATAGAAAGCTGTTATTGTGATTTCCTTAAGTTGCTGAAGTGATCTGAGATGGTCTTAATGACTAATGATGGTTCATTGCATTTCCTGCATTTCCTTTCCCCGTGACAATTGCAGCCGCGCAAAGGTCTCAGCGGCATCTTACTTTGGCGTCCAGGCTGGGAGCGGAGACGACAGGTGTAGGAGACTCAGAGCATCCAGTTTTTCTAATTGTACTTGGTCGGTAGCTATTTACTCCATCTGTGCGTGAGGAGTAACATCGCACCGCGTGAAGACGATTACCTCTATCTTAAAAGGGAAAAGAGAATCAAGTCACAGGTGGGAATGAAAATGAAATGTGAACAGCCAGGATAGCTCAGATTCACAAGATAAGGGGAAAGATAACCTGGCTGCGTCTTATTTAAGAAAATACATTTTATGGGTGGTGTCCGGTCCAGAATCATGTCTGGCCTTCCCTGACCAAACTCCCTGAGGGTACGGCACGCACCAATCAACATAGACTGACATCCTTCTAGGCAAGAGAAGCTGATGAGAATGTATTAAACACTTTTACTATTTACTATTACTATTTACTGATTGTAGGTCTCTACTAGAAATGGTAAAATTCCGGGCTGGACATCAAAAGGTCTGTGTAATGCTCCCGCTCCAACTTCCTGGGTGAATTCAATGATTTAAACCATTTTTACCCTTAGCTTTCACATCTATTAAATGGCTGTGAGAAGTACAACCTATGTAGATAAGTATTGTTTGGATAAAAGGGTATTATATCAATGCTATAAAGTGAAGGCGTTATCACCTAAACAGTAACCACTTTTTTTAATTCACAGGGGATATAATAAAGTCGAGGATCTCCTGCATAACTCTATAACCTTCCTGTCTCCTTGCCCAGAAGCCCCATTCCCATCACTGGTGCTACTTAGCTTGGACCAGCTCATTCTAAACAGACAAGACTTAAGTTTTATTCACTATAAAACTAGACCTGGAGATTCTGCTGTGCCCTGAACCTCAGCTCTCTAACTTATTTCTGGCCTTTTCTCCCTATTCCCTAGTCCCTGTTCTCATGTTTCAAACTCTAACCTAATTCCTTTCAAATGTCTGACTATTTTGCTCTCATTAGTTCTCCTGGTTTCTAAAGTCTTGGTCCTGAAACTGTGTGACCCAATATTCTCGATTTCTGTTTGCCCTTGACGGGAGCCTCCCAGGCTTCACAGACAAGGCTTCCTCGACTCTGAGCTGACTTTCTAAAACTTCCCGTCTTACCTCACAGACACTGAGAACAGATACAGATCATTGAGATTTTCAATGGGTCAAGATCTGTGCCAAGCACTTTGGAAGGGAGATATGATTTGTCATTTTATTTTGACAATGGAAACTGGGGCTTAGAAACCAATATTTGTGTTTGACAATGGTTTGTTGGATGAATAGAACTCAGAAGAGTCCACGAGTTTTGTGATATTTCTAACCCAACCCATTACACTACAAAATAAATCATTAAATATGATTAGTCAGTCTTTCTATTAGTCACATAAAATGATGAGTCAGAATTAAAGAAACTTTAGAGTTATCACAGGATTTTCATCCAACCTCTCTGAGTTTTCACCAAAGAAGAAATAAGCAAAGCTCAAAAACTCCTGGCACTAACTCAGTATTTTTTAAAGTGTCTTTATGGACAACTTTAAAGGTATTTAATTATTTTCTATTTAAAATGGTCTTTCATTTTGACTGAGTTACAATCATACTTAGGACCAAAAAACTAGCCTTAGTCATTTCTGTGCTCCCATAGCCCATTCAATTATTCATTTATTTAGTATATATTTATGGATGGCTACAATGCAGCATGAACTGTTATGCTTGGGTGTACAATCATTAGGAAAAAAGACATGATTATAATCCTTGTGGCACTTAAATCTAGTAAAAGAGAGATACAAAAATTAAAATAATTTTAGGTAAAGAAAAATGACTCTGAAAAAATAAACTGGTGCTGGGGCACTTGACTGGCTTAGTTGGTAGAACACGTGACTTTTGATCAGGGTCATGAGTTCAAGCCCCACAGTGGGTATGGAGCCTACTTAAAAAAATAAAAATTAAAAAAAAAACAAGATGCTTTAATAGAAAGACTGAGTTAGAAGTGTACTTTAAATGTTATTATTAAGGGAGGCATCTCTAAGGCAGAGGCATTTAAACTGAGACCAGAAATGTGGGAAATAACCAGTTGTGCCATGTGAAATGTGCAGGTGGTGGGAGAAGAGTGGCCCTGGCTTGAGAGATCAGCAAATATAACAACAATACAGCAGCAGAGAGATTGGCATGTTTCAGCAATAGGCAGATGGCACTGCGATTAGAATAGAATGAACAAGTGAGAATTTGGCCTAATGTGAGCCTGGAGAGTGAAAAGGACCAGAACATCTGAGATCTTGGAGGTCATGGAAGGGAGTTTGGATTTCATTATTTTTAAAGATTTATCTATTTATTTTAGAGAGCGAGCGAATGTGTGCATGAGCAGAAGGCGGGGCAGAGGGAGAGGGAGAGAGAGAGAATCCTCAAGCAGACTCCCCACTGAGCACACAGCCTGATGGGGGGCTTGATCCCAGGACCTGGAGATCATGACCCGAGCCGAAATCAAGCATCATCCGCTTAACCAACCGAGCCACCTAGGTGACCTGAGTTTGGATTTCATTTTAAGCATGCTGGGAATCCAAGAATTCATTTGTGATGGCCAGTTTTATCTGTCAACTTGAGTGGTTCATTGAGTGCCTAGAGAGTTGGTTAAACATTATTCTGAGTGTTTCTGTGAGGGCGTTTCGGATGAGCTTAAATCAGTACGGTGAGTAAGCAGATTGCCCTCCTTAATGTGGGTGAGTCTCATCCAATCAGTTGAAGGCTTGCATAGACCCCAAAGTTAAAGATAATTCTTCCTGCATACCTGCCTTCAAACTGGGACGCTGGCTTTTTTCCTGCCTTCAGGCTTGAATGGAAACATCAGCTTTTCCCAGATTTCAAGCCCACTGGCATTTGGACAGGCACTACACCTGCAGCTCTCCCGAGTCTCCAACTTGCTGGCTTACCCTGCAGATCCTGGCACTTGCCAACCTCCATAATTGTATGAGCCAATTTCGTATAATAAATCTCTTTTACACACACGCACACACACACACACACATCCTATTAGTTCTGTGTCCCTGAAGAACCCTGACAACAGAGCAGTGACCATTTTCTTAAGCAGAGGACTGACATAATCCAATTTTATTTTAAAGACACCACTGATTACAGTGTGGAGAGTAGTAGATTGAAGGGAGATGGTGGTAAATGTATTTTTTTGTCTAAATATTCTTTGGTTGCCCTTGTAAAAGTATATACCTCCCTTCCCCTTGGAATCAGTCTTGACCTAATCACTTTCTTTGGCCAATAAAGTATGAGCAGAATAATCGATGGCACAAGGAGCAGAAGTTCTAAGAGCCACTGGGCAGTTTTTCCATTATTCTTTTCCCTTGGCCATGAGAGAAGTGTGTCCCAAATAGGAGCTTGTCCTTCAGCCTGGATCCTTGAGTAAAGAAGACACATGGAGCAGAGCCACAGCCAATATGCGACGTGAGCCAGAAACTAACCCTTACCAATGTAAGCTCCTGAGGTTGGGGATTGCTTGGTGTTATGGCGTAAGCTGGTGTAAACTGCCTCATAGAGAGAAGTTAGAAGGCTGTTGCATTTGTCTAGGTGAGGGAAGTGGTGGCTTAAATGCGAATAGTAGCAGTAAAGGTAAAGATGAGTGGAGTGCCTTGAGGTAGTTTGCCTATGGTGATGGGTAATGCTATGTGTCAGTGCGGCTGGGTCATGGCGCCCAGTTGTTTGGTCCGAGGGATTTGTGAAGGTGGTTAACATCTATAATCACTTGAAGTAAAGTGATTAACCCTCAAAATGTGGGTGAGCCTCATGCAGTTGAAGGCCTCAAGAGCAAATATGTGAGGTTTCTCAGAGAAGGAGGAATTCTGCCTTGAAACTGTTATAGAAATTCTGCATGAGTTTCCAGCCTGCTGATTTACCCTGTGGATTTTGGACTTGCCAGCCTCCACTATCATGTGAGCCAATTCCTTAAAATAAATCTCAGTCTCTCTCTCTCTCCCTGCCTCATTCTGTCTTGTTCTCCCTCTCTCTCTCTCCCCCTCTTTTCCTCTGTCTCTCTCTCCCTCCATGTCCATGTATATATGGAGAACCCAGGGCAGATAAATGACTGATAGGGATCTAGAGTCCACGGACTGGTTTGTGATGAGCTGTGGGAGCTATGCCCCTTAGGGTCTTGCCTGTACACCTGGGTAGATGGGTACATCATACGTGACCTATGTCTGACTGGTAGTTGCTTTCAGTAGTAGGACAAATTGAATCTCTAATTCAAAAAGAATCTCAAACATTGTTGAAAGTTTGGACAGCCATTGGAATTTCATTGATAAAAATTTTAAAAAGCACCAAAGTATTATTGGTTTTGCTGGGCTTTATGGAAAATAAAAAAATCTGTACTGGAGCTGTGAGCAGCCGTCAAGAAAGTCCTGTGCAATTAAACAGTCCCTGAAACGGGCTATTGATTTTCCATGTTGTTTAGTAATGCACATCGAGAGCTATTCAGTCACTCCCTAGTCACTGTAAAATGCTACTGTGAAAAAATGGTGAAGGTGGAAGAAAGTTCCTAAAATGGGCTGAGTTTCAGAAATTGCATGCAGAACCATTCCTTGCCCCCTGTCCTGTGCACCATCAGCCAGACGGGCCACAGATAGAGAAAGCCAAGACCCGCAAATGTGATTTATAGCCCGTGGGGGCTGCAGTAATAAAATATTAAGAATTCCTCCCAGGGCTCCCACCAGGGTGATCCTTCATTACAAACACAGACAGTATAAACCAGCAGCGCTCGCACAACCAGGGTCTACAATGCTACGAGTCTGGTCACAAAGCCAGACCGAGAGACCACCTGGAGGTCGCGAATGGAAAATCATGGGACTCAAGAATTGGATGTGCCCCCGCAGTCCTAGCTAGGAATCACATTTCTCTGCCCTGAAGACAGAGGTCCACATGCACTAGCAAGTTGGGGAGTTCGTTCAAAACAGCCCAGGGATCGCAGGCAAAGGAACCAACATGCATTTTTTTCTCCTGAAAGGTCTACCTGTATTTACAGTTTTAAGTATATAGGATAATGATAGAGTCTTATTTTTCAAATTCACTCCAGGGCCTCTTGCTAATTTCTCCTTTTCGTTTGTTACCTTAAATCTTTTTAAGAGGTAAGTTCCCTGTAGCACCCACCTGACCCTTTCTTTTCTTGCTTTCTTTCTTTCTTTTTTTTTTTTTTTTTAACTGAGTTGCAGTTACATGTTTTTGTTTTGACTGTTCATCAGCTACCAGGAACCTTATCAGTAGAAAAGTATTAGGATTTTTTTCTCAAACACGGACTCACTTCTGCTGGTGAAAAAGGTTATTTATGATTTTAACGAGCAGAGATATCATTCTTGACTTCTTTGAAAAAATGGAATGCCCAAGGATTCTAGACTTATTGAAAAAAAATTTTTATGGGAGGACTTAGATACAAGTTGCCAAAAGCCCTCTTTGAGCTCCAACTTTTCTTCCCCCCCAACGCATTCCAATTTTCCATGCACTCTTTTTCTTCTGAGAGCTCCACGGGTCATTGTGCAGGACTGGAGCTGTGTTGCTGACAATCTCAGGGTGTGGAAGCATGCACAGAACAATGGTGGCAGGACAAGCCAAAGCAGCAGCCCATTTATCATTTCCTCCCCCACACCTTCAAGATCCAATGGTGAACACATATTTAAACTAGCATTTAAGCACCCCCTCAACTCTGGCTGCCCGAACACCCTAACAGCTGAAATAACTCTAGAAGTTCGAAAGTAGAAGCTGGGAATCACTGAGGAAGGACCATATCTGGGAATTTTGAATGCCACTTGCCTCATCACTGCTGGACCCAGAACCTTCCAGTGATCTTTCTTAGTTTCCTAGAAGATCGGACTCAGGCAAAACCTCAGTGCTTCATTCACCGTCTCCCTTGCACACCCACCAGACCCCCAAGTCTCACTGAGCTAAGGAACCCCACACCCCTGAGGTGTGATGTCCCCATGTATCATGCAGGGGAGAAGCAAGAGAGTGCACGTGTGGAAAGAGAATTCCTTTATTCTTCTGCTCCACTGCTCTCATTACTTCCCATTGCCCCACTGAAGAGGGGCCTTCTGTTTTTCCTGATGCTTCCTCCACTGAGGGGGTTACATATGGGGGAAAATTGTTTTTAAATCCTGTGCCCAACATCAGAGGACTGAAGCCCAGCCCAGTAGTTTGGGAGGTCAGCTTACATTCCCATCACGTTATAATCACCCATCCATATTCCACACAGAGAAGGTGCTAGCGGGAATAGGCCCTTTCCCTGTCTTGTCTCTTTGACCCAAGATGAGAATAAATTTGAAGTTGGCAGCTCAACCATCATGAACTGAGAGGTTTCAACCTATTTCTGTATTCTAGAGGAAATATTGAATTGATAGGCAAAATGTTCAATGGTGACCAAGGTGGGTGGGAAGAGAATTATTGAGCATTGATTTCCTTTCAATTTTGCCATTCATCTTCACATATGCCATCTCGTTCACCTAAAAATTGTCTTGCAAATCAAGTATTACTATTCCATTTTTATTTTTGAGTAAACTTCGGCTGAATGGTTAAGTTACTTGCTTAAATTTAACTCAATGTCATGTGAATTATGAGATTTACTCCTGAATGTTTATTATTTCTGATTGAACACACTCTCTTTCAAAAACAGGGCAAAGCAAAGAAGGATGGGAAATATATAAAAGGGAAATTAACAGTCATTTTATCAGTAATGTAGGCAACTCTGCAAGTGATTTCATTGGCTCTGGAAATACCCGGATGACACCCACTGACAAAAATCCCTCCACTTTGATATAATCTCTTTAGCTTAAACGTGTTCCTGTTAAAGAAACAATACAAGAAAAAAAGGAATACAGTTGAACAATTCTTTATCATTTATACTTTTGGTGAAGAAGTTCTCAATCCTTTTGGAAAGAAGAGCTACTTTTAATTTCTTCCAAAGTACCAGAAACCTGCAACATTTGGAGATCCTTTGCTAGAATTGTGTTCAAGGCCAATTTATCGACCACATAAGGATATCTGTTTCCTTGTGCACATTCATATTTTTTTTTAACCCAACTTGTCTACTTTTTTTTTATTGGGCTCTAAATAGCTTTTAGCTATCACCAGAAATGAAATTCAGTATTAAAGGATAAGGATTGGCTACTGCAGAAGATAGTCCAAAAAATGTGTGCTCAATGCTAAAGACAATTCCAGATATATTTTGAGCAAATGCAGAAAAACTGGAGTAAGTCTATGACTTCCGAGGAGTTTATTTTTGAAGGGGCTCAAACTGCTCTGAATGCAAAAGTTAGGGTATGTTTATTACCATTTTCATTACCTTCCCGTAGCATAAAAATTAAAGAAATAAATTTTAAAAACCCTCTTCCAGGCAGAATACTGGATATGAACCCATGTAATTCACAGAGGTACTTGCAGGATTACTTTTTTGCATTATGAGTGTGACCTTTATCAGGGTAAACCCGACCTAAGATAAATGAATATATAGACTCAGAGGAAACTTGAAAGAGTAGGGGAGAACACTGTGTAATATGTGGTAAATCCAAGGATAAAGCAATCAGATGCTGCTAGAATCCCCACCTCCTGAGATCTGAAAAGCATAGACAATTTGGCTCATCAGTTGCAGGAGGCATTGGCAACAAAAAAACGAGTTGGAATGTTCTGCCAAGTAGCATAGATCTAAGAAAGAGGAAAGGTAGTAAGAAAGAAAAGAGATTGTACAAATGTGGCACATGTTGGCAAAACTGTTCAGGGTGTCAAGGACAGAACACAGAAGCAAGAGACTGATGTCTCTGTACCAGGACTGATTTTTAAAAGAAGATGGAAGGGGAAGAGGAGGGGGAGGGGGAAAATAAAGAAAAACAAAGTTACTATCTAACAAGAGAACTTTGTGGAAACTGACAGGCAAACTGATAAGTATTTATCTCTTGGGCTGTTAATGGTATGAACAATTGGAGCATATTTGCAGAACTGGAGGAGCAAGTCTGTATTGGGAGCCAATTCTCAACGGGTCTCTCATATTTCTGCTGAAAGGCACAGAGAGCCTTAACTTCTGGACTATTGTTTCAAGGATGTTTGTAAAGCAAACAACTTTGGAAAATAGAGTATCTCCCTCTGGGGCAGAGGGCAGGCTTTTTTTTTTTTTTTTTTTTTGCTGTCCAGGGCAATAAAGATAATGTCTTCCGTGGGACAAAAGTTGAGCATTGTCTTTTGGCCGCTTCTTTAAAAGACTGTTGTTTCCTCTGCTCAGTTTCGTCACCTGGGACATGGAACCACTGTGTATGTCGCATCCATATGGGCTGCTCTGCATGGCCCACCTCGGGACTAGGGGGCAAAGAAAATCAATGTGAGCACAAAGCCTATAAAGCCTGCTGTGCCGTGAGTAATAAAGTCCTTTGTCTCTGATACAAGAACCCCATGTCTTCTGCTACTATCCATAAGATTATGACAGGCTACCGTTTTAGCTTGCAAGCAGAGTAAAATTTCAGACCTTTCACTGCTCTGAACAGTTTGAACCTCCAAAGAGAAAATCACATAGGATTTATCGATAATCTCTATCGAACAATTTTTATCTCCAAAGAAAAAATTGAAACAGGTACAAGCAGGAGGAGAAAAAAATTTTTCCCGTGCAAAACCAAACCATATTTTAAACGACTTATCAATAAATAAAGATAGATAGATAGATAGATAGATAAATAATAGGTAGATGAGATAGATAGATTATGGATAGATAGAGAGACAAAGACAGAGACACACACAGAAAGAGTAGAGTGTATATTTGCGTGTGTGAATGTGTGTGTGTGTTTTCATGTGTGAATATGGCTATTGAGCTCTGCATTTATATACAAGTTAAGAACATATGCACATAGAAATAAAATGTGTGTTTCAAAATTTGTAGTTCAGAATTTGTATTTTAAAAAGTGTCCCTCGGGCAAAATATTGAGTCTTTCTTCAAGGAGATGAGTTGAAGATGAAATAAGTTGGTTTTCTCTTTATTTTTCTCCTTGATTTCTATCTTTGGTGAACCTTCAGGAGAAACGATGCTGTATGAAAATTAGGTCTAAAATTGGCTCATTCATTTCAATTTTATTGCTTGTTCCCTAAGAGAAAAATGGAAGAGCAATAAATGATCTCTCTCCTCAGCATTATCAATTTGTTTTCACTGTGCTTTATATCTCCCATCCAGACATGGCTCTGTCCTGACCTTCCTTTTAATGTAGTCCCAACATATTTTTAGCATTTTATCTCATGGTCGGTCTCAAAAACTTCTGGAGCATTTCACAGCTTTCTGAGGTTACATTTCATGAAGACCTCAACCGCTTAGCTTGTTTGACACGCAGCACCCAAATACATTGAAAACTTTTGTTTCAGAGACCACAAATAGTGTTAGTGTATTTCCCTCGGGCTCTGTCTCTTCAGGAAATTTGGCATCTCAGCACCAACCTGGGTAAAGAAAATTAAAACAAAATGTAGGTTTTCTCTAACCCCTGGCAGCCATTTTAGCAGCATGCACTAAGTAAGAAAATCTTAATCTCACTTGAACCACTGACTGCATAAAAAAGACTTCTTTGGAGGGGTCTACATGACATCGGAGCCGTAAGAGGTGAGCTTCCCAAGATATAGTCTGCCCCAAACCTCTAAAATCTTATGTCACGCTCATCTGGGTTTCTGACACAAATCCTTTCACTTGCTTTCATTCATTTTTCCCCTTATTAACACTAAGTCTAGCAGCAGGTAAGGGGATTGGGAACCTTTATCCTCAAGGTGCTCAGGACTCCTCAAGAATGAGGGCCTAATAGTCCCTAACACTTCTTGTTTCAATCTTCGTGCTTTACGACACTAATGTATTTATATTTGCTGTTATGCACTACCCCCAACCCCGTACTCTAACTTACCTTAATAATATAGCTTTAATTCCTTTTTTAAAAAATATTTTATTTATTTTATTTGACAGAGAGTGAGAGAGAGAGCACAAGCAGGGGGAACTGCAGGCAGAGGGGGAGGGAGAAGCAGACTCCCCCCCCCAGCAGGGAGCCTGATGCAGTGTTTAATCCCAGGACCCTGGGATCATGACCTAAGCTGAAGGCAGACACTTAACCGACTCAGCCACCCAGACACCCCAATATAGCTTTAATGTCTAAATGAATTTTTTTTTTACCTTGCTTCCATTTCAAATGCGTATTTAATCTCATTCCTAACGTGAGATCTCTTAAAAAAAAAAAAAGTGTTTCTCTCTTTCACTTTTGACCTCATTACTTTTTATGTAACTTTGGGTCTAGTTCCATTTTCCAGTAGAATACATATTTCTATAAAAGTGGTTGAAAGAAGAACTATTTTGCTGACTTGCTCAATAAGAAATGAAGTTGAAATAAAAATTGAGCACAACAAAGTCCCTTGGGAAGAAGGGTTTATTACCCTTGCTGGTCCTGACTCTCTCCCAAGAGTCCATTATTTTGTTCCTTATAGTTGTCAGCTTTGGAAGCAAAACAAAACCACAGTGTCATTTCCAGACTTCACTAAGATCTAGGGAAGTGTCACCAACATCGTATCTCCTCTTCCTAAGTTTCCACTTCTTTCTACTCTTTGCTTTAAACCTGTCTCTTACTACTTTGGCATCTCTGCTTCTTTTCCCAGCTCTCCGGGCTCTTTTCTGTTCTCAGCACATTTGTGGAGCAGGTGCACTGAGAGGCCCCTGATTTTCCTAAATGAGAAAACCTTTCTTTGATCCATTTGCCAGCTCTGTCACCTTCCTGCGCTTCTCTTTGATGACATGTCCCTAAGGTATGTGAACTCCTTGGGGTCTGTCACTGCAATTTTATGTTGCAGAACTATTTTAAATATACATTAAGAGCATGCTTTTGGTTCTTTCTGACTCTTCACCACAATGTTTTCTTTAGTCATTAAAAAAGATACATGGAGGGGCGCCTGGGTGGCACAGTCGTTAAGCATCTGTCTTCGGCTCAGGGAGTGATCCTGGTGCTCTGGGATCGAGCCCCACATCAGGCTCCTCTGCTGGGAGCCTGCTTTTTCCTCTCCCACTCCCCCTGCTTGTGTTCCCTCTTTCGCTGGCTGTCTCTCTCTGTCAAATAAATAAATTAATTAATTAATAAAATCTTTTAAAAATTAAAAAAAAGGTATATGGAATATCTACCATGTGCTAGATAAGTTGCTAGGTGTCAGCAACAGGGAGTTTCATTAGACATAGTTCCTGCTTTCTTTGAATTTACAACCTCTCAGAAATATTAATAGGTGTTTTCTTTTGTTGAACATAATCTATTATTAATACTCAAATTCTGAAATGTGATATGGATTCATTTATTTGAATTCCTTCTCAACTCTGTATTGTATCTTTCACTGGGTAATTTACATAAACAAAATATAAAACTCTCTATGGCTAAAACTTAAAAAAAAAAGCCTAGATGGAAAGATACAGATTTTTACCATAGATTTTATGCTAGGAGCTATTTAAGGAAGAATTATCTGAAAGTGGACATGTAAGAGCTCCGAACCAGCATTGAGAATAACTGGACACTGTCACCAAAAAACTACATGGCTTCAGAAAAGCCACTTAATCTTTTGAATTTCAGTGCCTTCATCTGTTAAGTGATGGTTGGGAGTAAATGTTCTCTTAGCTCTCGGAGGGGTCAAAAATTCAATGCTTCTAAATGTAGAGAGTTTTCAGGTATGAAATACTATTCTAAACACATTTCTCATGGAAATTTAGTGCAACGTAAACATTCAGCCAGCAGACAGAAGAGTATTCACTGGATAGAGAGCCTGAAGGTTGCACTGAAGGTCCCACCGTGAGCAGTGTAGGAGGGCCAGGCCTTCCCGTGGCTGGGAATATGCAGGCTCAGTCTGCTCTGTGTCTCAACCTCCCATCTCAGCAAGGTCAGGCTCAGTGCCAGCAAGAACGTTACTGGTCAGCTACCGCTTTTCTTCTGGATCGGTGATAATTGTTCCAAACTTTTCAGCAAAATTAGACTGAAATGAACTATTTGTTATTGGATATGCATGACAATCAGGTCTGGTGGTCAGATCAAGACAAGGAAGAATCCCTATAATAATTATTACCTGTGATGAAAATGGATCTTTCCTGTATGTTGTATGGATCTGCCATTCCCAGAGCTGTGGTCTACAGAGAACCAGGAAAAAAAAATGTGTATTATAAAATTGTGATAGAATTGCAGTGTTGATGACAGTGGTAGTGTCTTTCCTAAGGACAACAAAATAGGGAAACAGTAGACATTTTCTTCATGCAATTTAAAATACATATGGACTTAAAAACCGTTCATACATAAAATTTGTCTTCATGGAAAGTAGTCTTGGAGATGAATATCCTCTGCTCACTTAATGATCAATAGAAACACATTTTAGATATTGGTTTTGAGGAAAAATATAATTTTTTTACCCTTTAAATAATCATTTTTGTTTCTGCTCCAGCATTTGTTAGAGATGTATTTTTAAGATGAGCTCTTCTTAGCCTGCAGAGCATGAAGCTGGTATTCGGTTTATTCCTTCCTTTATAGTGGATAATGCCATAATCATGACATGAGTCTTAGTTTCTACTGACTTAGGGACAAAGTCAATGACAGATCTCTAGTTTTCTATTTTCACTAAGAACATGATGACTTCTAAATCAATAAGGTTACCTTCATTAGACCTTGACTAAATGTAAAATTACATAGCAAATTATCCATAGACATGTAAATATTATCATAAAACAATGCCTCATAACAAGGATTACACTCATTTCCTACATGTTCCATGCTGTATTTTAGAACCATGTACTATTCATCACTAGAGCAACACCATGTAATCCCAGCAGCTTAAAATATGTGCTACCAGAAGGGGATTTCCAATGGTTTTATTAAAAATGTATACATAAACAATACTTGCATTTAATATATGTATTATCACACTCTATTATTATTTCAGCCTCGCAGGGGTAGCTCTTACTACTTAAAGAGCTTGGCTAGAGATGTACAAACCCCATACATATTCAACAACGACAACAACTTTCCTTGATACTATACAAACCAAATTAAAGAGTTTATTGGATAGAAACAAATCATTTTTTTTCTTTTACTGTTCTAATTTAAAAGGTGGTATCAATGGTGATTAACACAATATAATAAAATAAAATTTAAAAAAAAAAAAAAAAAAAGGTGGTATCAGACCATGGTTATTGGTGTCTTGAAACTTAGTGTGCCATAGTAAAGTGATCTTGAAAGGTGATAAATATTTATGAGTGTGAGGGTTAAATGAATGTGTTTGTGTGTTTTCAAATTTTATGTATTATGCAAAATAGCCACAATATTACTTTAGAGCCACTAAAAGTTACCTTAAAATTTTATCTGTGATTTTTTTTCAAAGCTATCATTTCCTTCTCCAAATCTCACCTTCTCATGAATGTTCTCCTGGAAACCGCTGTGTGCTCACATAACTCATCTTGTGGATTGAGGCCATAAGTATTAACAAATTAGCTGCAGTCGAATTTGGCGCTTTAAAATTCTATCTATCCTCTTCAGAGCTTGCTGAGTCAGAGCCTATCAAGTGATAAAGGTCAGTTCAGGAGATATCAACTAAATTGTAATTTTCAGATTACGGGAGAAATATTTATGAATTTGCAATGTATGCTTGAAGTCAGTGGTTTCTAAGATGTACGTTTTTCACTCCCTCCCCATCTCCTCTTCCAAAAATGGGGGAATAATAACTAGCACAGATCCTTCTTTTATAAATCAATCAAAATGGGACCTAATTGGGAACTTTATGATTTTCTGATAGTATTGGCGTGTTTCAAAGCACAAAGCATATCTCATGGTATCATGTGTGTTATTGAATTGTCTTGAAGCACAGCAGGTAAGAGGTACCTGGAAGAAAAATCCATCTTTCTCCAGTAGAAAGAAAGATCACTGAAGTAATTGGGGGGCGGGGGGCGTTGGTTAGCAAGAATTTGATTAGATGGTTCTGTTTGAAAACATTTTCTTACTAATCTTTATCCTCTTATGAACTAAAAAATGCATTGTTCTTTTCCCCCTCACAGCAAGTTTGGTGAATTTAAGATTTTTTAATTTGATTACATGTGCTGAATGAAATAATCAATTCATTAAAAAACAAACAAAAAAGATGTCATTCTCAATTTACTGAATCATGTCATTGAAAGGAGAGCTTTATTTAAACAGAGAATGTGAGACACCTATGTTGATACAAGTTATGTATGAATTACATAAAGTTCCTAAATGGAGAAAACTGAAGAAATAATAGGAATATTATTATTAAAGTTTAAAAAATGAAAATATAAGGGAATTAAGCATTAATAAAAGGAAACCACAAATGGCACTTTGCATAGCTACAGGAAAAGCGGATAGACGGATTATGATAATCCATATTTCTCAGCGTTTTTTAGCCAAGGGTTTGGGGGAGATCATACAAAATTTTGCACTATAAAAATTTTTAGTAACATCACATAAATTAATCCTTAAAATTTTATGTTTCCACTCTCCATCATATTTTAGTGTTTTTCTCTGAGTACCCTATTTCGAATAATTTGACCTATGTCAGTAACACACCTAATTAAGCTTTTCACTAAAAGGTAATCATCCCAATTACAGAAGTTCTCTGGGGACTTCTACGTATAAAATATATACAAATGTGAACAATATAAATTCAAGTATGATGCTGAAATGATACCTTTTTAGACAATTTTAATCATTTTTATCTACTCTTCTTTGTGCCTAAAACCTTGGCATGGGTGGGAATTACATTTGTTTCCATCTTTCTCGGGAACTATGCTTGATGTGTACATTTTCTAGTAGTGATTTCTTCATACACAAAGCTATTTAAATTATTCCCCATTAGAGTGACAGACAACAAAGGACATGAGAAGTCTAATGGGAAAGACTTCTGTTTCACTCCTGAAGGAGATGCAGCATATGAAGATATGATACACAACCGTGTCCCTTGCAGAAGCAAAGTGTGATTTAGATTTGCCTTTGGAATTGACATTTGTTCTCATTATGAGGATATGAATGGCAGAGAATCCTTAGTTATGGAAAAATTTGTGAACCGGATATTATGCCTTTTTTAAAAATTAAGACTTGAGGGGTGCCTGGGTGGCTCAGTTGGTTAAGCGACTGCCTTCGGCTCAGGTCATGATCCCGGGGTCCCAGAATCGAGTTCTGCAACAAGCTCCCAGCTCAGCAGGGAGTCTGCTTCTCCCTCTGACACTCTCCCTCTCATGCTCTCTCTCACTCTCTCTCTCTCAAATAAATAAAATCTTTTAAAAAACTAAGACTTGAGTTAGTTGTTATTACACACATTGAATATCCATCCTTTCAGAGAAATAACAAACTTCAAATCACACCCAGCTTGGGTAAAATTAAACTAGGAATTTTGAACTTATGTAATCAGTAGAGTAGAATTCAGTTTTTGAATAAAGTCTGCACTAAAGATTTTAACCCAATTGTAGTTGGTGTCTACAGACATGTTTTAGATTCTCTTTTAGGTGAGAATAAGAGCAAAATTATGAAAAAGAGACATTTAGAGTAAGTGGGTTTCTAGGCAGGAGAGAGATCTCTCTGACTGGGAGAGATATTCAAGGGTCCAGATCCAAGGAAAGAATTGAAAAGCACTGCGAAGAAGAAACTCCATGGGTTTTAATTTAATTTAACAGGAAAAAAGACCTGTTCAGTTAGATGCACAGACAATTATTTTTCTGTGGGATTGATCAGCATCTTAAGCTCTTAATGGTCGAAATTTTCATTTCACTCTAATAGAGTGATTTTCCCCCATGGACACCTCTCCAACTGGACAATGAAAGTCAGTGGAAAATAGAATTCTCTTTTTAAAAATCACTTCTTGTGTCTATTTTGCAATTCAAGTGATATGGAAATTAATACCTGTGTCAAGGGTTTTCATCAGGCTTAGGCTCATGCAGGACAGAGTGTCTTCTCACCACACTGCTTCCTTGAAAACTGCAGCGTTAAGATAAAGACGGAATATTGTACTGGCTTTGTTGTATTTATGCCTGATCAGTAGAACCACATTTGGGCTGTGGAGCTGAAAGCTGGCAGGACTTGGACCTATGTGATTAGAATGGCGTAAAAGATATGAGGGCGACTTGGCTTCTATCTGCAATGGCTGCATATGCTCTGAGTGGGGGAGCAGGAAAAAAGACCTATGTACTTGGAGTAGCTGCTGGGTCCCCATGAGATGATGCTGTATTTGTTAAAGCACCTGCCTGTATCGTCCTATAAAGCTAAGGAAATGTAGCCTTCAAGCTTATTTGTGCCTTGCGTGTCTAATTGCCAATTTGGACATCTACTCTGACTATGTTGGTGTGCTATCATACCGGACTTTTCTTTCCTAGCTCAATCACCCTTCCACTCTGCTCTCCAATCCTACAGATGTGGGGAATACCAATATATAACACAAAATGGAGTGTGACTCAATGAATATTTATTGAGTGCCTGCTATTTGGGAAAAGGAATGGGATTTTCAGCAGAATCTCTGGAGATAGCTATTTTTCTTCATAAAAAAAAATGTGCACACAGCTGCATTTTCACAGACATACACACAGCGTGCGTGTCACCTCTCTGCGCTCAGGCATAGTAACATATGGGAGAAAAAGCCGTCTATTACTACAGGCTGTGACGATCACTGAGAGAATTTACTGCAGAAGATTAGCCAACACTATTTCAGCAGGAGGTCCAGAAATTATCTATCAAGATTCAGGGACTCGAGGCAACATTTCACCTCATTTATTCAAATGCCTTGGGCAAAAAAAAATTATGATAGAGCACCTAGCAACCTGTGTCCTGTACTTTTTGACAAGCTCACTGCTAATTGATTGTTTGGGTCCAGCTCGCACTCCAAGGGAAATAGGTTACTATTAATTTTAGTTGACATTTCATATAAGGGCATATATTTTATTTTTATTTATTTATTTTTGTGAAACTGAAATCCGACTCTGTAACTCTTCTGGGGGAAATGGAGGTGTCATGATTTGTCTCCATCCTGTGGCCTTTAAAAGGAAGCAACAAAGTAGCCATCCAATTAACAACACCATGAATAAACAATTGGTTAAGCATTGGAAAGCACGAATGTTACTACTACACCACTTAAGCAAGCCCATCAAACTTGGCATAGGGAGGATGTTATATGGATAAGAAGACAAACACATCCCCAAATGTGTTCCTCAAGCTTAGTCACTTTCCTTTAACACCCCACCAGTCTCTTGACCCTTCTTGGTGTTAGTTGAACCTGAATACATTTTAGGAGATATGACAGTCACGTTTGCGATGGTTTGCAAAAGCTCTCTACTTGGGATCTGCTTTTAATGCACGGATAGAGTACCAATCGGGATAATGTAAGTACCAATCAACACAACCAACCAACTGTTGGGTTCAGCAAATATTTATTGGAGATCCATTGTTACCCTTTGTGCCAGGCCACAGGCAAACAACTCTAAATATGTAAGTAACAGATGCATCCTCAAGGAGTTCAGGTCTACTGGGGAAAGACAAATAGGTAAAGAGTGAACATCAATGAAACATGGTGAGGGCAACAATAAAAGTATGCATGGGAGATTTGGGAGTTCCTAAAACATACGCTAAGCAAACCCAGACAGAGCAGATTTCCTTGAATTGACTAGACAACAGTGTCATCGAACTGTGGAGCTTCGGAACAGAAAGTGAATTTGGAAGTCTTCTGGCTCTAATACCAATGTGTCAACGTCAAACTAGGAGTAGGAAGGGCTGTGTGAGCAGGTGTGCACTGAGAAAGTATATAATGGGCTTTCTTAAGCTAGAGATCGGGGGTGGGATTGCACTGGAACTAGAAAAGCAGAGCAGTCCTACCCAGAAGCCATGTTCTCCGTGAGGCCACTTGTGAGCTAAGGACAAGAAGCTGGGAAACACTGATCTAGTTGGTTGGTTTTGTGGATAACACTGGAGCCAAAAGAGAATGAACGCTCTGTCTAAAGGCATTTTCAGTGACAATTTGCTGAAATCCTATCACATACAAGATAGTCTTTTAAGAATAGAATTAGGGGTGCCTGGGTGGCACAGCAGTTAAGCGTCTGCCTTTGGCTCAGGGCGTGATCCCGGCGTTATGGGATCGAGCCCCACATCAGGCTCCTCCACTATGAGCCTGCTTCTTCCTCTCCCACTCCCCCTGCTTGTGTTCCCTCTCTCGCTGGCTGTCTCTATCTCTGTCAAATAAATAAATAAAATCTAAGAAAAAAAAAAGAATAGAATTAAAATACGTGGTAAAATCTATTGTATCTGTGGACAGGGGAGAGGAAACAAATGCTTTCCTTTTTTTCCCCCCTAAAGATTTATTTATTAATTTGAGAGAGAGGCGGGGAGGGGGAGTGCGGAGGGGCAGAGGGAGAGGGAGAGAGAATCTCAAGCAGACTCGCTGCTGAGTGAGGAGCCCCACTGGGGGTCGATTCCACAACCCCGAGATTATGACCTAAGCCGAAATCAAGCGTCAGACACCTAACCAACTGAGCCACTCAGTCGCCCCCAAAATGCTTTCCTTTTTAGAGGAACTTAGTATGGGTGAGAATATGGGAAATTAGACAAAGGAAAAGAAAGGTAGGACAGAAAAAGTTGATCCAGTCATTACAGGCACAGTCGAAGGGCAGAGAATATGAAATGATGTCCCAACAGCCCAAAAAAATATACACTCCAGCCACGTATTATTGTGTGGGGCAGGCCTGGTGACAGTCACTGCAGAAACTCACCTGAGACCCAGAGAGACACGGTGTTCACCTCCTCCACCCAGTCCAGGCCAAAGGCCCACCAATTGATTTTTTGTGTCATCAGTTACCTCTGCATATTGTAAACTCACTTTTCATTGAAGAGTTTCCATCCCATTTAGCATTTATTCTAATAAAAAATTTTTACTTAGCTTCTTGAAAAAAGGCAAACACTTTAACATTAGGAAACACGTCACATTTTCCTTGCAAATGTTTTGTAATAAATGAGAAACTGTACAGCAGTTAGTTCAATATTACCCATGCAGGATGAATCCTCTGAGCAATTACCTTGTTTCCATGGCAACAGCATATCTGCCCAGGCTTCAATGTGATACTAAGAAACCAGCAAATTGGGTCTGCTCAGTAAAGCTGAGGAAAATTTAGCGGATTAAGGGGAGGGGGGCGGGATTGTAAATTTGATACTAACTAGGTTAACAAACAAACTGCTATTTATATTAAGTGGTTCATTTATGCAGCTTAAAACAATCTGCAAGGAGAACACCGCGTGCTGGGAAACAAAAAAGCAAAATTTGTTGAAAAAAAAAAGAAGAAGAAGAAGGAAGAGGAGGAAAATGATAAAAGATTTTCTGGGACCCTCGCCCACACTCAATCCCTTAGGAGGAGACCTCTGAAGAATTCCAGGCCCCTGAGAGCAAAATGGAAACAGATCTCCCATAGACATTCGCCTCCTCACTTCTGCCTGGGCCTCATACTCCACCCAGAGTTCACCTGAGCCAGGGTCTAAGCCTTTTATTTTTAAGCAAATCCTGGGAAAGGAGGCCAGGAACTGCACCTGGGACATCCATGAGAGACCAGACTGTCATTTGGCTGTTACGCTCCAAGGAACTGCAAGAAAAAAGAAAGCAGAAACATTGTATTGTGGCCACTGAGCTATACACAAAAGCACAAGCCACCCCTTCAGACCCAGACAGCCAGCTCAATCGCAGCTACCTTTTTGAGGGGGGTTTAAACAGAGATTTAAAGTCGGAAATTAAAGATCAGTTCCTCAGGGAAAATGGACATTATAACAATGTTGTGCCCCTGTTATCAGACTTGATTTCAGGCTCTCAGGGGAGCTGGTTCCTAGAGAGTTTTAGAAATAGGATATAATTTAGAGACATTTTCTTGGTGGGGATCATAAGGGATGCTCTGAAGAGTGAGGTGGGAAGATAACGTGGAAAAGCTGCGAGGTAGATTGTAGCAGAATTGGAACCTGATTCATATGACATGTAATTACAAGTAATTACAGGCATCTCTTGGAACTTGGACCACCGGGTTGAAGATAAATTTAAATACCTTGGAGAACTACCCTGACTAATATTATAAGGGATAAACTTATTAATGCAGCATCTCTAAATCAAATTATTATACACCTGAGAAATTTGCTTATTGAAAGTAAAAAAGAAATATTACTTTGGGAGACTGGGGGATAAAGGAACCAAACGGTGGAACATAAAAATATTCAAGGGATTATTTGAGTTTATAAATTACTCTGCTTTAAAAGTGCTTACCTTAAAAAATTTAAAGGAAAGTTCAACATAAAGATAAAAAAAAACTATTTGGGAAGTGAAAGACAGACGTGCCTTAAAAATTATCTTAAAAATAGAATTTTGAAGTGACAACTATAATATGGCCCATAAACGCTGCTGATCTCTTATCTACATGGGGACTTGGAACAAATTATTTGTATTTAATAGATGATATATTTGCATTGCCCTATCAAAATGCTTCAAGCCTCTCAGTGAATGTACATATGAAAATAATTCTCGAAAAAAAAGGTGTGAAAACACTATTTTTCTTCTATCTAAAAAAGCATATGTCTCATCATGTTTAGCAATTGAAAATCTCACTGGCTAATTTAAAGTGTAGTACAAAAAACCCAAATATATTTAGATAACCTATGTTAATTTAAATCTCATAATACTGACATAGAAAAACAGTGTAAGATACCTATGCTTCAACTCACAATTATAGCTGGATCAAAAGACATAATATTCAATCTGTCCAAAATTAAGGTGCTTATTCCAACAAATACCACCATCTAGTCTAAGACTTAACATTGTCAATAGTAAACATTAAGTAAATGTTTGTTGAATTAATTAATTAATGAGAGTCGAAATAATCTGCTTGTTTTAATTCACCAGTGAATTCACTGCAGTTTGGGGTTATAGGCATAACCACAGCTATTTCTAGAGTGTCCATTATTATATGAAGGACCTTTCTCCCTGCTCTAACACCATTCTCTCCTCTTTACCCAAAGTTCCCTGTCCAGGTTTCCTTAACTTCCCTGCAGCCATGAAATCCATGTTTCATTTTCCTTTTTGTTCCCTGCAACGTCTGTGTCAAGATTTCCTTTGCTTCACTAGATTGTAATTACACAAACGCAACAGACTTACTGGGCATCACCTCTGTGCCCAATGTTACTCGTGACTATGAGGTTTGGGAGAAGACACATGAACACACACAGACATGAACCCACAGTGAATTACTGGATAAGAGAAAATAGGTGGTAAGAACCAGATCATATTAAAGGGCAATGGAATGAGTGGATAAGAAATTCAATAGGTGAAGAGATACAGGGAAACTAACGTTTATCGAGTTGCTGTTTTTCATCAAGCCCTATGAGAGGGTATTTCATATATAGTATTTCATTTATCTCTCCAATCGAAATGTTGAGATACACCTTTTCATAATTTTACAAGATACAAAGTGCAGCAGAGTTTCAAAACCTGCCCATGATTCTATTGCTTGTAGGTCTCTGAGCAGACATTCTAATTCAGGTGGATGCTATTTCCATCCCAGGCAGGAGGAACACAGTGTGCTCCGAGGCCCAAAGGTAACATTATGCACAGGTGTGTTGGACAGCTCAAGATGGTGGCAATCACAGGTGTGTTGGACAGCTCATGATGGCGGCAGCCATCCAGAGTGGAGCGTCCGCTGGGGAAGGTGCAAGCTTGCAAGTAGCAGGTCTAGAAACCCTCAAACTCTTCCTTCTAACATTCCTTTTTGGTTCTTCCTTAGGATTTCTAACAGAGTTGAAATAATGAAAGAATTAGTGAATTAATGCCCTTCTTTTTTTCAGTTCTTACATTGCCCATCTATTCTTGTATGCTGTCCACTTTATCCATTAGAGCGCTTGGCATCTTAATCATAGTTTTAAAATCCTGGTCTGGTCATCCCAATATCTCTACCACAACCAGTTCTGATGCTTGCTCTCTGTCTTCATTTTTTCTTTTTGGCTTTATTTTTTTAATTTTTTTTGGTGTTTGGTATGCATTGCAATTTTTTCTTGATAGCCAGGCATGATGTAGTGGTTAAAGGAACTGATGTTAAAGGTTGTTAGTAAGGTGGTGGTAATGAGTGGAGGGAAGGGAAGCATTCTATAGTCCTGTGATTAGGTCTCAGTCTCTTAGTAAGCCTATGCCCCTGGACAATGAACTTCACATGCATTTCTTGTTTTTTTTTTGGGGGGGGGGAGTTATTTATTTTTTTCTATCTCCATAGATGGGACAGGATGGCTAGTGTGGGCTGGAGTTGGGTATTTCTCTTCCCCAGGTCAGTTAGGCTCTCATAATATCCCAGCAGGTTAGGGTCTGGTTACACTCAAGTGATTTAACATGGCCTATAAGGTCCTGTGTGGTCAGGTCTGGTACATCCAGCCTCATCTGGGTCTCTCGCCCCTTTGCTCACCTCCACACTCCAGCCACACTGTCTCCTTTTGGTTAGCCCAGGAAGCAAGTTGTTGGGAGAAGGTTCTTCTCCCAACTTGCTGCCTGGTTGGCCCTCGTATTGCATTAGAGGTCTCAGCTGAAATATTGCCGCTTCAGCAAGGTCTTCCCTAATCACCGGAGGGTGGTTTTCCCATCCCATTCTCTCCAACCCTATTATTTTGTTTCAGCGATGCATGCTCCTTCTTCAGTGCACTTACTGTAATCTTAATTTTTGTATTTATTTGATTGTTTCCTTCTTTACTGTCAGTTTCCTAGCTATGCTGGTGTACCTTGAAGACAGGTAACCATGCCAGTTTTGTTCATGGCAGTTTAACCATAGTCAAGGACTATGCCTGGAATATAAAAGTCAGGTAATAGGTAACTGTTGAATTAATTAAAGAAGTAATGAATGAATCACTCTTTTTTTTTTTCAATTTTAGTCTTAGCATGACTCCATAAACTGAAATAACGTCCACTGCTATTGCTTAATATTTGCTGCTAAATAAGTGGTAAATTTGTGACAAGTCTGAGAGCGACAGGTGTTCACTCCTAGAGGGGGACAACACGTGGCTGTGGATAAAACAGTAACTGTAACATGCTGAAAAATCACAATATAATGAAACAGTATTTTGGAAGTTAGATGTTGTTGGAATCCTTATTAGCTGAGCAAGGAGTTGAGTTGCCATTGTTATTTACAGATGTCACCAACCCTAGGTCTTGGAGTTTTGAAACAAACAAACAAAAATGTCTGTTTCTGTGTCCACTGCAGGATCTGATATCATAAGAGGGTCTCACAGTGATCTGATACCTCACGAGGGTCTTTGTTCGGGGCTGTCATTCAGCTTCAGACTCAGATTTAAACGTGTTTCCTTTCCTTGCAGATTTTTAAATCTGCACTGTCTAGTGCCTGTGGTCCTTGCATCGAGGAGCAGATTTAACGTCAGGAGCCCCACCGTCACTAACAGCTCCCAATCGTGTGCCTAGAAAAGGGGCTCTAAGGAGAAAAATATACACATCAATATACGCATACATATACAGCAGTCATTGTGTATGGATGGTGGGGTTACAAGAAATTTTTACATGTGCCTTCCATTCTCTGTTTTTAATTGGGAAAATAAGGCAAATAGCTTTGTAATTAAAAAATAGTAATAAAACCAGCATGATCCTAGAGCTCACTTATTAAGAAAATGAGCCACCTGAAGGCCAGTTTCCTCACTGTTAAGGCCAATAATAGTGGTAGGTGAAAAGAATAGACTTCACATATTGTTTTCCTGATGATGCTTAACCCCAAAAGTATTGCTAGAAATAATAGAGCAGATTGTCGCTATTACATTGCAATATTAGTGAGCAATTACTATGTCAGGCAGTATGCCAAGTGCTTTACATAATCTCATTTAATCCTCACAAAAAATCATATAAGATGATTACTACCATTATCCCCATTCTATAATAAAAACAATACCGAAAGAAGTGAAAAGATTATACTGGTTCAGTATTCAGTTTGACTTTGAGCTATCCATTCCATGTTCTAATCTAAACTATTCCTTCATACATTTATTCAATGACACTATTAAGCATAAACTATGTGCCAAACTCTGACCTAGTCATTAGAAGTACTTGAGCAGGTAAAAGAAGCTTCTGCCCTCAAGGACCCAAATCTAGTTGGAGAGACAATTGTGTAAATAGACGACCCTTAATAAAATGTGTTAAGATAATAAGGGGTAGGTTCGGGGTTCCAGGAATGGATCCCCTAAACTAGACTTGGGCAGAAAGGATGCATTTGAGAAAGTATCTTGGGGATGGTGACACCCGATCTAAATCTTAAAAAACAAGAAGCACTTGACATGTCCTGGGTGGTTTGCTAATTGGGAAATGAAGAATGAGGAAGCCTCTGATATCGGAGAGTCAGAGCAAAGACCCATGAAAGAGGAGAAGTTCTTCAAGGAAAGGAGGGATAAGACATGAGATGGAGGGGATAAGACATGAGATGGAGAGACAGCAGGAGCCAGGCTGGATTAATGTCACATCTTCATTACAGAAATATGACCTTAGCATATACTGACCAACTGAGAAAGCCAACGTTGGAGAGGCAGAAAGGCTTGTGGGAGACTGCTGAAACATGACAGGCAAGAGAGAAAGAGCCTTGTCTGGTGGCAGAGACGCAGTGAAAAGGGAAGATTTGTGAAATACTGAGGTTGATTTGCAATGAAGATGAGGTACAGAAAGAAGTTAAGAAAAACTCTCTGTAAAACCTGGGAGTCGTTAGAGAGATTTGAGGGTCTTTGGCCTCATAGCAGTAGGTGAAACCAAGAAGTCTGGTGAGATAGTTCACAGAGAGTGGGCGGGAAAGAGAGAAGCTTGCTCATAAAATGCAGGATTGGAATTTTGAAGGGTAGAAGCAGCAGGAGGATTATATGAGCAGTGGGCAGTGACGGAGTCTTGGGGACAGGGACATGTTATGGATGGGACAAAGAAGATCATACTAAACCCATACAGGTCAGGATTGATATTGGAAGTTTACAGAGAACGTCTATGTTCTCTTCTAGGTAATATGGAAGGCAAGATGAAAGAGATTTTTTCAGGAATTAGGGAAGGGTCAACTGCAACAAGGGTGGATGAGTGGCCCAATTAGATAAAATTTAGGAAAATGCTGTTTTATTTGGAAATTGTGTCATCATTGGTAATTCGGTGAAATCAGCAGATTGGTGGGGATAGAAGTCAAGCTACAATTATTAGCTGAGTGAATGGGAGGGAAAGAAGTGAGAACATTAGATGGAGTTACTTTCTAAAATTTTGATAAGAGGTGGAGAAAAAAGATGGGTGAATTCCTAAATGATACTGAAAGTCAAAAGTTTTAGAGGAGATTGTGGTTTTTCTTTTCTTTTCTTTTTTTTTTTAAGATTTTATTTATTTATTAGACAGAGAGAGACAGCTAGCGAGAGAGGGAACACAAGCAGGGGGAGTGGGAGAGGAAGAAGCAGGCTCCCAGTGGAAGAGACTGATGTGGGGCTCCATCCCAGAATGCCGGGATCACGCCCTGAGCCCAAGGCAGACGCTTAACGACTGCGCCACCCAGGCACCCCAAGTGGTTTTTCTTTTTGCTAAGGAAGAGATTACATAGATCTGAGCAGGTTTATGGTTTAATGGGTAGAAACCAGTTGAAAGGTAATGAGGAGGCATAACTGGAGTCGTAAAGTATCAGAAGGAGTTTGCTATGGCTGGAGTTAAGGGTACAGAGGAATGGGTTGACCTTGGGAAGAAAGAGGAGCACCTAATCTCCTAGGACTGTTGGAAATATGGGAAGAATGAATGGTTGCAGATAAATTTGCTAACAGACACAGTAGTTGGATAATAAACATTATGTCCAATGACTTCAATTTTCTCAAGAAGGTGGAAAGGTCACCAAATAAATGGCTCATAAACATATTAGGGAATAACAGTCCAAAGGTGTCCTAGACTCCTTTTCAAAATATGTGGACCTTTAAAGAAAGTTTCATAGAATCCATGGGTTCATCTGCCATATAGAATCTTATACTGATTTCATGAGTCTAACACCATCAGAACTTGGACATGCATTCCCATAAATGACCATTCCAAACAAATTCATGTAAGAAAGAGATAGGCACTTTCCTTTGTCTTATCACAGAGTCCTTTGCACTTGACTCAAAATACATTTCATTGGAAGAGCCTTGTAAACTCTGTCTCATGAACTCTTAGCATCATGTGGCAGGCATTTAACCAAACAATGTGTATTTAAGTCAGTCCCTTAAGCCTAGCATTAGTAGGTGAGACACATATCAGAATTACAGAGATTTCAGATATACACTTATGGAAGAAACTGTGTTCACCAGAATTCCTCTTGGTGGAAGTACTGCATTGTTCAAAAGAAATACTTGAGTGTGTGATTTTGTATGGAAGGTGAGATCACAGAATGCACAAATATGTCCACCAAAAAGTCATTGCATATACATACACATATAAATACATACACATATAAATACATACACATATATGTATATATACTTACAAAAGAGGAGTGTTTTTCATTCTTGAGAAGAAAGTGGGGAAAGAGTTCACTGAAGGAAAGGAGGTGAAACAGGAGACATAAAGAAGAAGGAAGAGTGACCTTTCTCATGACTACACACCATTGATAAATTAAACCAAATGCAAGAAATCCTGCCGTGGAATTGCTTGTGAGAGACAGTAAAGGGTGTGAGTGATTTTACTACCTTTACTGAGAGAATGGGGATAAAGTGAAGAGTGGAAACACAGATATCACACAGAAACACAGACGGCAGAGAGTGAGGCCCTGAGAGTGTAGAGTCCCCCCACTCCTGAATATCATGAGAAATTGAGGAGGGGGTGATAATTTTGGACTTTGAGAGATTGTAGAATTGAGGATCCAATTAAGTCTGCCTAACTGTCCTGGAACAATACTACCACCCCACTCCAACCCCCAGCTCACATCTGCGATACACAAATCTTCACTAGGGGAAAGTTTAGGGAAGATATTCAGTTGGAGCTGTTTGGTAGATAAACAACAGGATGACAGAGGCTATAACATTGTTCAATCCAGGAATGTAATATGAAGAAATATTAACTAGAACAGTCTAACTCCAAAGATCTGACAATTAAGCAGAGTCCAAAACAGACTCCAATATGAACAGATTGCTCCTACAAAAAGAAATACAAATGCCTCATAAACATCTGAAAAGTTGGTCAACCTTACTCACAATCAGAGAAATGCAAATTAGAACTCCAGCGAGATGCCATTTTCACTTAGTGGAGAAACAGGCATGCTCAAATGTAAATTGCTGGCAGAAGTGTAAATCGGTACAACTCTTGCGGAGGGTGTTTGGGTATCATTTATCTACATTTAAGATGTTTTTCAAAATTTAAAATGTTCACGCACTTAGTCAGCGATTCTACTTCTAGGAATATCTATGACTATTACAACCAGTACCTGTGAGAAATGACACATATAGACAGCTTCCATGGCAGAGCTGTCTATGATAGCAAAATGTTAAAATATCCTGAATGTCCAGCAGTGTGATGGTGATCAAATAAAGGGTGCTGTGAGCAGACAAAGGAATATTATACAGCCATTAACATCAAGAGGCAGATCCACGTGCCCTGAGGTGGAAGGATCTCCAAATCATAGTGTGAAGGGAAAAGATGCCAAGTAGTGTCTATAATGTCCTACCACATGTACACACACAAACATACACATACTCATGTGGTTACAACTGGAATTTATAGGCACATATTCAAATGTTTTTACTTGTATTTTTTAGTGTGTCTCTAGACAGATATATAAGAAATTCACCTGATTGTCTTCTGAAAGGGGAAGTGGGTATTAAAGGGACACTTTCATAGAAAACTTATTTTTAACTATATATCCTTTTTTTTTTTAAATTTTATTTATTTACTAGACAGAGATAGAGACAGCCAGCGAGAGAGGGAACACAAGCAGGAGGAGTGGCAGAGGAAGAAGCAGGCTCATAGCAGAAGAGCCTGATGTGGGGCTCGATCCCATAACACCGGGCTCACGCCCTGAGCCGAAGGCAGATGCTTAACCGCTGTGCCACCCAGGTGCCCCACTATATACCCTTTTTAACCTTTTGAATTCTGATGTTGTACATGTATTGACTACTTGTAAATAAGTCAACTTTTTAAAAATTAAAATGATTATTTCAGGCAGAATAACCTTTCTGTTTTGGTTAAAGGCCATCCTCAGCCATTTAAAATGGCAGTGGAAGGAAAGGAAAATAAGAATGAAAAAAGGAGAAATAAAATTTCGGTGGGCAGGTTTAATGGTGCACTTATGTTGTGGGACCACAAATTTGGAGTGGGATCAAGGCACGGTGAGGTGTGCTTTTCTGTTTTCTAGCAACACTGAAGAATTCGCCATTAATATTGAAGAAGGTAGATTTTCAGCATTTAACATAGGATTGGAGTTTTAAAGGACAGAGCAGCAGAAGGATTAAGTTGCAATAAATTGATAATAGAAGCATAAAAAGAACTCAGATGATTAAATTTGGGTCTGGCCTGAACAGACCAGAAAGACATTCCAGAGGAACAGGTAGAATGAGAGAGATGGCCGTATCAGCAGCCTGGAGGTCTGGAAGTTTCCACAGACAGCTCCCGTGAAGATGGGGCTGGAAAGGTATTAAGTAAGAATGTCTCATGAGGCAGTTTCCAAGCGATGTCAGGGTCCAGGTTGAGAGTGGCTGATGGGAGAGGAGGTAAAGGGCACTCCAAATCCCATTAAAGCAGTTTCAGGGAAACATGTACACCTTTTACTACAGATAAAAGGTGGGAAGGAGAGGCAGACTATGTACTGGGCCCCAAAAGGTGGGAAGGAGAGGCAGACTATGTACTGGGCCCCAAAATGTTCTTTGATAGAGAAGAGACGGATGATGAGGGTAGCTTATGACAGGGTGAGGATGGGGAGTCATACACTCAAACAGCACAAACCCCACAGCTGCTACAAGCTCCAGCCCCGTTACCTCTGATGTCGCTCCTACCAGTCCCTTCTGGGGTCACACCATTCCAGCCACACAGGTCTCACTGCTCATCCTAAAGCTCTCCAGGCAAGCTTTACCTTATGTTCTTGGCACTGGCTGTTCCTCTGCCTGGAAAGCTGCCAGTTTCCCTCAGGTCTTTACTCAAATGTCACCTCTCAGTGAGGTCTGTGTGGACCAGCCCTACGTAAAGCAACAATCTCTCCATCCCTGCTTTCTTTTTACCTGGAACGTTTATCACCTTCTTAAATCTTTTTAATTCACTATTTTCACTCACTTCCATCCATCTTCTATTTTAAGAAGCTCCTTGAGGGCAGGAAATTTACCTATTTTTTAACTGCTTTATCCATGGTGCCTACAACAGTGGCTGGCAAGAGGAGTTTCTCCGTAAGTACCTGTTGAATGAGTGAGATTAACTTTTACGTGGGGTAAATGAGTAGGAGGAGTTGCAAATCAGGTTATTTTCCTGGATGTGTGTATTTAAACATAAGTGCTTCGAAGGTCTCACAGATAATCACCAAATGTTTACTGTGCATTTTCCAGGGGCTAAGCACGGGGCTGGCACAGCAGGTGGAAAGAGGGGCTCACACAGTGCTCCTGTTCTCCAGGATTTCATCATCTGAAGGGGGAATCTGAAGACAGCAAAACACCTTATCATCACTCAAGGCAACTAAGGTGCTTCAGGAATCCAGCAAAATAATTGATTCCCCTTGTTGGTTTCCAAAGTGGTATGTATACAGTTGACTGCGGGGTGAGCGTGACCCTGATGACGCCAGCAGGGGATCCCAGGCAGCAGGGTGGAAGGTGACAGGGATGACTGATGTGCTCTGCTCTAGGCATATTTCTTGTGTCCTTCACGGGGAGCTTGGTAACCCCACAAAAGAGGTTGCCTCGTTACTTGTTTCACAGAGAAGCGAAGGAATGGACTCAGGGTCACCCAGCTGATGGCGGAACTGGCTCTTGAACCCAGGCAATGTGCCTCCAGAGCTCCTACCGGCTCTCAACGCCTGACTCTGTAGTCTTGCTTGTTTATTGTCTGAAGAGGGATGGGGAGGAGCTGAGCATGGCAGGAACAGAGTGTGTGTGGAGGGAAGTGGTGAAAGAGGTGTCTGGAAGCAGCAGCTGGAGTAAAGCTATAGGGGGCTCTGAACGCTTGGCTGTAGGGTTAAGACCTCACTCTGCATGGTGGACAGCTATCAGAGGCTTTTAGGAAACGGCGTCATCTGTCCCGTGTTTAAAATGTTGGTTGATGCACTGTGAAGCAGAAAGAGCAGGAGGTGATGGGCATGTATACCTGGCCAAAGGAAATGGAGAAGAGAAACGGGATTGGGAGATATTTCAGAGGCATACTGGTGGAACTAGACGAGGCCACAGGGGCTTGAGACACGAGTAGTCTGTTACGTGAGACAGAGCACGTAGGAGATAAACACAGGGAACTCTTGGAACTACTTAAGTTTTTATATTCACTAGTGTCAAATAATCCTTATTATCCAGCCATAAAGATAAACATTCTAAGTTTAAATAGTTTCCTGAGCAGATATGGAAATTAAATATTCTTCCTTCCAGTCTAACAGAGATTTTACCACCTACTGGTAAACTCAATTTATCAAGTCAATTAAAATATCTGTAGTAAAAGGTGTACATGTTTCCCTGAAACTGCTTTAATGGGATTTGGAGTTTTTATGGGAATCTTTACCTGAGTCTAGAATTATAAATTAAATTTTCTTTTTTAAAAAAGATTGATTGATTGATTGATTTGAGGGAAAGAAAGAGAGCGCACAGAAGGAAAGGGAGAGGGAGAAGCAGGTTCCCCACTGAGCAGAGAGCCTGACTCAGGACCCTGGGATCATGACCTGAACTGAAGGCAGACGCTTTAGAGCCACCCAGGTTCCCCAATATAAATTAAATTTTCTATCAAATTTCCCACTTGCATTTGCCCCAAAGAAAGAAAAACAACTACATTCCCAATAAATTATTTTTAATTTCAACTTATATTAAATATTTACTATTCTAAAGATAGCTCACTTCTCCTTGGAATCTTCAAATCTCAAATTTAGTAACTGAGAACCAGCATCCATATTTGTCAATAAAAGTCAGCTGGGTTCTGACAGAGACAGTGTTTTGAACCCCACACTGGAAGGTAAGAGACAGGTTCTCACCTACTTCTGCAGCAAGAAAATCTTGAAGACACCCCCACACTCCCCTGAGCCTGCTTCCTCACTATTCTCTAATGCTCATTCATTTTTCACTCTATCATGCATATATTCAGCAATTATACATTGGGGGTCCACTCAAGGCAAGTCTCTCTCTCTGCTGGAGAGATACAGTCCTGAATGAACCAGTTCCAATTCTCAAAGAGCTTTCAGTGCAAACATTGCAAAATAAACAATTGTGATTTTAAAAATTAGTATCATATTAATCTCAAGGATATCTCAAGGAAATGATCTATATTTTGGAGACAAAGGAACCGAGCCACTTAAACTTATGCAAAACTGTCAATATTCACTTCCTGGGTAATAATTCACGTTTTTAGACTTTGTAAAAATGGATAGACTCAGGAAACCAAGAAGAAAAAAAAAATCAGACTGAATTTTGTCTTCAGTATCATTGTACCATATTTGTAAAAAGAGGTCTGAATCCAAGGTAGCAATGCAGAGCCACCAGAATATTCTCAGTTCTCCTCCGGCCCTGATTTAAAAAAAAAAAAATTATTTGTCATCAGGTAAAGTATGAGGCAGCCTCTGTGACTTTAGAAATATATATGCTTCTGACCCCTCTGCCCTCTATCATCCATAGGCTGTAGACAGAGAAAGAGCAGGCCTCCTGTAGGGCATACAGGGCATTTTCCAGGAAACAATATAGACGGGCTGCAATGGGGCAGGTTTTGACAGGCTGTCTTCACTGGCAAAGCACCATTTCTAGAAAAATGTGTCTGGGGTCCTGCTGCCAAGCACAGGGTGACTGTGGGACGCCTGGTTGCTTTTAATGGGAAAGTGCCCACGGTCCCTGCTGGGCTGGCTGGAGCACAGCTGTCAGCTTGGTTCAGACAGCAGTGCCTCCCCCTCTGAGCTTCGGGGGTCTGTGTGGAACATTATTTCCACAGGATGACACAACAAACCAGTTCTATTGTGCTCCGTTTTGCTTACCCAGAAAGAACTAGTATTTTCTTCAAGCTGTCTTGTGAATATGAAGGACAGCAGAGAAGCCAAGAGATTCTGGGCTCCTGATCCGTTGAAAGCTGAGATCCGACTCTTAGCAGCAACTGGCCCATGGCCTGGGTAATGGTGGATGCTCAATAGATATGTGTCCAATTAATTAATTAGTGATTTAATAAGGTAATCAATTTATGGACCTATGCCTAGCGTGGTATCTGGTACCTGCCAAGTGTCACTAAATATTTGATGAGTGAATGAACCAGCTGTAAAGCCTGCAATACAGTTGGGTTCAGGCTCCTGTGCCAGATCCGAGGCACCACGATGAAGCAGACGAAGTTATTCCAGCCTCTTTGGTCCTCACTCGCAGTCATTGTGTGCACTTACCCACGCTCACTCCAGACAACCTGCCTGCATGCAGTGCGGTCCTCCGACCAGCCGCAGCAGCATCGCCCAGAACCAGGCTAGGAATGCAAATCTCCCGGCCCCACCCCAGACCTCCGGCACCCGAAGCTCTGGGCACGGGGACTGGCAGTCGGGGCCAGGTGACTTCGATGCTCACTAAAGTTTGAGAACTGCTGCCAAGGGTTTTGTTTTTGTTTGCTTATTTCCAGAAAACCACCTACATGAGAGTCACCCAGGAGTGCTCGCTGAGCAGGCAGTTTGGCCTCTCCTCCAGTTCTAGAGAGCTCAAATCTCTGGGACGGCAGCTTAGGACACCTGCATTTTGAAGAAGTGATTTTTTAACACCGTGGCACCACTTCCCCAGAGCTTTACTCTCTTCCCATCCGTTTCAGCAGAAGCTTCTAGTAGATTCGATTTATTGTATTACCACGATAAGTTAATAACCAGAGATATTTTAATGTTTAATAGGGAATGAAAGGTCCCCTGTTCTAAAAGAATAATGTGTCCCTAACCATGGAAATTCAGATCCTGCTTTAGGCAGCAGAGGATGCCATGGCTTGCTTTCTGACATCTGAGAGGAGCCAGGGACAAAGTCAATTCTATATTGGCTATTATGTCTTCAGAATTCAGCTGTTTAAACAAGATGAGGCGCACGAAGTTCAACCTGCAGATGTGTGCAATTTTTTAGGCCATTAAAATATGCTTTATAAATAGAAAACTAGCATACAAAAATCTGAATTGCTAGCATTTCTCGAGACATTGAAACATTTGGCACATTGAGCGAAAATATTCCTACATGGTAACAATCAATGAGATCTGAGTGTCTGTGCGCCTTCCAGTCCACCAATGACCGCCATTCCCTAGCGATCACCTTAATCTTACCATGGCCCACTTCATCTTCTGTTGAGCTCCTGTTCTCTGTGGGCATTGGAGTCTGCGACTGCTGTTTTTACATGGGCTTGCCACCATCACCTTAGAGGGAGCCATGTGGGGAAGAAGAGGGGTCCTGTTAGGGTCAAGAGAAGGGAGGCACAATGTGCATACCCAAACCAGCCCAGTTCCCTTTACGTTACTTAAAATAAGGATGATGCCATTGCTATCACCCGAGCCTTATTGGTCAAGTGTGTGTCCATGTAGAGTCTTGTTAACTGTAAGAATCTTAATGTGTTTTTCTTGTCTCCTCAGTCAGGTCAGGAGGATTTGCTAGCCTCCCATTCCGTGGAGGGTTCTTGACATGCTGGCTTTCTTTCCAGAATTCTGCTTAGCATTTTAATGCCTTTTGTCAAGTTGCAATATTTTTTTTTCCAAAAAATTAAATAAGTATTTTATTAAAAACATTTTTCATGTTTTAAAATTGAATCACAACACTCACTTCGTCTAGTATTCATTTGATTATGAGAACGGCCATTTTTAACCAAGCATATAACAAGACAAAACAAATTATAGCTGGCCCACTTAACAGCATTTCCCCACATACCTTTCAGAAGTATTATACTGCTTATACGATTATTGTATTATGCATATGCCTTAATAACTAACCTTATAAATTTATGTTATCTCTTCCCACTACAAATAATTTTCCCCACCAAATATTTCCGGAAGTCTCAAAGCACATGAATTAAACAAGTAAATGTAGCATCTGCTCTTTCCCCTCTCTTCTGCTCTAGTACCTGTTTATTGTTTTTTATTTATTTCATTAGGAATCTGGGAGTGAGGAGATTTAAATTTGTGAGTGCTATTAGCCACTCTGAAGTAGAGATGAAGGAATGAGTCTTGCTCATGATAGAGGAGGTAGGTTGAAAGATAGAGCCCTTTCCCACTGCTGATGTTTACAGTTTTGAGGGCAGGTGACCATTACTTCCCCAGTGCTCCTCCAATGGGTCTCCTTTTCCTGAAACAGAAGAATGTCATAGAGCAAGAAGAGGATAGAGACCTGAAACCAACAGCACACACGCAGATCACTGCCCACCTTTAACAGGACATAACTACTCCACTGTCCTCATCCACAGGACTTTCCTATTCCAGGAAACTCTTGCCCATGAAGATTAAAGTTGCAGATAACTTCACTGTTCATTTTGAAAATTTCTCCAAAATCCTATTTCACCTAATACCAGACTGTCCAGCTTTTCAATAGATAGCATCAAATGACAGTTGACTCTGAGATTCTTGGAAATTTACCGTAAAACCCTTCCCTTGCTGTACCTACCATGTTTTTTTTCAGTTTTATTGATGGATAATTGACAAATTAAATTGTGAGATATTTAAAGTGTACAATGTGACGATCTGAAACACATATACATTGTAAAAGGATTTCCACCATCTAGTTAATTAACACATCCATCACTTCGCATATTAATCCATTTTCTTTCTTTGGTGAGAACATTTAAGTTCTACTCTCTTAGCAAATTTCCGTATAGAATATGGTATTATTAACTGTAGTCATCATGTTCTACATTATGTCCTCAGACCTTATTCATCCTAAATCTGAAATTTTATAGCATTTTACCAACATCTCCTTATTTCTCTTACCACCCTCCACAGTCCATGGCGATTACTTTTCTACTTTCTATGAGCTGACTCTGCCTGGCTTATTTCACTTAGCGTAATACCCTGAAAGCCCATCCATATTGTCACAAATAGCAGGATTTATTACTTTTTTAAAGGTAACTGATATTCCATTCTATAAATATACCACATTTCCTTGATCCATTTATGTATTGACAGACAACTGTTTCCATACCTTGAATATCTGTGCTCCTATGTTCATTGCAGCCTTATTCATTATCATATCATGATTCTTACCCAATCTTAACCTTTAAATCAGCTCTAAAGCCTCAAAGATATTCTGGTTTCACCCTCCCCTCTCCTTGGCTTTGTGAATAATAAACTCAGATTTTCCTGATCATCAGGGCTTTTTAGTGGTAATTCAAGAGTGCCAACATTCAACACTCCAAAAACCAGACTCATCACCAGCCTTTTGGTAGGCATCTTCGCCAACCAGCTGTATTCCAGCTCACCCTTCATAAAAGCTTTTTACCCTATTTCCATTTATCTGGTTCTGCCCTGCTGAGAGAGGAAATTGTTTAGTCTTGGATTCCAACTTGGAAGCTTCCTATGCCCGCACAGTTCCTTGTCAATGATGCTCTCATCTCCTTGTTCAACAGCATTTTATTTTCCTTAGCTTTGAACTTTTGTTGGAAGAAGAATTGGCTTAGTCACAGAGTAAAGCTAATTATGGACTCATCACATAAATAAATACTTGAGCCACACATCACTCGCTGTTCTTATTTCCAGGATATAATTGCAAATATAAAGGAATGCATCCCTAGGCCCTTGACAGAATCCAATGTTGTGATATGCTGGGCCAGACTAGTAGGTTTATTCCAAAAGCCAGTTCCCTTCAGAGCCATCCCTCTGTCCTTACGCAAAGGGTAAATGCTTTAAATACATTAAAGATGATTATGAGAATCATAACTCATTAATTCAACACGTGTTTCTGAGCAGGTACAGTATAGGCATCAGGAAGGTCCTGTGCTCAGCCATGGGTGTGCAGGGGGAGCAGAGTCAATGCAGCGTCTCCATCATGGAGCTTGGTCTAATAATGACAGAAATGAGACAAATGTTTGCAAAAATAGTGCCTGCATTACAACTGTACAAAGTTCTATGGGGGAAATAGGGCTGCAAAGGTACATACTAGGGGAACCTAGTCAAGTCTGGGAACTCGGGGAACTTGTTCTAAGAAAGTGATCTTGAAACCGAGACTTAAAACTGTTTGGTCCTATCTGCCCTCCCTGGGAATCTTGAATATGATGGAATTCATTGAAAAACTGATAAATGTTATTTATTTTTTTGTTTGGTTGGTTGAGATATGCTCTGTGATAAAAATTTACAGGCTATCTAAAAAAAAAAAAAAAGAAAAGATTTGGCATATGTTTACAGATGAGTTTCTTATACAGGTTTCTGTAGGTGAAAGTACTACTTGTTACTGATGAGTGTCTTTTGGTTTTTGTTTGCTTTTTTGTCAATTTAGATGTCTTTTTGTACATGAGAGAAATGTTATGATAATGCTTGAATTTCAAGTCAGTTTTCTATGCCATCTTCTGACATATTATAAAATTAAGTTTAGGAACTAAAACATCACTTAGTAATTCCTTCTAATTTTCATTTGTCTAAAAATATTCAATTCAGTTTTATTCATAATATTTTTACCTTTCACATACTATTTTTCTTCTGTTTATACTGGACAGAAAACGTCATAAAATGACAGGGCTCTAGAACATCCTGGAGAGGTTAGACAGATTGTATTATATCTGTTTAGAAAGCACAAATGAGGACTTCATGAATGTAAATTAGTGTTTTTTTTTTTTTTAGTGTCACATATGATAAATCAGTTCCCTGGCAAGTAACAGTGATATAAACAGTGAAACATCTCCTCATCTTATGCAAAATAAAGGACTTAATAAGATAAATAAAAGGAGAATCTAAGAATGAAAGGAAAAGCATTCTTGTCTTAGGGAAATGAGTACGTGGGATGGGTAACAGAGGAGGGGAGGGTTTCATAACCAGCTGATTCACACTTCACCATGGAAATCAGGCAACACTCCTATTCAGGCTTGGCTTGACATTGAAGATTTCACTAATATTTTGAAAGACAAAATATTAAAATAGTGTATTTCCTCAGTTAGTCCTCATTATTTTCACTCACATCCAGAAAGCAGTATGAAAAAAGAAAGAATGAAAGAAGGAAGGAAGGAGGGAGGGAGAGACAGAGAAGCCTTGTCTCCTTAGCTACATAGACACACACACTGTGTATTTTGCTTTAATAAAGCAACTTACCCAAAATTTACATTTCAGAGGAGCCAATTCCCATCTAATGAAAGTGAGGATTTTATTTACAAGTTTTAATTACAAGCATTTACTTATTTACAAGTGCTATAAAAATCATTTAGGGAATAACTGGAAAGCCATTAAAAATATATGGACATTCCAATTCACATAAGCTGGAGAGTATCTGGTATTTGGGGTAGAATTCAGAAAGAAAAAGACTGAGGGTTTTGTGCCTATTTAAGTTTATTTTCAGTTGCATTTAGCTATTAGAGTTCTTTGTTAAATTATTTCTCTGGGCGCCTGGGTGGCTCTGTCAGTTAAGCAACCAACTCTTGGTTTCACCTCAGGTCATGATCTCAGGGTTGTGAGATGGAGCCCCACAGCAGGCTCTGTGCTCAGCGGGGAGGCTGTTGAGATTCTCTCCCTTTCCCCTCCCCCTCCCCCTGCTCTCTCTCTCTAAAATAATGAATAAATAAATTTTTTAAAAAATTATTTCTCAACTCATCCATTTCCTTTTCCCTGTCTGCTCAGTAAACCTACATCTTCTCTAAAGCTATCCCATGAGATCAGAAGGTAAATTATACTAATTCCAGATTTAGCTACCTTTAATTAAAACTTTTCTCTGCAAGGATTTCTTGACAATCATGGAAATATATGGAACTCAGAAGCCCTAACATCTTAAAGTTGAATCAAACTGATTAAAGTTCTTCATAAAGTAACTCATCTTTGTGTGGCATAAGAAGATATCTCCCTCAGGCCTTCTGATGGACACACTCTTTAGATCAATAGCCTGTCTCTGCTTAACTGCTCTTTCTTTGCTTTCTTTGGATTTCCAGTTCAGGAGCAAGATAATCTCCCAATCAGATATATTACCTCAACTTTGACATCTTCTATTTTTAAAGTCTGAATAACATTTTGCACATGAATGCTAATGAAGCAATTTATCTAAAGAAAACACTAAATTGGACTCAGAGAAATTAAAAGAGACAATTTGAAAATGTAAGAAGGGCACGTATTGCATGGTACACTGGGTGTTATACACAACTAATGGAGCATCGAACTTTACATCGGAATCCGGGGATGTACTGTATGGTGACTAACATAATATAATAAAAAATCATTAAAAAAAAAAGAAAATGTGAAGATAATACCTTAATCTATCTCTTATTGATGCAGTAGCTTCAAATGTGAGCCCAGCAACTTTATCATGAGGCTGAGATACTCGTCAGGAAAGGCTAGGTCCTTGGTTTCTACAGGGTCTCATCTGGCTTCTAGAAAACGTGGCTGAATATGCTTCAAACATTTTCACCTTTGTCAGATTTTCCATAGCTCTTGAAGTATGCTTGGAGCTAGAAAGATGAAGATATCAATCTCCAACAACACGTAAATCATGATGCACCTCATTCATTTTGCCCTGGAATTATTCGGTTAGACTGCCATATCCAGTTCATCACCTTTTCTTTCTTTTACCCTTAAGATCCTATAAAGCTCTTAACTAACAAATGAACTCGATTTGATTATTTGCTCCTGAAGGTTTAACTGTTTTCTGCCACATATTCCTTTATAGTAAAGAAATTGAGTAGATCTGTGCTGTCCAATCCAGTAATCACTAATTACACGTTGCTATTTAAATTTAAATGAAAATTAATTAAAATTAAATAAAATGGGAAATTCAGTTCTTCAGCCACATCAGTTGCATTTTGAGTACTCAATAATCATATGTGAGCGGTGGCTGTTGACTTGGCCAGTACAGAAATAAAACTTTTCCATCTTCACAGAAAATTATATTGGATGCTACTAGATTAAATGATTAAAGAAATTAATTAATTCCTCAATTCAACTGGGATAAGATTTTTTCAGTATGTTTTTAACTTGTCAACTCTTTTAGAATATAAGCATGGTTCTAATAAGCATATAGCTAGGCTAGTGTCCAACTTAGGAGGTGAACTCAGCATCTACAGAAGAGTATATCAGGCTGTATGAGCAGGTGTAGAAGGAAGATGCCATGCCAAATATATATATACATATGTATATATATATATACATATGTATATATATATTTGGTATATAAATGTTTGAATTGGACTATCTGTCTGGAAGATGCGGACATAAGGTCAATGAAGTTCTTTTTTTGTGAAGCTGAAATCCTGGCAAAAGGCAGAGGACAGAATATTAGACTAGGTGCAGATCAGGAGGAAAGTTAAATAATCAAGTTGCTGATAATCAAGGTAAGGTGAACTCGTACCTGATTGGAATAGGCCGTAATCCAAAGCCTAATGTTCCTAGAAGATAAGGCAAATTCGAACACAGACACACACACAGGAGAACACCACGTGATGATGAAGGAAGAGACTGAGTGTGTCTCCAAGCCCAAGGAATACCAATGATTGTCAGCAATACCAAGACCAGGAAGAGGCAAAGAATGATCCATCCTCTAGAGGCTTCAGGGAGCGTGGCCCTGCCAATAACTTGATTTCAGATTTCTAGCCTCCATAACTCTGAGACGGTAAATCTATTCTGTTCTAACCAACCTGGCTTTGGTCTTTTGTTACAGCAGCCCTAGGAAACTGGTACAAGTATATGTTACACTTCATTCCTCCTGTAGGAAGACCCTCAGCAGGGAATGCACCTCGACAGAGACTAAGATTGAACCATTTTACTGGGTTACCAGCCCAGTGTTGAGGCACCCGCTCTGTTCAAGGCAAATTGCCCTTCAGTAGACCAGGAAGATATTAGGATGGCTGAGTTTTCATCATCTGATATGGCAGCAATATAGTGAAAAACAGAACATTAACCAGGCCTCTCTGGACTAACCTGGCCTAAAAAACATCCCTGAAGTTGCTGCAGTTACCACAAGATAGATCCCAGACAGAGAGAAGAGATACTCTTGCAACATGTGGACAGGGTCTCAGCAACATCTACTTTGAATATGAAAAAGAATATGATCTTCTTTGGTATCCCAGGCTAATAAAGCAGGACCTATTGGTTGCATGACAAATTCTTTCCTACTTGACAAGCTGCATACCCAAGTCTAAGACCCAAGTCTTAAAAGAATCCAACCTAAAGATGCTGGGGAAAGAAAAGAAGAATTCTCTACTCTTTTTTAGGATCAAAAGGTGTAAAAACAAAAAGCCCATATAAAGATGATATTGTAACCTGGGCAAACTTCTGCAACATTTGATTTTTAAGAAGAGGTATATAATTTAATTTGTAATATATTCAAATCGTTTCCTAAGCTGTATCAAAAACTGTAGTTTTCTGGTAGCTACAATCTGGAGCTAGATACCTGTACTAATACCTGACACCCAGGCTGTGGGCCACTGGAATGCAGGCCTTTGGTGTATTAGGAGGTCCTCTAAATGAGCAATATGGATCTGAAAATAATCCTGGAAATTCAAGAAGGAATTTTCTATGGGTGTCAGGCTAGACCTCTCCAACTACCCAACTTCATATAAGACCCAGTCTCAATGGTCTTTCTACTAAGATCCTTGGTTTTCTGTGGCTTGCTAGCTCTCTGCAGGATTAGAGGACAGCCCTGAGGGTTCCCCTGACTGGCTTGGGGGAGCTGAGGCCCTTGGGTCTTACTTCTTCCTGCCCATCTCTATCAGAGCTATTCCCAAAGTTCTTGGTATCAGCTCGCACCAAGTTTCCTTACTAAGAAACTGGCAACCTCCACTTGACCCTGAGAAGAACTCTTCCCCAAAGTGCTGGGGGCAATATTTATCTCCTAGAGCTGAGAAGCCCAGGGGAGGCCTTCCAGGTTGCCATGTACTCATTGATTTGGTCTCTTGGTCCCTTTCCAAGAGGGAAGAAAGAAGCAAGCAGCCTTACTGTCCTAGTCAGGTTTCCCCCATCCTACTCCAGCCTGCAGTCTGGTCCTGTGTTGCTTATGTCTCCCCTGAAGAAGAGCTTACAACACAGCACAGCTGGGGCCCCATCATTACAAATGGCAGGGATCTACTTTATATACGGAAGTTACTGTTTAAATTATGCTCTGTATTTTTTTTTAAAGATTTTATTTATTTATTCGACAGAGGTAGAGACAGCCAGTGAGAGAGGGAACACAAGCAGGGGGAATGGGAGAGGAAGAAGCAGGCTCACAGCAGAGGAGCCTGATGTGGGGCTCGATCCCATAATGCCGGGATCACGCCCTGAGCTGAAGGCAGACGCTTAACCGCTGTGCCACCCAGGCGCCCCTATGCTCTGTATTTTGAAGCTATTTTATCACCCCTGATATTTCTTTCCTGTTTTAGGAATTCAAGTGGGAAGGTATGCATGATTTAGCATGTTAATCCACCAATGGAATTATGGACCACCAAACAATTAATTGTTTCTTCTGTTTAGTGTGCTGGAGTCTTAGAAAAAACAGACCCACAAAGAGTTTGGTCAGTGGATGTGCCATTCAAACTACAATGATGGCAAGAAAGGTTTGTTTTTGCCCTGGTTTGCTGACAGCAAATTATTGGAACATGCTTGAGCAGTTTCTAGTTTTATATTATCTTTCCTTATATTATGTTGCATCCTTTCTCTACCCTAGTGTCCCAACTCCAGGCAGTACTAATGTAAAACTACATGCAAATATGTGATATTTTAAATCACCAAAAAGATTTCTAGGTAAGTGTCAGAAGAAACTTCTACAAAAAGTCAGTTTTACACTTAAACATTGATGTACAATATATTATACTTTTCTTTTATTCTCACCTACTGACTCTTTTACTTATTCCTTACCTCCCCCCCCCCAGTTTTCAATACTTGGAATATTTTGTTGTTAATATGGTCAAATAACGTTTATTCTTAAGAAGACCGCTGGCCACCATGATGATGAGGTATATCAAAAGTAAACTTTCCTGTTGCACAGAGACAGATTATTTTTGGCAGAATCAGCAAAAATTTGGATTAAACTAATCACCTTTTTCTGCACAACAAATTCAGAAGCAACACTTTTGAATCCCTGTCAATTGTGCCTCTATTTATACTGGCAGCAACAATTAACTTGACAAAAGTTACTGTCGCAATGCTTCTTGGAAGCAATGTCCAGAGCACAGGAATCACCAATTTTATAAAAGTTCCATCCTCAGAATCAAGGGAGAAGGTTAAAAAGTCCNCAAAAGAATGAAACTTGACCACTCTCTCACACCATACACAAAAATAAACTCCAAATGGATGAAAGACCTCAATGTGAGACAGGAATCCATCAAAATTCTAGAGGAGAACATAGGCAACAACTTCTATGACATCGGCCAGAGCAACCTTTTTCACGACACATCTCCAAAGGCAAGAGAAATAAAAGATAAAATGAACTTATGGGACTTTATCAGGATAAAGAGCTTCTGCACAGCCAAGGAAACAGTCAAAAAAACTAAGAGACAGCCCACGGAATGGGAGAATATATTTGCAAAGGACACCACAGATAAAGGACTGGTATCCAAGATCTACAAAGAACTTCTCAAACTCAATACACGAGAAACAAATAAACAAATCATAAAATGGGCAGAAGATATGAACAGACACTTTTCCAATGAAGACATACAAATGGCTAACAGACACATGAAAAAATGTTCAAAATCATTAGCCATCAGGGAAATTCAAATCAAAACCACACTGAGATACCACCTTACGCCAGTTAGAATGGCAAAGATAGACAAGGCAAGAAACAACAATTGTTGGAGAGGATGTGGAGAAAGGGGATCCCTCCTACATTGTTGGTGGGAATGCAAGTTGGTACAGCCACTCTGGAAAACAGTGTGGAGGTCCCTTAAAAAGTTAAAAATTGAACTACCCTATGACCCAGCCATTGCACTACTGGGTGTTTACCCCAAAGATACAGACGTAGTAAAGAGAAGGGCCATATGCACCCCAATGTTCATAGCTGCATTGTCCACAATAGCCAAATCATGGAAGGAGCCGAGATGCCCTTCAACAGATGACTGGATTAAGAAGCTGTGGTCCATATATACAATGGAATATTACTCAGCTATCAGAAAGAACGAATTCTCAACATTTGCTGCAACATGGACGGCACTGGAGGAGATAATGCTAAGTGAAATAAGTCAAGCAGAGAAAGACAATTATCATATGATTTCTCTCATCTATGGAACATAAGAACTAGGAAGATTGGTAGGGGAAGAAAGGGATAAAGAAAGGGGGGGTAATCAGAAGGGGGAATGAAGCATGAGAGACTATGGACTCTGAGAAACAAACTGAGGGCTTCAGAGGGGAGGAGGGTGGGGGAATGGGANAGACTGGTGATGGGTAGTAAGGAGAGCATGTATTGCATGGGACACTGGGTGTTATACGCAACTAATGAATCATTGAACTTTACATCGGAAACCAGGGATGTACTGTATGGTGACTAACATAATATAATAAAAAAACATTAAAAAAAGTCATTTTCAGAAACTGAACCAAACAAAGAACAAGATAAAACAGATGCTGGTCTCCTGTGGAATTCTTTCTAGGAAAAAATATCTTAGTCTAATAGACATTTCATCAAAAAGTATTGCTGATGAGAACACGGTGCCTTGTAAAATCTGTATGCTCCAATTTCCATCTAAAATGCAATGAAGACAAGGATAGCTAAACTTGACTAATAGAAACTTCACTATCACTAGATAACATTAGACTAGTAAAGGCTGTGCTAAGTGTTTACTTAGCATCATTTAAAAAAAATTCTGAATCATTTGAGAACCAGTATCCTTGTCACCAGTACTTAAGATCAAATTTGTTTGACTGTGTTTACTGGTCAAATAAGAATTTCTCTTAGGGAGAAAATGATCAAAAAACTACCTTATGTTCCCTCAGAAAAGATGAGAACTTAGCAGAGGGCATGAACATCAACAAAGGATATTATAATTGATGTGGAAGAGAGCTCTTTGCCTGAGAAAAGAGTAATTTGTGGGGTTTGTACCCCAAAGGAAATGGGAAAGATGAATAAAGATGAATAAAGAGGAATGAGAAAGGAGAAAGAAGAGAGGAATAATGAAATCTTCAGGGATGGGATAATTATCCATTATACCTATTTTTCCCAATGCTATTATGTGAACCTCTCCTTTTGCTCATTTCTAAAAATCACTATTGAAATCTACCAAGGTCATGATCGCTTTGTTTGAGAATGTGTGTGTGTTGGGGTGACAGGGGAAGAGGGTTGTAGGTATATCTTAAACTCGAAGAATGGACTGGATTTCATGTCTCGGCCATTGTGGTGTATGATAGAAATTCCCAAAGTGAAAGAAAAAGAAGAAGGAAAGAAAGAGATGGGAGGAAAAAAGAAAAAAGTGTCTCCTTGAAAGCAGAAAAAAAAATTCAGAGAAATCTTGGCATAGGACTTCTGTAGTTTGAGAAATTCTGGGAGGGTGCAGTGCCAATGCTCTTTAGATGGCAACATACAGCTGGCCCCAGCTGACACCTTACTGGCATTAGGGAGAGATGTTCCTTGTGAGTTCAGGGCACTTTCCAAAACTCCCCTTGAGGAGCCTCATTACTATCCAATATCTTTTACTATGACGCTAATAGACTCTGCCTTGCATCCCTAACTTGATCTTTGACAGTTGCCCAAAGTTAGCCGCACAGATGGCAGGAAAGATAACAACCTTGTTTACATCACAGAGAAGGAATTGGAATCAAATGTTAGGGCTTAGAACAGATGCACCAGACTGTCCTTCAACAACAACAACAACAACAAAAACAACAACAAACAAGCAACAACGTATGGCTCAGTGCACAGAATTCTATCTGAAATTGCCCTGTGTACCCTGCCTTATGTTGCCATTCTTCTTCTATCACTTGGGCCAGGCGTGAACTCAATGTCATCTGATCACAGCCCTGATTTAATGTCTTGACAATTCTGTACTTTGGGGTGAAGAATACTACAGTCTAGGGTTTTCTAAAATGGAAAGGATCTACTGATACTGCTGCAGTCTAACCACCAGATTGAGACTCCTTATAATACCCCTAGCCTAACGCACTGCACACCTGACATCTGCTTCTCTTGGGACCCTGAGTATTGGATCACTGATCCATGATTGCTGGGGTTAACTTTAGCAGCTGGCAGTGCTTCTTCCCACCATGTCCCTTGTGTTTAAGCTGAGTACTCTAGAGTCAAACTAGCCTTATTCCATAATATCACCTCCTTTCCCAAAGGAAACTACAACTCAGAGCTGTTAAGATGAGGCTCAAGGCTATCTAGTTAAACTAGGTTCTCAGAAACCTCTTTGTCTAAATCTAGACCATCTGTTCTCTGCACATTGTCACCAAGCCTCCCATTATTATATTCTGAATCATTCCAAGAAGGATTTTAGGCTTTAAAATTAATAACTGAATTCTGGTTTATAAATCAGCATCCGGTACAATTGGGTAGCATGAATAAATTCTAATGCAATTTCTCCTAATGATAAACATGTTAGATCCAGCAATTGGACCAATGGTGAATTCACCGAAATGCTGACACTCCGTAAAGCCACCCGAAACAACCCTCAGATCTTTCACAGGTATTGGAACTGCAGTGGGAACACTTTGGCTTCCATGAGGATCCATGACACTGTGGATAACGTCACTTAAGAGACTATTTAACGAGACTTGAGATCCAGTTGCAATTATCTTCAGCTCTCAACAAGTCACCTTAACAGCAAATTGAGTTCAATGATTAAACCTTATCTTTAAGCTCAGAATAGCTGCAGCAGGGAGTAGAATGAGTCAGTCGTTCCAACACATTCTCCCCTTATCTTATCACATTACAGTACCACCCACCGGCTCACACAGAGACTCCTCCAGAATTCTAAGCTCTTTCAGCTGGATCTTGATTTTGGAAGCACAATGGGTATTTGATGTGCTTCACTGATGCATTTGGCCCCACTTCCTATTTTCAAAGTGATTCTCATTGGATCTCCTTTAAATAGAACTTTGAAGTTTTCTTCCTTCTAAGTGGGCCTGTTTTATTGGCTCTCTACCCAAAGAGTTATCTCTAGCTGTCTGACTAATATCAGGAATGCTCTTAACATTCTGTTAGCTCACTTACTATCCAGGCCTCAAAAGTCAATTTTTCAACTTCACTGAAAAGAAACAAAGTTTTTCTCAAAATGGCAAGACATTTCTTTCCTCGGCCTGTTCTTTAGTAGCGCAGTGGTGAAGAACAAAATCTCTGGATTCACAGCTAAGTACGAATGCCAACCAGCAGTTACCAGCTGTGTGGTCTTGGACATGTGCCTTAATCTGTCTAAATCTCAGTTTCCATTTCTATCAAATAAGACTAACTATCTGCCTTTATATACATTGAAAAAATGTATATGAGACACTTAGAATAGAGTACATAAATAAGTGCTTAGAAAATATGAGCTGTTATTCACTGATACCACTGTCATAAACTAAAAAGTAATGAATAGGGGCGCCTGGGTGGCACAGCGGTTAAGCGTCTGCCTTCGGCTCAGGGCGTGATCCCGGCGTTATGGGATCCGAGCCCCACATCAGGCTCCTCTGCTATGAGCCTGCTTCTTCCNTAAAAATAAAAAGTAATGAATAGCCGTAAAAATGAAAAAAAAAAAAAAGCAAATCATTGCTTGGGAGGTGGGGCAGAGGAAAGCCTTTGTAGAGCCAAGGTATTTGTTTGTGTCCATGGATTAGTGTCCCACTTACCTTTAACTGTTCACCTTTCAACTTTTCCCCTGTATGATTAACATATTTGGCAAAGGACTGATAGAGCAATCTCTCTAAAATTTGGCACTAATCTGGTTACATTCTGTTCAAAAGACTTCACTTCTTGACACCTTCCAGCCCTATTGAAAGGGCCTTGAAATGTTAACTATGAAGAATCTAGCAGAAAGCTTGGAATATAACTGGCGCACATTAATTCTTACTTTGCTTTGCCCTCCCTTCCTTGAATATTATTGCCCAACTCAACTACGACTCCTTCTATGCTCCTGTGGCTAGGGACATCTCAGTATCTCCTGCAACATATCCAATGTTCCCATCTGCCTCTACTTAACCCATTTGTCAGCCTTCCTTTTCCTTCAAGCCCAACTCAAATGTTAACCCATCCATAATCCTTTGCCTAGTGTTCTCATTTAAGGGAGCTCTGTGGTTTTCTTTCTAGACAACTTTCTAGTCTTGTGTATTTTATTCTACTTTCCAGGGACTCTCTACAAGTTTCATACCACTTTGGAAATGCCAGGGAATTCCAATTTGGCCAAAGGCAGTGATGCTTGGGAAATGACCTATAAGGAACCTAAAACCCCTCCAAATTCAGGAACTGACTGAGCCTTAAATGTGTGAAAGAAAGAGCATGCATGGGCTTTGAAGTTTAGCACACGGGGTTTGAATCTCATCTCTGGAATTTCATGATTAGTTGGCCATGGGTAATTACTAAACCTCTATGAAAATTGGTTTCCTCTAATAGGACTACTAATGCCCACTTTTGAGGTTTTGTTCTGCAGACATGAGATAATATATAAAAATCCCAGTGCCTAGCAAAAAAAAAAGTATATGCTAAGAAAATGCCAAATATAATTACTGTCTAGTCAACTAGCAAAACTATTGGCTCTAGTGGGTCAATTATTCAAGCCTGGTCCATACAGAAGCTTCATAAGAGTTCATTTAGTTTTTCTAGGATTTAGGTGAGATGTGTCAGTCAAGGCTCAGCTCAACAGCTCAAGCCGAATAGCTTAGCTATGGCTGAGTGAAACCCAAGTGATGCCTTCCTTTGAGAGACCCAGCGAGACTCTCCCCGAAGAATATGAATCATTTTTATAAATATAACAAACTACAAAGGAAGTTATCTTGGCTCAGTATCATATCCACATTTCTCTTTGAGAAAACAGTACCACTGGAAAATGAACTGATCCTACATTTTAAAATTTAGGTTATCAGTTGCATTACATCCCCATGTTGTAACAGACATGTGAGGCCCAGACATGGATTTGTGTTTTCCAACATCTCAAACCTACTTAATGGCAGAACTAGGTCAGATTTTCTGACTGCCAGCATACTCAATAAGTAGTAATTTTATTTCCCTTTGCTTTTCTTTTCATCTATTCCAAGTTAAGCTTCTATTAATTACAACTGCTCCAAGCTTGTTTCAGTTGGGAACTTGGATTTGTGCTTGAACAGAAGAAGAAGGGGTCCAAAATGATGGCAATAAAATCCTTTCCCTCATGGTGAAATTGTGTATTGTTCATGCAATGGAATCAATTTGGCTAAAGAATTCAAACTTTAAAAGAAAATCTCTTCACAGTGGGTAAGAAACAGGCATTGCTTTTCTTAGTGTCAAGAAAATTGAAGTGCAAATAGATGAAAGCTATGTCTAAAAGATACCAAAACTTTTTTCATTTTGCGTCTGGATGTTTTTGACATTACATAGAGTCAAAATAAATTTCTTCAAGTCTTAGAAAAGCAGACTAGAGGAATAAAGAACAAAATTAAGATTTTCTAGATCCTTCTTTTATCATCACTTCATTCATTCACAGCAATGCTTCTGTATTCCTCATTGTTTCTAAATGTATCTCTTTTTTCTCAAAATTCACAGTTGCTTCTGAAAATGTTTATCATTCTTAAAGTAAATGAATTATTTCACGATTCATTAACTGACTAATTATTTTTGAGACAAAGTAAGCCATCATGCTAGATTAAAATTCACTGATGAACATCCCAGGATGCCATTTATCAAGTATCCATATACTTATAATAAATAAATAAATAAATAATTGGTGTTTTGTGCAGTTTTTTGATGAATTAGCATTTCAAGTAGGCACAATTCAGACATATACTTAAAAGGCTTAGGTAGGGTAACCTAATCCATGTGTTTCTTGGAAAAAAGAAAATCCTTTTCTTTAATGTTTTATAAGTCAAGATTAGAAGAACCTGAAGAAATACAAATTTTTTTAAAGATCTATTTATTTATTTGAGAGGGGGAAGGGGCAAAGGGAGAGAGAAAGAGTCTGAAGCAGATCCCACACTGAGTGTGGAGCCCAGCGTGGAAGGCTCGATCTCACGACCATGAGATCATGACCTGAGCCAAAACCAAGAATCAGACGTTTAACTGACTGCACCACCCAGACACCCCAAAATACAATATTTATGCTTGATAGAGAGAGACCTCAGTCATTCCACACCTCAGGAGATCATTCTTTCACTTTTTCTTCAAAGTTTACACCAAAGAAAAGCAAAGATTACTATAGATATGGTTGGATTATTCTCTAGGTCTATAAAGAGCCAAAATCTAATTAGGTTACAATTTTGTATGCAGATATAATGGCTTCAGTATGAGACAGCCAGCGAACAAAAGCCCTCCATTGATTGCAGGGAAGAGAGCCTGTAACTGACACTTTGTTACCATTAGATACCCATTTCCCTTCATTCCTTACCGTCAGGATCTCAATTGTTGCTGTGATATTAATGTCTCCTGATTAAAAAAGGAAGGAAGGAAGAAAGGAAGGAAGGAGAATGAGAGAAAGAAAGAAAGAGAGACAGACAGGGAAGAAAGAAAGAAAGAAAGAGAGAGAGAGAGAGAGAAAGAAAGAAAGAAAGAAAGAAAGAAAGAAAGAAAGAAAGAAAAAGAAAGAAAGAAAGAAAGAAAGAAAGAAGAAAGAAAGAAAAAGGGAGGGAAGGAAGGAAGGAAGAAAGAAAAAAATTCTCAGCCTTCCTTGCAGATAAGCACAGCCAGCAACCTTCTTCTGGTTAATGAAACGTAAGCAAAAGTTACTAAGTGTGGTTTCTCAGAAAGCTCTTTAAAAGCAGGTGGACAAACACTTTTGGCTCCTTGCTCTAAATATTGTTCCTGCATGGAACACTGATGTGATAGATGGAGCAGCTATTTTTTTACCCTGAGAAGACATGCATGAGGAGTCTAATTGCAGGTTGAGTGAAAAGATAGAAAATGCCGGGGTCTCTAGTGGCATCATGGAATTTATTTATGAGTCTTGAACTTCCTACTTCATGTGCTTCCTATTTTAGGAGACAAACAAAAACAAAAACAACTTAAAGACCTCTAATTGGATAAGTAACAATAAATTGAGTTTTCTGTTATAGGCATTGAAATTACTTCTATTTCTCCTGAATGATAACCTCATTTATCATTTGAAGAGCAAAGCTGAAAATTAACATTGCTTCATCTTTGTGGAGTCATTTCATGATAGAACAGACATTTTATTGGCAGCATAAAGAGCGATCATTCTTTGCCCAACTAAAGGTCATGAAGATTTTCCCCATATTTTCTTCTAGATGTGCTATAGGTTTAGCTCTCTAACTTAGGTCTGCGATCAAATTTGTGTTAATCTTTTTTCTTTTTTTATTTTTAAGATTTTATTTATTTATTTGATAGAGAGAGAGATAGAGCACGATTGAGCACAAGCAGGGGGAGCAGCAGGCAGAGGGAGAGGGAGAAGCAGACTCACCACCCAGCAGGGAGCCAGACGGGGTCTTGATCCCAGGGTTCTGGGATCATGACCTGAGCCAAAGGCCAACACTTAACTAGTTGACTGAGCCACCCAGGAGCCGCTTGTGTTAATTTTTATAGATGGTATGAGTTAAAAACAAAAGGCCAAAGTTTAATCTCTCTCTCTCTTTCTCTCACTTTTGCTTCATATATAAACCTTTCTGATTGTTTCCACATGATTTGTTGAAAAGATCTTTTCCCTCTCTGAATTACTTTGCCAACTCTGTTGAAAATCAATTGGCACTTTTGTTGGAAATCAATTAGTTCTCTCTTTTTTTTAATACTTTGTAGATACAGAATTTTCTTTATAACTGACCATGTTGTTTGCAAATAAAAGCATTAATTCTTTCTTTACAATCTGTAGGGTTCCCCCCCCCCTTTTCCTCTTTAATCACATTGGCAGGACCTATATTACAATGTTGAATGGAAATTGTAAGAGGGGACATTTTGGCCTCATTCCCTAACTTACGGTGGGAAACATTCAAATTTTCACCATGAAGTATGATGTTAGCTTTAGGTTTTTTGTTAGATGACTTTTGTCAGGTTAAAGAAACTTCATTCGTTTCCTCAAAGTGCTAAGAGACTTTTTCTGAATAGGTGTTGAATTTTGTCAAATGATTTTTCTTCATCTATTGAGATGCTCATACGGTTTCCATTTTTAGTCTGTTAACATGGTGGATTACAACAACTGATTTTCAAATGTTGAACCAATCTTGTGTTGCTAGGCTAAATCCCACTTGGTGGTGATTAATCCTCTTTTTCATATATTGCTGAATTTGGCTCGCTAAACATTTGTAAAGAAGTTTTTTTCATCTAGATTTATGAGAAATAATGATAAGAAGTTCCTTTTGCATTGTGTTGTCTCCGGTTTTGTTAGTGGACAATGTTAGCCTCATAGAGTGATTTGGGAAGAGTCGTTTATTTTCAAGAAGAGTTACTATAGGATAGACTAGTATAGTATGGTTTAGGATTGATATTATTTCTCCTTTTAATGTTTGTTAAAATTCACTAGTAAACTTTGTGATTTGCACTTTACAGGAAATTTGTCTATTTTATGTAAGTTGAAAATGTATTGCCATAAAGCTGCTCATTTTATTCTCCTGTTATCCTTTTCATGTTTGCGCAATCTGTAGTGGTATCTTTTCCCTCAATCCTGTTATTGATAACCAGTATCTTCTCTTTTTCCTCCTCAGTCTGACTGTAGATTTTTCAACTTTATTGATCTTTCAAACAACTAGCTCTTTGTTTCACTGATACTCTATATTGTCTTTGTTTTTTCTTTTTCATTGAGTACTTCTCATTTATTACTTCCTCCTTTTTGTTTACTTTGGGATTAATTTTCCCTTCTTTTTATGGTTTCTTAAGGTAGAAATTTATACCAGTGATTTTGAAGTCTTACAAATGTAAGCGTTTATTGCTATGAATTTTCACTTAACCACTATTTTAGCTGCATCTCATAACTTTCATGATATGGTGTTTTAATTTTCACTTAGTTCAAAATATATTCTATTTCCTCCACATAAACTTTTTCTTTGACCCATGTTTTATTTAGGAATGTGTTATTTAATTTTCAAATATCTGGGGATTTTCCAGGTGTGTTTCTGATGTTGGCGGTTTTTTTCATTTAATTCTATTGTGGTCAAAGAACATACTTTTTAAGATTCCAATTATTTTGGGGTGCCTGGGTGGCACAGCGGTTAAGCCTCTGCCTTCAGCTCAGGGCGTGATCCCGGCGTTATGGGATCGAGCCCCACATCAGGCTCTTCCGCTATGAGCCTGCTTCTTCCTCTCCCACTCCCCTGCTTGTGTTCCCTCTCTCGCTGGCTGTCTCTATCTCTGTCGAATAAATAAAAAAATAAAAAAAAAAAATCTTAAAAAAAAAAAAGATTCCAATTATTTTAAATTTCTTGAGACTTGTTTTATGTCCTAGAAAATGGTCTATCTTGGAAAATGTTTCATGTGCACTTGAAAAGAACGTGCATTCTGTTGTTTTGGGTCAAGTGTTCTATGAATGTCAATTCTATTGAAGAGGTTGATAGGGTCATTCAGGACTAGAGTAGTCTCACTGATTTTCTGTCTTCTACTTCCATTAATTATTGAATGTAAGGTGTTAGTATATCTAAATATAATTGTGGATTTGTCTTTCTTGTCTGTTCTATTTTTTTTTGTTTCATGCACTTTGAAGCTAGTTATTAAGTGTGTATACATTTAAGATTGATATGCCTTGATAATTTATTATCTTAATTAGTACGAAAGGAACTTCTTCATCCCTAGCAATGTTCCTTGTTTCAAAATCTACTTTGTTTAATATTAATATCGCCACTCTAGCTTTCTTTTGATTAGTATTTTATGGTACATAATTTTCCATCATTTTACCATTAAGTTTACCTGTTTCATTATAGTTAAACTGGGTGTTTTCAGATAGCATATAATTGGGTTCTGTTTTTGTATCAACATCACAATCTCTGCCTCTTAATTATACTGTTAACTTTTAATGCAATTGGTAGACTAGGGCTTAAAGTTACCGTCTGGCTACTCATTTCTATTTATTCTACCTAATCTTTGTTTCTCTTTTCCTGCCATTTTGGTATTAATTGAGTGTTTTTCTTATTCCACTTCATCTCCATTGTTGGCTTATTAACTAAACCTCTTTTTGTTTTTTTGTTTTTTTAATGGTAGCTCTAAAGTTTGCGATACACATCTTTAACTTCTGCATTCAAGTAATATTATACAAGCTCATATATAGTATGAGAACTTTACAACAGTATATTTCCATTTTTCTGCTTCTGGTTTGTGCTATTTTGTCATGATTTTACCTTTACATGTGTTATAGACTCCAAAATATAGTTATTTTTGCTTCTAAAAGTGTATTATCTTTTACATTTCTTCAAAATATATGTTTACTCCTTCAAATGCTTTTTATTCCTTTGTGTAGATCAAATTTTTGGTAATATTTTCCTTTTTCCTGAAAGATTTACTTTAACATTTTTCGCAGTGGAGGTCTGATAACAATAAATTCTCTTAGCCTTTTTATGTCTAAAAAAGTCTTTATTTTTATATTATTTTAAAAATATATGTTGGCTGGATATAGAACCTTTGGTTGATTTTCTTTTCCCTTTCAGTACTTTAAAGATGTTCCACTATTTTCCTCTGGCTTGAGTGGATTCTGATGACAGGTCTGCTGGCAATCCTCTATACTTTGCACATCTGTTTGTTTTTTTCTCCCTGCCTGGCTGATTTTAACATTTCCTCTTCAGCACTGATTTAAGCAATTTTATTACGACGTATCTTGTCATTTCTTCATGCTTCTTCTGCTTGGGATAATTTGGGGGCTAGTCTGGACCACTACTGAGACAATAACTCCCTAAGAAATCTACCCAGTGCCATGTGTATGAAGATATTTTTCCACTCCGGCTATTGGAAACTGACCGTCCCTCACCCTATGTGAGCCCTGGGAATTGTTCTGCCTGCTCCTTCCTATGATTTTTTTCCCCCTTGACTCCTGTTGTCTCTTACATGCGAACCTTGGTCAGAATTCGACCAAACACTTGAGAGGACCCCTTTGCAGACCTGCCTCACACGCTGGCTTCCTTGGATTTCCAAACTCTGAGCTCTTTCTTTTCCCTTCAGTTAGACCACTGGGTTCTAGGCATATTTTAAAAATATAGGTTAATGTTTACTTTTGTCACTTTCCTAATTTGTTTTTTCATCTCTCTGACATTTTCAAATCCTTTGAGGCCTCTGGGCCAACAGACTCCAATACCCTTCTCTTATGTCTTCAGTGCAGTGTGATATATTTTTTTTTTTATACATCTGGGAATACAGTATGATGGAATAGAATGGAGTTGCAACCTAAACATGCCAGGAATCGAGTGTTCCATATTCCAAAATTACCCATCTCTCCTTTCTCCAATCAAAGTTACCCTATTTTCTGTGGGGATTAGAAAAAAAAATCCAGTCCAAATTCAAGATGGCAATAAAGATTGGTGGTGAAGGGGCACCTGGGTGGCTCAGTCCACTAAGCATCTGCCTTTGGCTCAGGTCACAATCCCGGAGTCCTGGGATCCAGACCCACATCGGGCTCCCAGCTTAGTGGGCAGTCTTCTTCTCCCTGTCTCTATGCCACTCCCCCCATTTGTGCTCTCTTTCTCCAAATAAATAAATAAATAAAGTCTTAAAAAAAAAGGATTGGTGGTTAAGAGGATGGGCTTTGGAGTCAGACTCCCTATGTTGACATCCTGACTCTGCTACTCACAGAGGTGTGGCCAGGACAAGTTACTTAATCACTCTGAACCTCAATCTGCATTTGTAAAGTAGAAATAATTATAGTTGCTGTCAAAAGGCAATGCAAGGATTGAATAACATAATCCATGTGAAGAATTTAGGACTATGCCTAGTGTAAGTGTTACAGTGGTATTGGGTGTTAGTATTAATGCTCTTGTATTATGTAACTGATAACCCCTTGGCTATTTTAGAAGGCACTGTTACACTTTTTTTTTAAAAGATTTTATTTATTTATTTGACAGAGAGAGAGACAGCCCTGAGAGAGGGAACACAAGCAGGGGAGTGCGAGAGAAAGAAGCAGACTCCCAGGGGAGCAGGGAGCCCGATGCTGCACTCGATTCCAGGACCCTGTGATCACACCCTGAGCAGAAGGCAGATGCTTAATGACTGAGCCACCCAGGCGCCTCAAACACTGTTACACTTTTAAAGGATGTTTATTAATCCAGATAAACCTCAAGTTGATTGAATGTATGCCTCTTTTTCCTTTGTACTATTCCACTTTCAAGCAGCATGAATAGGGAACATTACATGGCAGTTCAATCTTTCCTGAACATCTATTCCTGTGTGTCACTGTGTGGGGGTTTTAAAGACTACCTTCAGATTTGATGATTTGCTAGGAGGACCAATAGGACTCACTGTATAGTTTTACCTGTGGCTATGACTTTTTATAGTGAAAGGATACATAGAAAAATCAGCAAAGGAAACTAAAAGCCAACCTACATAATGAAAGAAGATATTTGCAAATGTCTTATCAGATAAATCGCTAGTATCCAGAATCTATAAAGAACTTATCAAACTCAACACCCAAAAAACAAAACAAAACAAAATGGTCAAGAAATGGGCAAAAGACATGAATAGACATTCCTCCAAAGAAGACATACAAATGGCCAACAGACACATGAAAAAATGCTCAACATCACTCGGCATCAGGGAAATACATATCAAAACCACACTGGTCAGAATGGCTAAAATTAACAAGTCAGGAAACAACAGATGCTGCAGAGGATGCAGAGAAAGAGGAATGCTCCTACACTGCTGGTGGGAATGCAAACTGGTGCAGCCACTCTGGAAAACAGTATGGAGGTTCCCCAAGGCATTAAAAATAGAACTACCCTATGACCCAGCAATTGTACTACTAGGTATTTATCCAAAAGATACAAACATAGTGATTCGAAGGGGCACCTGCACCCCAATGTTTATAGCAGCAATGTCCACAATTACCAAACTATGGAAAGAGCCCAGATGTTCATTGACTGATGAATGGATAAAGAAGATGTGGTATACACACACACACATACATACACACTGGAATATTACTACAGCCATCAAAAAGAATGAAATCTTGCCATTTGCAACGATGTGGATGGAACTCGAGGGTATTATGCTAAGCGAAATAAGTCAGTCAGAGAAAGACAAATACCATATGATTTCACTCATGTGGAATTTAAGAAACAAAACAGATGAACATAGGGGAATGGAAGGAAAAATAAGAAGAAAATAGAGAGGGAGGCAAACCAGAAGAGATTCTTAGCTATAGGGAACAAACTGAGGGTTGCCGAAGGGGAGGTGGGTTGGGGGATGGGGTAACTGGGTGATGGGCATTAAGGAGGGCACGTGATATAATGAGCACTGGGTGTTATATGCAAGTGTTGAATCCCTGTATTCTACCTCTGAAACTAATAATGCAGTATATGTTAATGAAATTGCATTTGAATAAAAATTTTTTTTAAAAGAATCAAGAAAAAAAAAAAAAGAAAAATCAGCAAAGGGAATAGGCAGACAGGTAAAGTCCAGATGAAACCAGGTGTAAGCTTCTACCACTAGAATCACACAAGATATGGTTTGTCCCCCAGCTTTGAATTATGACAACGTCTTGTCTACCAGGGAAGCTTACTAGAGACTCAGTGCCCAAAGTTTTTATTGGAGTCTGGTAACATAGGCACTCTCTGTTTACCATGTACCCAAATTCCAAATTCCTGTAAGGAAAACAGGCAGTAAGCATAAATCATATTGTTTGTACAAATAGTTTTAGGTATAGTGAGACACTGTTTTCACTTAGAGGAAGTTTTATATCAGTCTAAAGAATTATTTACCAGCCAAATTATCAAATACCAGTCAAGACTTAACCTTGCAAGTAGACCTTTCTAAGAACAGCAATATCAGACCTACTATATTAATTCTTTTTTTGCATAGTCATCTTCTGCAAGCTCTTAAGCCAGCTTTTTAAGGCTTTCTGCCTCGTCAAAGATCCTCCAAAATTCCCAACACCTGCAGTGACAGAAAGATTCCTAAAGCAGGCAGTAAAAGGGGAGGGGCAAAAAGATACAGTTATTCTTTGTCTAGAAATTGGAAACTGTGAGATAGTGTGTTGTCTTAAGTCACTGAGTTTGTGGTCATTTGTTACACGGCAATAAAAAAACCAAATATACAACATTTTCAAAAATATAAAAATAAATAACAAATAAAAGGGGAGGGGCAGATGAATGTATTCAGGATTACCAACATTTTTTCATTATAATTCCAGCCTAGTACAACATGTTTATGAATAGTAAATTGCTGCAGGTATTTTTCTCCATGTGTCACTGTGTTAGAGGCAGAACTTAAAGAAAGATAAGGGATACTACCATAACATTACACTAGGTATTCAGAAATACTTTGGTTGGGCAATCTCTTTCTGTCTCAATCATTAATTATCACAACTTGTTTGTTTTTATAATTGGTATTAGAAATAATGGGATTGTGCTCATCACCTGAATTTGAAGATTTATGCCAAAAATGATACTTTTCTTCATTTATTTGTGAATATCAACTACTTCGGAAATAATTTTTTTCTTTACCCTACTGACATACAATGAAGAAAGATATTTATGTGATACATACATATAGGATTGGATCTTCATCCATAACCCTGATAGGAAGACATTCTCTTTCTGATCACCAGGCGGGAAAACTCGAAAGAGTCATCACACTAAGATCTATAGCTTAACAATGTGCTCATTTGTCTGGTAACTGATTCCATGCAAATGCAAATATATATATTTTCTTGGATGCAGCTGGAATTATATTATCGTGGATTACCACGGGTAACCAACCTTGGCCTGGATGTAGAAATCAATAACTAATACAACTTTTAAACTTCATATATCTAGAAGTTTAAAACCTACATGTTTGAACAATCATAGATTTAATTCAAAGGTCAAATAATTAATAACTCAAATGTTTAAATAATTCATAAGTCAAAAATGGACACACATGTACATGCATTTTTTTAATTTATAAAAACACTAATTTGATACAATATTCCTATTGTTCTGCTGTATTTGGATTCTGCTTTCAGTAGCTTATATTTTAATTATTTCCTTCCTTCCACTTGAATTTTTAAACTTTCTGCTTTTTTCTTAAAGATTTATTTATTTGGGAGAGAGTGGGGTGAGCACTGGATCTAAGAGAGAATTTAAGCAGACCTCACACCCAACATGGAGCCAGACACGAGATCATGACCTGAGCCCAACCCAAGAGCTGGCTGCTCAACCCACTGAGCCACCCAGGCACCCTACCTTTGTACTTTTTTAATGTGTATCTTAAGGCTGTAATTTTTCCTCTAACTGCTATTTTAGCTATTTCCCTCTAGTTCCAATGTGTGGCATTTTCATGAAAGTTCAGTTTTGTCATTTTTTTATTTTTCTTATCATTTCTTCCTTGACCTATGTATTATTTAAACATCTGGGTTTCACACTTCCAGACATCAGCAGTTGTAAAATAACTTACTGGTTTCTAAATGAATCACATTGTGATCAGAAAGCATTGTCCAAATGAGACTAAGTCTCTGAAATTTGCCACTTGCTTTATATCTGATTATGTGGCCACTTTCGTCCCCAAATTGTGCCTTTCAGAAATATTGAACTACTTGCTATCCCCTCAAAGTGCCAAGTTCTCCTACTTGGCACTCCAAAGGAATTCTCATTCCTTTGCCCGGAATTCAAAACCTCTTCCTGGATTCAGTGTTTTCTTTCTTTACTCCTAAAAAGCCTCCCTGAATCCTTCCAATTAACACTCCTTCCATTCTTTATACCATGTGCTTACCCTTCCTATAACATTCGTCCCCCATATCAACTTTTCTTCTACCGTGTCCTACCACTCAGATCAGGGGCTTTTGAACCATACAGGTTTGTGGTTTTACCCCAAACCTCTTCAATTAGAATCTCTGGGAGTAGGGCCCAGGAAACTTCAAGTTTATCAATTGGACATTAAAGTTGATTTTTATGGGTATTAAAGTTTATGAACCACTGAGGTATATTATAATCATTTGTTAAGTTGTCTATCTTCCCTAATGTTGTTTGCTTATTTGTTTATGACTATGTTCCCAAACCTAACAGACTCTATGTTGATGTACAAAAGAAATAATAAATGTGATATACATTTTAAATAATAAACCAGGCAGTTATCTATGCGTATGATTTAAGGGAAGGCTACTTTCAGTCTTGGATTGAAGTCTGGGCAATTCTACCAGCTTTTACTGCTCTGAGTAAAATGCTAACACTTCTATTGGAACTAACTGGTTAAACCAATTTAAAAGATTTGTTCACGACTTCATGGAGTCTCAGAATTGTAAGAGACCATTTAATATAAACAAGTCAATCCTTGTCATTACACAGATATGTAATCTGAGAATGAAAGATACAGTTGCTTGCCTGAGATGTTCAGCAAGAAGATGGGACTAGTGCTTTCACTATTTATTCATGAGCAAAAGAGATGAATGATATAAAATCCTTGGGAAGAAAGGGAATACAGTGTGAGGAAACACCAACATGAAGTTTACCTAATTTTGATTTGCTAGGATGTTAAATAGAACAACCTATGAAACTCAGATGAGACTTTAAGGAGAAAAAAAAAAAAAAGCCCAAATGAGGCTAATCAACTAAGGAAATCAAACATTGATACACAGAGTCAAAACTTAAGAAAATTTAAGATAGAAATCTTTTAGCTTAAGTTTTTCTGACTTTCACCTCCATGTTTAAGCAACCAATGTGGAATTACAATCAGAAGTATTGCTACACAGTTGGCACAGTAAATAACAGCTAGAAGAAGAGATAAAATCGAATACCGTTTTTTTTTTCCTTTGGTTTCAATTAGCTTAGGCTTCGGATGGGCCTGAATTAGTTTTACATGGGTCCAGTTAAACAGGTAAACTGATGCAATGAAGAAATTTTACCTGGTTAGGTATTTTTAATGTTTTAACTAATCTAGTTGCTATTTCTCTTTCCTCTAAAATGTTCCACCAGATGGCAGTAAATGCACCGCCTATTCTTTCAAAAATGGAAACAACCAGCTGAATTAAACCAAATTTATCTACAAGTGTTTATTGTAGAGTTAAATTTTCATTGGTGGGGGGAAAAATGGCAGAAAAAAAAGTAGATTGAATATTTTGTATGTTAAAGATATGGTCACAAGACCAATGACAGAAAAAATTAAAAGAATCAAAATAGAAAATACAAAACACTGACCTCTGTAAGAAAAAAAAATCTATAAATTGAGCCAATAAAAGTGAAAAGGCCAAACTGAGGGTTGCTGGAGGGGAGGTGGGTGAGGGGATGGGGTAACTGGGAGATGGGCATTAAGGAGGGCACTTGATGTAGTGAACACTGGGTATTACATGCAACTGATGAATCACTAAATTCTACCCCTGAAACTAATAATAAACTAAATGTTAAGTAAATTGAATTTAAATAAAAAATTTTTTAAAAAAGTAAAAAAGGCAAATCAGTCACACGTTGAATATATTTTAGTAGAGTGTTGCCTTTTTATGTTTGGTAAATTACGGTGTCTGAATTAATTTCACAGATTTCACTTGCGAAAATTTTTGCTTCTCCTTAGCCTAACCAAAGTACTTCAGATAGATAACAGAGATCACTGAGTCCACCAAAAACCATTGCAATTAACATATATCTTCAATCTGTTTTAATTGACTGAAACCAGTCAACAGAATTAAACTTCAGCTCTACCCAGGATTACAGCAGCACATAGAAGAGCTTTCTTCGACCAAAATAATCTATGTCAACATATTCCAGAATTGTCAAAGTGGACCAGTACAATCACAGATTGTTAATTGACAGAAGAATAGCATTTAAAGCAAAAGGGGATAGTATAGTCTATTTACATAGGTCGAAACACACCTGAGGCATTACTTTGGGCCTGCAACTTTAAGGAGAATTGAAAAAGTAAAGAGCATTTAAAGAACACAGACCACAGTCTGTTTATACCAAGCAATTGTGAATGTTACATCCATGAAAAGGAAGTAGAATGACATAACTATCTGCAAATATACAAATAACTGTTGTGTGGAAAAGGAATAAGACCTTTTGAGTGACATCAGAAGATAGCAAAAAGACCAACAGGTGGAAAGGCAAGTCTCCATGGGACAGAAATGAAGGAGAAAAAAAAAAGCTAACTCAGATGGGATTAAGAGGGGATGAGGAAGAAGACTGTTATTAGACCCAGAAATCAGACCCTATGACCAAGGGCTTTAACAATGAGACAAAGATGGGATTTAAGATCTTGGATCCCAGAGAGGAAGGAGCATGGAGTTGGAAAAGAAACACGTGCATAAAGCAGAAACTTGGAAGGATATGCCCTCATTAAAAAAAATTAAATTAAATTGAATTAAAATAGGATATGCCCTAGAGAAAACTGCCCACCAATTCAGAGAGAAGTTTGTCTCTACTCTGGTGGAAGGAAACTTCCAGAGCTCAGGCTATCTGGGCTTCCTACTGTAAGAGAGAATATTCTCTCAGCTGATGCTTCCCAGAAATGGGATTTACTGCCTCAAGAGCTGGTGAGTGCCTCACCACTTGTACCATGGAAATAATCAAGTGAACACTGACTTTGGCAGAATCATAAAACTCTAGTCAGCATCTGGCAAAGAGGCTCTTTTGGTGGGATCCTTGAAACACATTCATAAATACACTTTTTGGCTTTTGTTTAATGACATATCCCATAATATACAGAAGTTTCTCAAGCTGTATTGAACCTATGCCATTGTTGGAGTCAAAGCCTAACCTCTAAAGAAAAGGAAACAAAGCCTCAAGTCAACTGGAACTTTCGATTGCCTTCTATTTTGCAGGAGTGGTTCTTTGTAAAAGGAGGGAGAAGGTACCTGGCTTTTAGGAAGCCCACGTGCTTTCAACTAAAAACTCTTTGAAGTTATGTTGAACAATTTATCCTCTTCAGCTATATGTAATTAATTCCAACATACTTACGAACATAATAGTTTCCAAGTTTTGTGTAAGAACTAAGTCTGAGCCATGAAACAAAATATGTATTTCACTTAAAAATTTTTTTTATCCTCAGAAAAATGCTATGTGGAAGATTTAATTAAGTGGAGGAAGAAGTCAATGTTTAGGGAGCTTAAAAAGTTTGTCCAAGGGCGCAGAGCAGGTAACAGGCAATGTAAGACCAAGGTCTAATACAAAGCCCCAGCTCCTCACCCTGCTCCACTCGTCACTGTCTTTAGAGACAGGTCAAATGACCCACCAGGGGTCTTGTAGACTTGATGTCTGTGCAGAATGGCTGAAGAGAAGACACCTGGAAAGTTGTTGAACGTGCAGATTCTAGGTCTCATACTGGGAATGTGGATTCCAAGGTAGGGTCTAAATATTTTATTTCATTGACCATCTCCCTTGGTGTCCCTGATGTATAGCGGGCTTGATAACTATTGCAGGTAATATGAATTCATTGTTCCCATGAGTTGACATAGACTTATTTGAGATTATTTTAATTACTTGAGAAATTACTAAGAACTCTTAGAACCCAGAGAAGCTGGTCATCCAAACTGAGGATGAGCTGATAGACTCAAGTTGCTTGCAAAAAACAGGATTTTAGGCTTAACGATGTTTAAAGCACTGTATTTTACCCCTCCATTGGAGAATGACAGTCTACTGCAGGATATTGAAGGCTGACGGGTCCTGCAATAAACAAACCCGTCTCATCTTATTTAATCCAGGATTTCCCCAACATTGCTTACCACTAACTTCTCTCTTGTATCACCTCTTCATTCCACACTTACCAAGGTTCAAGCACATATATTCAGGGAGCTCTAGGAGTAACCATTGTCACAACGTTCTGGCTTTCTGCTGTATAAATCCTTTGCTTCCTAGACCTTCTCCTCTACTAGGCTTTTTATACTTTCCTACCCTTGCCCAGCTTTCACAATGACCAGTCAGGTCTGCTACACTCTTGCCTTCCACATTGCCCTTAGCTGGTTATAAACTGGACTGGAAACCTCCAAGGTCTTGAAGCTTTCTTGGCCAACATTTCTGAATAGCTAGTTCAAATATCAGAAAAATCTAAATGGAGACAATAATAGGTCAGGAGCTTGATTCTACCTCATATTGTCTTCAAATATTTAAGAAACGGTTTTGAGAGAAAAACGAAGATTTGTCCTCTGTTTTTTTCAAGGGTCATCACCAGGACTTTTGTGAAGGGACTTTGTACTATCCACCATTGGACTAGAATGCCCCCACAGACTAGTAGTAAGTCACCCAATTCTTGACGTAATTAAATGGTGGCTGGATGACCATCTTTTCAAAGCTTCCTTAAAAGGGATTCTTGTAGAAGGTTGGGCTAGATGATCTAATTCTAGCAGTCTAGTCTTTTTGAAGAAGTTGTTACATTCTTTCTAGAGCATTTGCTGTGGGTGAACTGATTAAATCATGCCTCTAGTGGCTCTAATGTAATTAGTGTGGCTTAGCAAATAACTGAAGCAATGACATAACCAGTATGACTGTTAAAATATTCAAAGTCAGAGTCAGTGAGGACCCCTGAGGATGGGGAAATTGTGTGCTCCACTTAAACATATGCCCCATACTCAAATGAATTTGCGAGTTTCAATAGTTTAGCCATTTGACAAATGTATTGAAAAGGCATGATAGGGGAATTACATGAACAAGCTTGTACATGGGAAAAGGTAAACTATTTAAATTGTCTATTTTAAAAACAAGGAAAATAGAATGATTGTTAATAGATTATGTATCCTGTGGTGGGGGAGACACTGCCATACTTTGTCTTTCCTTCTGGGAGCATATTCCTGTATATGACAATGGGAATAGGTAATTTGCTATACAAAACACATACAAAAATCAGAGATATTCCCTAATGTAAAAAGAAGGAGGTCAGGGCCCCTGGGTGACTCAGTTGGTTAAGCGTCTGCCTTTGGCTCAAGGCATGATCCCAGGGTCCTGGGATCGAGTTCCACAATGGGCTCCCTGCTCTGCAGGGAGCTTGCTTCTCCCTATGCCACTCCTTCCCCTTGTTCTCTCTCCCCCCCAAATAAGTAAATAAAATATTTTTTAAAAAAGGAGATCAGCTATTGAGATTTTTGGCCTATTATTTACTAAGGAATTAGTGATCAATTAAATTTTTGCAAAGTGGAGTTTTTATATCAGGCAATTTGAAAGAAGATAAAAGTCACCCTACTGTGATAAACTTAGTTTTGCTACTTTCAAAAACTCAAAGTTTCACGGCTGATCTTAATTTTGGCAAATCATCAAACAGCTCTTAGCAGAATTATTAATAGAATTTTGCAGTGGAAGAAATTGATGAGGTTATACAAAGAATTAGTAGCAGAAAGAGGGAAAAATTGGGATTTAAGAGCCTTATTTCTGGAGAAAACTGCCTATCATATCCCTGAAAAGTGATGTCTCACCTTTGTGGGAAGAAAATATGGTTAATTCAGTAGTTAATTTTCAGTCAAAAAAGTAGAGAGAAAGCAACAAAATGTCACCAGCAAGAGTTAAATATCATAGTGATGAAGACAAAAGAAAATTAACAGCTTGGATCTGTGACTAACTGGGGTACTCTGAATCTGGTGGGTAAGTGTCCCTGGAATGGCCTGGAGAGAGAGAGATGATAAAGGTTAATGAGCTCCTGAAGTACAGAGGTGACTCTTACTCAAGTTATATTTCCATAACCGAGGGAAACAGTAAGTACTAGATAAATGCTTACTGGATAAATAGATGGATGATTTATTATGCTTTAAAGTTTGAATATAAAAATAAAATACTGAATAAGATGCTTGGCCAACAGAATAACTCAAGGGTTTAATAATAGAGCAGAAACTGAAGGGAAACCGTTTAAAACCCGAATGAGTATTTTTCATCATTGTGAGATCTTGTACAAGAGAAAGGATCCATGGGACGGGAAGAGAAAGAAGAAATAAATCAATTTCCCTATTTTTTCAGGCTGTTTTAAAAGTTAGTTCAGAGTTATCACTCTTTTTTCCTCTCAAATTAGAATAATCCTAAAAGAATCCAGTCATCTTTGGAAGTATCTCAAGTCTATAACTCTTACTAAAGCTTGCTTAATGAAAATACATTTCCATTTCCAAAATATTTCCAGAAAACTATGAATTCAGATTCTCAAATTAAAAATCTGGTTATTTTGCATTGTTTTGCTTTAAAATAATGATAGCTACCAATTTAGAATGAGTCAGATAAAACAGATATGAATAAAATTTGAAAAGGCAGTTTATTAAAATTAGATGGATAATAAGTTTGCATCACCTCCAGCTTGTTTTTTCTTAAATATCCATCCTCGTGAGTTAGTTTTTTTACGTAGTATTATATCTTATCTGTAGGCCACACAGCTAATAATTGAAATGCAGTCTTTTTATAGATTTTCTGTACTTCTTCTTTGTGCCATTCTCTAATGCCAGTGCTACAGCGAGCCAGACGATTCCAGAAATCAGTTAGTGATAATTCAGAAATGAGAACTATAGCTACTCCAGGGACCGAGGTTAGGGACATTTGGAATCAGGCAGTGTTCCCTGAATTTAAATATCGCTTTAGGAAGTACTTAAACTAATGTAAATGAAAGTTTAATGAACCAAAAATACTCTTAATGTTCACCTATAAAACTTGATCTAAAATGGGTAGCTTGCTCTCTATTTGGAGTAGCCCAGGTGTCTAGAGCTAACACCCTACAAAGTTAGAGACGGGCCAGTAAGCTGACCTGGAGTCTGACTTACCCTCTGTGTCCTCTGATCAAAGCAGTGAACACAGCACAAACTCATGTCTGCACCCTATCCAGTACAACCTGCACCCTTCTTTCTTTTTACTACAGAATGAGATTTTTTTTCTTTCTTTCTTCAAATTCTGTTTGATTTGGGGAAAAAAGACTTTCCCTTTTCGGTAGTAACTTGCAGTATACCAGGCACTGCGCCAATACCTTAAATTCGTGACCTCATCCCATCCTTTCTTTAGCACTGGGAACAGTTGTTATCCCTGCTTTACAAAAGAAATTGAGGCCTGATAAGATTGTTATCTGGTCAAGTTATTGGCCAACAGCTGTTTTCCCTCTAAAATAAGTTTTGGGGATTGTTTGAATCTTGTGAAATGTTCTGTATCTTTAAAGAAGAATTGATTTTGTTACCACTAAATACGTCAACCTTTGGATTTCAGTCTAGAAGTTTATCTGGTCCTCACTTTACTGACTGTCCATCCTAGTTTACCAAGTCAAATATAAACATATTATAACAACCAGAATTTAAGATATTTAGAGACAATATTAGAAGTCTGATTCTGGATGTCATAGCATATTTCGCACCAGATGGAAAACAGAGATTCCAGTATTCCCTGCCATCTTAAGAATCACTGATATATCTGAGATGATCACAGAAAGAGGAAGCGTTCAGAGAAGCAATATAAGCTAAACCAACCACTTTAGTTAGGGTGGGAGTAGGAACAGAATGGAAAATGATGGGCACTTTACAATCTTTCTGTAATATTTTGTTCATGTGGCAAATATATCTTGGGTTCTAGGTTATCACTCTCCTAATTAGTAACATTTCATATCTACCTAATATGCTTGCATGCCGAGTTTAAGCAGACCATGTTATAATGACTGTGCAGGACGGGCAAAGGTGTGTCTGAGGGGTCAGGTCAGATTTGAGGCTAAACCAGGTATGTGACTACATAGCTGGGGAGACTTTGAGCAGGTCCCATAATATCTATGGACATTACTTTCCCATAAATCAGAATGTATTACATAAACTTTAAAGTCCCTTTTCAAAAAGATTTTATTTATTTATTTATTTGACAGTGAGAGACAAAGAAAGAGAGAAAGAGCAAGCACAAGCAGGGGAAGCTGCAGGCAGAGGGAGAGGGAGAAGCAGGCTCCTCACTGAGCAAGAGACCCCAACATAAGGCTCAATCCCAGGACCCTGGGATCATGACCTGAGCCAAAGGCAGACGCTTAACCAACTGAGCTACACAGGTGCCCCACATCAACTTTAAAGTCTTTTCCAGCTTTATGATTCTAGAACTCAGAACTCTGTGGGTGTTGTTGTTGTTGTTGTTTTAATCAAGTTTTATTTTTCTCCATTATTAGTTCATCCACTCCATGCTCACATGGCATGTTTCTATCTATACCTGTCATACTGCTAGTTAAGACATGATCACATAGACAGTACTCGCAGACCCCAGGCACATACTGATATAAAATACTGAATTCTGCCACCCATAAATGTGACAAAATTAGATCATATGGATGCATAAATTGGTAGTCAGCTAACGATGATTAATTCTGGGATATTCGTTGCTTCATAAACCACACCTGATGATTTCTATAAGTGTGTGGAGTACATATTATTCCACTACCTAAATGAAGAAACAAGACTTAGGAAGTTTAAACATGCCAAGATTACTCGAATAATGAATCACTACTCCATTAGCTGGCCCGTAACTTAACAAATTAATTTCCTTTCACCATATCATGTTTTCAGTGGCATAAACATACAGCACTTGTTGCAATTTGGATTCAAGAGTGAAAGAAGAAAGAGTCATGAGAGGTGCACTTCCAGGTTATCTGAAGCCAGAAATGTTTTCTGCAGCCAGGGATGAGTGAAGGAACCCAATGGGCTTACATGGTCATCATCTAAAAAACATTTTACGAAATAACATACAACCATGACTGGAGGAATTTAGGCTTCTTTCCAGCAGGTCTAAATGATAGACGTTTCTTCTTTTCCCTGCTAAGATCCCTCACCAGATAGTGACAACTTGAAGATCTAAAGCCCATAATGTTGATGACACATTTTTTAGGCTCTCTTGGACTTCATCGTGTCAGTGAGGTGGGATGCGGAGGAAGCAGAGGCTCGATGAAGAGTCAACCAGATGAGAGAGATGCTGAGGGCTGAGCAGTAGAAAAACAGCTGGTGCCCAGGGAAAAGCACCTGCTGGGAAATGAAAAATTCTCACTGCCACACCAAGCATTCCCCTCCCATTAAAGACACAAACCAGCCCAGCAAACTAAACCATTTAAGATGGTTACATTTGCTCTCTCCTGTTAATGGCTATGAAGAAAAGCGTACTGCCAATCTTTCTTTACAACTTTCTAGAACCTCCCTTGCCCCCCATCCCGGGCAGAAAGACAACAAACCAAGTTAAGATGATGCAAGTAAAGCCCTTAAAGAGCCTCATTTATACTAAATTGCTGCTGAGGAAGAAAATGTTGCTTTCGAAGCCTTACATAGAGCCTCTTACCCCCAGGGCAGGCTCGTGGATGAAGATAATCACCTCCAGCTGACCTATAATTACCTACTTTGGACTCAATCCACTCTGATTATGTACCACCAAATGGATTGAACTGAAATTCAGATTTTCTAAAAATAAACCAGCTAATGACCCAGAGCAAGTAATAGTCTCTGGATGATTCATCATAGAGACTACACTTAGCTAGATTACCATGTCTGCCTACCACAGCAGTTGCTGTCTTGTTTTCGTGGATATGAAATGTCATCTTCCTCTAAAATGCTTGAAAATCAGCCATTGTGTTGAAAGGCACATGTATCTGAGAGACGGGAAGATGGCTTTCTGAACAAAAACTGGCCCTCTAGCCACAGGCTACTGCCATGATTGCAGCAAGTGGTGCAGATAGCAGATGGGATTGCTCAGCCACACTACACGGAAAATCACCATTGCACTAATGCACAAAATTGTCTCACCCATCCTACAGATGACGGCTCTTACTGACTTACCACTGTGTGCAAACTCTGTATGCTGGGAGGGGAGGTGACATTGTTAAAGACACAGTCCTTGCCCTGAGGGAGCTCCTATGGTCATTAAAGGGACATAGAGAGTGGAGCAAAGTCTGGCTGAGAACTGCAAGGAGGCTCTCCTCTCCAATTTACCCGTTGGGTGAATGAGGATATCAGTAAAAAGGGAATAATATTAGAATAATGACATTATTCTTTTTCAAATTTTTGTGGGGGTATTGATGTATAACACCGTACGAGTATCAGGTGCGGAACCTAATGATTCAATATTTGGGTATATTACAAAATGGTCACCGCAAGAAGTCGAGTTAAACATCAGACACCCAACATAATTACAAATGTTTTTTCTTGTAATGAGAACTTGTAAGAATACTGTCCTATTTAACATGTATTTTAAGATCAATATTTAATACAAATATTAGTTTCCACTTATCAGAAAAGATGGCAAATGTTTACTAAGGGCTTAAAGTCTCTTGTGCTTAAATTCCTCTTTGCCTCCTTCTTCTTGCCCAGTTCCCTTCGTTGGCTTTTCCTCAGCCCACAGAAGGTGGGAGCACTGATGAAGGTGCTCGGCAGAATGTAGTTACTAAAATAATGTTCGTTCTAAAGCTGAGTGATGGAAACCTTAAGGCAAGCAACATTTTAAAATACTGTTCTTAACAAGAGTGTTCTTCAAAAACACGTACTGGTGTTCTTCTGTTACTGGTCCCTTGTGTAAACTGTCAAAAGTAAGGAGAAATGAACAGATGTGACGAGCCGGTGCTTGCACGGAACGTGAAAAGAGAAGGATCTCAGTCTGGTATATGCCGCCATTCCATTAATTGAACATAGTACAGCCTACCTACACTCATTGACCCAGACCCTTCTTTCCAAGGATGATCTTCTCCATGAAAAAGTTCTGCTTTGCTGTTAAACCAATGTTGAGATTGGGCCAACTAAATGTCACAAGAAATGAGGTGATATCTTCAAAGCTGGGGCAAAAAAAATCTAAGATTTATGACATAAAGGCCTAGTATAATGGAAAGAACAAAATTAATGTTTTCGGAGGTTGTTTGTAACCATGCCAGGAATATTTACATATTACCATTTCATTGTCAATTTCTACACATGACTGATGATAGGTATCATTTCAAAAATTTATTGCAATGGCTTTCCAAAGGAAGAAGACACCTCCTACTTGGCTTAGGTTGTCAAAGTCTGGGAAGATAAGTTCTGAATCAAGGACAATTTCCTTCCATTTTAGACATTTTTTTGTGTTTGAGATCCTATGTGAACATGTGTTTATCAAATAAAATTTTGAATCTGGTTATCTAAAAGGTAGTAGAAACCTAACTTAGTAGGAAAACAGAGCTGGAAAATCAAATTGTATTTTAAGCTATGCGAATTACTCTATGACTAACAAATATTTATTGAGCCAGCAAATAAGCCCGCAAGTGACCTTGAGCAAGACACCTAATCTTTCTGAGCCTCAGTTGCCACATCTGTATAAAGGGGACAGTAATATTTGCTCCATTATTTTACCTCTCAGGGCTGTTTTGAAGACAGGGAAATATTTGAGAACACAGCATCCTTCAGAGTAAATGCTCCATCCAAGTTTCTCATATTTTTAATAAGGAAAAAATTGTTGCTTATCACAGGTAAAGGAGGCACCTTACTTAACCCATCCTAGCCTGATTTTTCCAGTCTGACATGTGTTTAATGCAGTGGGGAGAAATGCTGTTAAGAAATACTAAACCCTTCTCTGAGAGTTCTGAATAATAAACCAAAGGCTATATGACCTTTCAGCCCTCATAACAGCATGAGAAAAGGCCATTTTATAACACAGAGGAAACACAGTGTCACAAGGGTATGAGTAATGATAGAATCCAAGGACGTTTTATTTTCAGTGGCTCTGTATGCTCTCTCTGCTTTAGCAAAGGCCTACCACTTATCACTCTAATAGAGTAAGTGAATTATTCCCAAAATGGAACTTCACTTTAACATTTCCAGGAGGCTACAAAATGCCCAAGATAGTAAAACAAGTAAGAAAGATCCTACCATCTGAGGTGCTATGTCAACATAATTTACTGTAGGACTTACACCTGCACCATTACCTTGACAGTAACCAGGATACAGAGCTATGTGTCAACCTTCTGTAGCTACCATGTTCCCTGCTCTGTTGAAAATGCCCAGAACAGTGCTGGAACATAGTAGTTTTTCAATTAAAATTCATTGATAACTGAATCTAGTATCTCACACCTTCCTCATCAACACTCTTCTTGTGTTGAAAGTCCATTCTGAAAGATCCAATTTCATTACTCATTCAAAGACATTTTCTTACATGGAAAATCTTTTGAGAATTTAATATGTACAAAGCGCATGAAATTGATGGGCTGAACATAGACATTATCTGTGTTATGGGAAGGAGAGCTGCAAAGTAGATCACTTAATCCCTCCTGTGTTTCAACCTCACGTGGAAGAACTCCTCCCATGGGTCTATCTAAAAAAATGGGTAGCGGCCATCCCTTGTCAGAGCACAGAGGTTACAGACCCTGACCATCCAATGCTCGGGGATGACTGAGGACCTGCTGGGATGACAGCCCCACGACAGAGGAGGCAAGTGGCTCGGGCTGGAGGTAAAGTTTCTGCTTCTGCTTTAAACTATCCTCTTCCTAACAGATGCTCCGGGTTTCATTCAGTTTAAAACATCAGGTTTTTTAAAATGTAGATTGATTTTATTTTGAGGTTTTATTATTTTGTTTAGTTGTATTTTAATTAGATGACTACTCTGATATTGATGATTTGTGAAATGTCCATCCCTGCTTATAGTGTCTCCTTTTTTATTAGCATATATAGATTTTATTATTTTGAGCATTGAGACACTAAGAAACGTCAAAAGTAGATCTACATAAAAAATTTCTTGATAACTTCAAGTTCTTGATCTTGATGTAAACAGAGGAGAGTGATCCCCCCCCTCCCAGATCTATCAAGACATGATGGATTTTGTAGGGTGAAATATGAAAGAACGATTCAAAACTTATGATAAATAAAACATCAAAATGCCAGGGCACTGCAGTCAGGATTCATTTGCAATACACCACGGGCTGAGCTGACATTAGATGACCTTTCTGAACTGACCATCTACAACCCATGAACGTTTCTCAAGGTGTCAAATGCAGATAAATAAAAATCACTGAGAAAACAAGAAACAACTCACCACCACTTCTCAGTGCTTGCTAGCCCACATAAATAAAACAATGACAGAGAGGACAGTTTTCATTGTTGCCTCATGTGAATCAGGGTGAGTAGTGACACTGAACTTGTAGTTTTCATACACATGTAGGTTAAGATGGAAATATTTGAACCAATCACCGTCAGTGTTTGACAGGGTAAGTAAGTGGGGTTTCGTTTACCAACTCATTTTAAAAAAAGGCTATCCCCAGTGTACTTACTAACACTGTATACTTTTATCCTATGTTTGTGATTTAGACCTTAATGGACTTTTTAAAACACAGCAGAAGAGCCCCTGTGCAGGAGATAGGACAAGTAGGGGGACTGGTGGCTCATGGAGAGTTCACAGATTTAACTTGGAGGTCCTGGTCAGCTCTCTGCACTTCACCTTTCTTTGCTCTTTCCATGTTTCCTCCTTTGTTTTCCTGCTAATCTTCCTGACCTACTCCTTTAACATACTGCTCTTGTAGGCTCCTTGCCCTTTCCTTCCTCTTGACCAGATGTTTACAAGTATCTACTATGTGCCAGCCCCATATTAGATTCTGGGGCATAGAAAGGTACAGAAGACAAATTTCCTGCACTTAGGGAGACACTGTCCAGGATGCACATTATCCCCTTTAATCCTCACAAAACCCTGGGAGGTACATATTAACTTCCCATTTACAAATGAAGAAAATGGGAGTCAGAAAGGGTAGGGAATGTGTCCAAAGTCACACAGCCAGAGTGAGGCACAGAGGAGACTGAGCCAAGTGGCAGCCCCTTTGCTTTTCCGCCAGGACTCAGCCTCCCAGATTCTCCTCCTCACTCTGCCCTCATCTCTCACTACTGCTTCCCCAGTGGTCTTCCATTCTAACTCCTAAGCATTTCCCTTCACTTTTTGCCTTTGGAAAAGTCAAACAACTATTTTTAATTGATAAAAGTCAAGAGCTTTTAACCTAGTTTTTGAAAGCCCTATGAAAACAACAAGATCTGGTGTTGGTCCCACCTTCCATAAATGGTCATGAAAACCAGATCTTGAAGGGGCTTAGAGAAAATTATACCCATTTCTTAAAGGACTCCTGCCTAATTGTCCTTTGTCCTGTTTGATCTTTTTAACATTTATGGGAATGGAGACTGGACCCCGATTCCTAACTCAATGTCTTCCGGTATCTTCTCTGGCTCCATTTTTAAGAATTGAAATATGCTTTCCCAAAGCAGATAATATTCAAGGAAAAGAAAAAAAAAAAGGAAAAGAAAAAGGGAGAGAAAGAGAGAGAGAGAGAGAGAAAGGGAGGGAGGGAGGAAGGAAAGTAGAGACACTGACTACCTTCTCCACTGGAAGAACAGAACACCTTCACTCACCTATCATACAAATTAGCTGTTAACCAACCACAGGGTATCACTGTTAAAATCACTTTCTGCAAGAAAGCAGGGGGGAAAAGAGGAAGACTGAATTTATTTGCTTCATTAATTTTGCTAACTTTTTGCTAGCAAATTAATGAAGCAAATAAATATAAGTAATAAAGTAAAATAAGATCAAAAACCATTCCAGAGGAAGGGGGGGGAATAAATCAATCTCTTTGAATCAAACTACATAGGAAAACAATCCCATTGGAAACAAACAGGCCTATTACAGAAATTGATCACTTGGGAAACAGGATAAAGGATAAGAGCAGAAACCAGCAAAGCTTTACAAAGTAATGAAACTCAAGGGTAGGGTTAACATTTACCTACTCAATACCTAACATCTCAGATTAATGAGGACCTGGCAAGAGTCTAACTTTTCCATATCACAAATACCCATTAGGGAAGGATGTGAGCATCAGTCAAAAAAAAGATAACAACAGGGAAGAATCAAATCACACCAGCTTCTCAGTATTAAATAAAAGTTTACTGAAAGCACTAGTGCCTGCCCACCCCTGCCCTCAGTAAGAAAATAAGAAAGGCATTAATAAGTTCATCTGTGAAAACCTTCTGTCAACAATCACAAACCACACTATAAACAAGACTTTCTCTCACAACAGGAGTCTAGAGGTGGATTAAAAACAAATAACAACAAAACCTTATCTTGCATTCAATCTGCAATCAAATAAATGGTATAAATAGAATGCTTTTAATAGCAGATTACAAAGTCTTCCCCCTAATGCATAGCTTTTAAAAAAATCATTACTTTTCTGGCAAGCACTCTAATCTGATTTTATGTCTTTTACCTGACTTCTATCTGGATTTATCCTAATGACATGTATGAACAAACAAAAATCAATCCATTTCATAGCCTAAAATAATTAAACTATTTAAGCCTTTGCAGAATTTTTAATAATTTTGGTTATGAAATATATATTTGGTTAATAGAATTTGCAGCAAATTATATGTAGAGAGGAAGAAAGTACTTTATCTCCATCACATAATAGAAGTACATCCATTTGTTATTTTTTAAATGGTGACAGCAAAATCAATTCTAAGGGGGGAAAAGGAAAATGAGATTCTGAATTTCTCACCACACCTTCTAGTTCTTCTTGACACACTAATTAGTCTCCCACCCTCTTTTCTTATGCCTTGCAGGACGTTTGCCCTGAGGAAAAATGAAACTGGCAAAACAGATGAGTAGCAGTAACTAATGAAAAGGACAAGAGAGAAGTGACAATCCTTTTGAATGGAGCTGTTATCTACTTGCTTCCTCACTGGGCTCCAGGCCTCACTGTTACAGCGTTTTCAACTGCTTACAGAAATTCCTATGGAGGGCTCTACACTGTCCATAGCCCCATCCTTGGTAGTTTGGTATTCATACAATTAAGGATGGTGTGTGATTTCTGTCTAGCTTTTTAGGACTATAATTACTCATCTCTGAGACTCAAGAGAAGAGACAGAAAAGGGTCCTGCCCTCATCTTGTGGAGAAGAGAATCTTTTAAAAGTTTTGAATATCAATTATAAATGACAGCCAGATTCCCTGCTAGCTTTGAAAAATAGTTATCTGCACAGTTTAGGGCCAAATTTTGATAGTTTTAACATAATATAAGATTTGATTTTTAAAGTAAGGGGAACTACTTGAACACATATTTTTAGGGGTCCCTGACACAGCACAGAATTAGAATTGGGATTTCACTAGAGATTACCCAACTCAGGAAAGCACGTGTCTGAACCTGTCGTCAAGAAGTGGTAAACTACTAACACATAGGAAATGTTTCCATTATTATATTGTTTCAGACACATTTCTTCTCTACCATAATTTTTTAAAAAAGATTTTGTTTATTTATTTGACAGAGAGAGAGAGACAGCCAGCGAGAGAGGGAACACAAGCAAGGGGAGTGGGAGAGGAAGGAGCAGGTTCCCAGTGGAGGAACCCAATGTGGGGCTCAATCCCAGAACGGCCAGGATCACGCCCTGAGCCGAAGGCAGATGCTTAACGACTGAGCCACCCAGGTGCCCCTCTACCATAATTTTTTATTCAAATGTCCTGTTATTCTCCTTCAGAAAAATAAAGCAGGGTTTAAAATTTTAAAAATCACCTAAAACAAGAAAATAAAAAATGTCTTCCAGCTATTTTTTTTAATTTTTAGCTACTGCTTCCAAAATTGACCAAAGAAGTAGTCTTTTTTTTTTTTTCCCCACTACAATGAGGTCTGGAGTTATATATACCTGTTATAATTCTGAAAAGTTATAAATGGAATTAACATTAGCTAAGACATGATTTTAAAATTTATGGTGAAAGCATCAAATTGACATTTAGGGCCTAAACTCAAGGGGAAAAGTCCTGTTGCTGTGGAAACGAGTGTAGATGCATAACCTTAAACTTCTCTGTATCTAAGGGCTGATTCTGACTTGAGGTTAATTGCCTACACACACACACACACACACACACACACACACACACGCACACGCGCGCGCGCGCGCGCGCGCACACACACCACATTGAACTTTAGAACACAAAGCACCAGCTTTACCAAATGAACATACAATACACTAGAATATTATGAGAAATATAATAAAATATAATAAAAATATTATAAGAAAATGAAGGTGTGGGCGAGGAGTTAGTTCTTAAATTTAGGCTACCATTTCTTCACAAACATCTCTCCCAGATGACTATATATTGTAAGATAACTTGTTTCAGTAATTTTCTTTCTTCATCATTTAATTTCTCTCCAATATAGTCTCTCACTACCCATTTTATTTTACCTTTCAATTAAAGATGGTCAATATATTCATGCAGTCTTTTAAAAATATTTCATCTTGGTTATCTAAAACATGCTATGTATGTTTTAATCAAATAGTAATCTAAATAGAGCAATTACAGCACTTGACAGACAGGCATCAACAAATATACGTTGAAAGGATTAATGAATGAGTGAATGAATAAAAAAATGAATGAGGGTTTTTTTGGTAAAGAATTTTACTTTTCTAATTCGCAAATTTAGAACCACTAAATATATTTACCTAAACTGTTGGAACATGGATATTTTAATTTGTTTTAACCTAAAACCAATTTTTCCTTAATTTCTTCTCTATTGAAAGAAAATTGTTTTTTAATTTTTATATTACATCATGTGAATAAAAGTCCATAATAAATGTGTAGTTTAAAGAATAATAATAAAATGAACACACATGAACTCAGCAGCGAGATTAGTCGATAGAATATTACCAATATCTTTGGAACCCCTGTGTGGCTCTCCCCACTTAACTTCTCCCCTTCAAGTGATCACAGTCCCAAAGATTATTTATCATACCATTATTTTTCTTCATGATTCCACTATCCCAAATAATATATTGTAATTTATTTTCATGTTTGAATTCTACTTAAATGGAATCACACTGTTTGTAATCTACTCAGACCAGCCTCATTTACTCACATTACATTTCTGAGATTAATCCACATTAATATGTATAAATTTAATTCATTTATTTTTGCTGCTATTTGATATTCTTTTTTTTTTTTTTTTAAGATTTTATTTATTTATTTGACAGAGATAGAGACAGCCAGAGAGAGAGGGAACACAAGCAGAGGGAGTGGGAGAGGAAGAAGCAGGCTCACAGCAGAGGAGCCCGATGTGGGTCGATCCCATAACGCCGGGATCACGCCCTGAGCCGAAGGCAGACGCTTAACCGCTGTGCCACCCAGGCGCCCCTGCTATATGATATTCTATTGTATGGGGTGAAAAGCCAATATTATTTAACCATTCTTAAGTCAATGAACGTTTGAATCATTTCCAAGTTTTTGCTCTTACACACAAAATTGCTGGGAAGATTTTGTACAGGTCTCCAGGTGTTCATATGCAAGAATTTCATGAAAGTGTATACCTAGGGGTAGAGTAATTAGATCATAGGATATGTTCATACTCACATTTATTAGGTAATGTCTGTTTTTCTAAATTTACACTACTGGCAGTGGGTGAGAATCTAACTGCTCCATATCCTCTCCATAAACTTGGAATGATCAACTTCTCATTGTCTAATATTATGGTATTAAAATGTTATTTCATTATGATTTTATTTCAATCTCTCTTATTAATGAGGTTGAGCATCATTTTGTACATTTCTAGGTCGCTGGTATTTCCTTTAAGAGGTATTTCCTTTTAGTTTCCTATTGTTGCTAAAACAAATTACACAAATTTAGTAGCTTAAAAGAGCATAAGTTTATTGTAGAATTCTTGGGGTCAGAAGTTTGAAATGAGCCTTGTGGGGCAGAAATCAAGGGGTCAATAGGTCTGTCTTCCTTTTGAAGGCTCTAGGGCAGAATACATTTTCTTGCCTCTTTTCAGCTTTTAGACTAGGCTTATAAAATACAAAATTCTTGTACCTTTCCATAAAAATTTTATTTTTATGTACTGTACTGAATCTTTCCTTCTTTATTACTATCTGTAATGAACATTTGCTTTGAAATCTATATTGTCTGATATTAATATAGTCCTAAAACCTTACTATAGTTAGTATTTGCTTAGTATCTTTTTCAAACTTTTACTGCCAAATTACCTGATTTCTAGTGTTTTAATGAATATTTAAATATATGTTGTTGGTATTTTTTATAGCTACTTGAGATTCTTTGTCATTGTAACTGGAGAGGTTAGACCATTTATATTTATTGTGATTACTATATATTTGGCTTTATTTCTACCACTTAATCTTGTGGTACTGATTAATTTTTTCCCTTCTGTGTCTGAGTGTGTGTGTGTGTGCAAGTGCACATGCATGCATATGTGTGTGTGTGGGTTCGTTACATTCTTTTCATATCTGTCTCTGGATCAATTGAGACTTTTTTCTTTTTTTCAATCCATTTCTCCCCTCTATTTGTTTGGCTGTGCTGTATGTTTGCTATTTTTTTGTAGTTACCCTAGGTGTTTCTTAAAATGAAGTTTTCATTTTGGGATAATTTTAGATTTACAAAGAAGTTGCAGAGGTATTACAAGAAGTTCGCATATAACCCTCACCCAATTTCTCCTTTGATAACATTTTACATTACAATAGTTCTTTTATCAAACTAAGAAATCAACATTGGTACATTACTATTAAATAGACTTCAGATTTTACTTTGATTTTACTAAAACCCTTTTTATATTGTTGTTCCAGTATCCAGTTAAGGTTCCACATTGTATTTAGACCCTGCTCTTTAAACATGTATACTTAAGAAAGAAACTCGGGGTGCCTGGGTGGCTCAGCCATTAAGCATCTGCCTTTGGCTCAGGTCATGATCCCAGGGTCCTGGGATCAAACCCTACATCGGGCTCTCTGCTCGGCGGGAAACCTGCTTCTCCCTCTCACACTCCACTTGCTTGTGTTCCCTTTCTTGCTGTCTCTTTCTGTCAAATAAATAAATAAATAAATAAAATCTTTAAAAAGAAAAGTTTAAACTTTATCAATATCCATATCCACCTCTCAAATTATCTAAATGAACTTGAATATTTTAATTGATGTCACTCTCGTTTCCACTTAAATGTTATTATGGTTCCATATTTTAGTTCTAACCTTTATTATGCCTACAAATTAAATATTACTGTAATCATTATTATCGTAATCATTATTATCACAACTATTATATACATTTTCGTGTTTGTTTCGAGTTACCCAAATGTTCACCAATATATTTACTCACCTTTTCACCTTTCATACAATCATGTTAAACACTCTACCTAAAGAGACATTTACCCTCTTCTTGAAGGAATCCTTTAGAATTTCCTGAACTTTGGGTGATAAATTAATCAGTCTTTGTTTGGCTCTGAATGTCTTTACTTTATCCTCATTAGTGAAAGATAGTTTTCCTGGGAATAAATATTAAGACAGCAGTGATTTTTTTCTTAGTATGGTTGAAGACATTATTCTGCTGTCTTCTGGAATCCATTGATGATTTTGAGAAGTTAGAAATTAGTGCAATTTCTGTTCCTTTGTAGGTGGTCTATTTTTTTCTCTGTCTTCTTTGAAGATATGTTTTTCTTTTATATTCAGCTACTTTATGATAATGTGTCTACATGTGGATTTTTTCCTATTTGCAATATATATATACATATACATACACACATTATCGACACACATATCACATATATGTAATGTATGTACATATATGTATGTAACATGCATATATGTATACATATGCATGTACATGCATACATATAGGTATAAATATACACACACACACACACACGTCTTAATTATTACCCCTTTCCTTCATAAGCATAGGAGTTAATTGGCCTTTCATAATTTACTTTACCTGTCTTTTTAGATCTGTATCCTGGATTCTTCAGGTCTATCTTCCAGTTTACTCAGTTTATCTTCATCTATGTCTCATCTGTTTAACGCATCTTTAGGACTTCAAATTTATTTTGTGCATTTTTAGTTTCTAGAAGTTCTTTTTGTTTCCCCTTCCAACTTGTCAGGTTTTTGTAGTGTTGTCTGCTCCAACTTTTACGCTTATATTCAATTTATTTCGATATATTCCATAGTCATTTTACATTCAATTTTTGATAATACCAGAAGTCCTTGTGGTTCTGTTCTAGTGTCTCTTTTCTCTCTACCTTGTGTGCTCTAAGTTTTTTTTTTTTTTTTTTTTTAGATTTTTATATATTTATTTGTCAGAGAGAGAGAGAACGGGCACAAGCAGAGGGAGCAGCAGGCAGAGGGAGAAGCAGGCTCCCCGCTGAGCAAGGAGTCTGATGTGGCACTCGATTCCAGGACTCTGGGATCATGATCTGGGCTGGAGGCATATGCTTAACTGACAGAGCCACCCAGACATCCCTGTTCTACGATTTTTGACTGTGGGCTGATACTTTCCTTGGAATTCTTTCTGTAAGAATACTTGAAGATTGAGTACTAAGTTTTTCCAAAGGTAATTTATATTTGCTTGTGTCACTAGCTGGGGGTCACTTACAAACATGGGCCACTTTAAACTTGCTTCTTGAGGTTTTTCCCATCATATAGATAGAACAAATCAAAATCACACATCTTAATGAGGGCTGAATTTAGTTACAAATTCTCAGTTGAGATTATTTTTCCTCTACCTCACATCAAGGTAAAGATAGTTAAGTTTTCTTGCCTCTCATTCTTCACACTGAGCTTTCTTTCTTATACTGTGATTGTAAAGAATGTAATTCTCTAGGGTTCCATCTTTGTTAGTAAATCTTGTTAGATTCTCCACCTGACATAGTTCTGAGGCCTTGTAGCCATCCTTTTTGCTTGTACAGTTTCGGATGGAAATCTCAAAGTCTCAATATACATAATTTCAGAATAAAAGTTAGCATCAATACTTGCTTGTCTTCCAGCATTCCTGTTTAACTTTGATTTTGCCTCTGCTTATCATTTCCTTATTATCAATGTTTCAAAAGATTTTCAAAATATATTTTATCCAGAATTTTACTTAGTTTAGTCATAAGAGTCATTCAAGTTATTTATTTTACTGTATTGACAGAAATAGAAATCCCTAGGGAACAAAAACCTTTAGATTTATTTTTAGACTCTGTTTTTACTTCATAGGAAAGTTCCACAAGCTCTGTCATGCAATTTGGAATAATACAATTTATTAATGTCCCTACTCTTGTTTTTTTTGTCTTGGACAATGTGTATTAATTGATGCTTGATAAAGGATAACACACAAAGTGAAATATAACAAACTTACCTAAAACGTGTCTAGAAGTGCAGTATTTAGTTTAGACAACTGGGGGAAACTGTGTCACTAATTCTTCATCAATCACAGTGTAAGACCTGGACCAAACCTGATTCTATGCTCATCACTTGTTTGTCGACCACAAATCATGTACAAATTGCTACAGCACTGACTAACACAAAATGATGTGAGTAGAATAAAGGACAGAAGTTGAAAGTCAGGCAATGAGTAGAAAGCTAACTATCAATAGTGTGATTATACACTTTGATTTACATTATGTCATTATACTTTTGGACATTTTACTTTTGATCTTTATTTGTGAAATCACCCAAATAAGTTATCTTTTAGTTTCATAGTTTTTCTGAATCAATGATCAGTTTGAACTATAAAATTTTAACTCTAACATTTTTTTTTTAAGATTTTATTTATTTATTTATTTGACAGAGAGAGAGAGACAGCCAGTGAGAGAGGGAACACAAGCAGGGGGAGTGGGAAAGGAAGAAGCAGGCTCCCAGCGGAGCAGGGAGCCCGATGAGGGGCTCCATCCCAGGACCCTGGGATCAGGCCCTGAGCTGAAGGCAGGTGCTTAACGACTGAGCCACCCAGGCACCACTAACTCTAACATTTTCTAAATCTACTTCTAAATATCATGGGTTAAGAAGATTGTTGTTTCTTGTCAAAACTCTTTTCTCATTCTTAAAAGTTGTTGACAATTATTAAAAGTTTTCTTTCAAATATAAAGATGACAACTAAGATAAAAAATGATGTTGCTCTTTTAACATACACAAAAAATAATACTCTGTTTATTGCTTACTTGTAGATCTGCTCATATTGGTGGATGCATCACTAGCCCTAGAACTGTGTGTATTATGCTGAATAGTCATGAAAGTAAAATTCTGGTCTTACTGACCACAAATTTTGTCATCTACACAAACCACTAACAACATTCTAATATCTTCACTCTACAAGCTTTATTTTGCCTTAAAAATTAGTTACCAAATGACACTGGACATCTGGATTCTTTTTAGAAATTAAGCAATAGCTTATGTGAATGACCACAGACTTCCCACACAGAATCTTAAAACATCTAACAGTTTCAAAAATAAAATAAGCCCATTAATTGGGTGTTACAGGGAAAGAAAGAAAGAAGAAAGAAAGAGAAAGAAAGAAAGAAAGAAAGAAAGAAAGAAAGAAAGAAAGAAAGAAAGAAGAAAGAAAGAAAGAAAGAAGAAAGAAAGGAAAACACAGAAGTGACAACAATCGCCAAACTCTTATTCACATACTCTTGGTCCAATACATTTTGCTCTTGTGGCGTTTTTCTACAAATTGGATGTAACTATAAACAGATTTGATGCTAACAACTCCTACTAAACTGTGATTTGGTAACTGTTGGGCAGTTTTTCTCAGGAATGTTTGATCTTAGACCAAATAAGATAAGCCACTCAGTTGTCCCATCCCTAAGTTAACTATTCATCAGAAGCAGGCATGGACATGAGTGTTCATCTTACCTAAGCTGTCCAAAAAAAGCTATTTCTCATTGATTGATTTTTTTTCCTAAGAGCTATTCAGAGAATTGGGAATCTATTAATTATTGGTTCAATTGATTTATTAGACTTAAGAAAATAAATATATCCTTCCAGTTAAGTATACTGACCAGTAGTATATAATATAATGTCAACAGATATTATATTTATTATACTTTTAAACCAAAATAGACTCAATATTTGCTCCTAAGTCAGTCTAAATTTTATGACTTTTTTTCTATAATATTAACAATATTCTATGAAATTCTCTCCTACCAGGTAAGAAAATCACAAACAGATTTTTAAGAAATCTATTCAGAGGTAAGAAGGGTAGGCAAGTAATCAAAAATGATTTGGAGATTTGAGGCTCAAATGACAAAGAGATTAAAGGGAGTCATTAGTAGAAATAAGGAAGTCAAGAGAAGAAAGTGAGTCTAGAGAGAAGGGGAAGAAGAGAAATTATTTTTTTGATATATTGATTTTGAATTCATAATGCCGAAGTGAAAGGAATCAGAGATCTAAAATTAAAAATGAAATGAGTACTGCTAAGTGACACAGGTAATTCAAAATCCAGAAGCAACTTGAAATATTAATAAATCTGACAATATAACCATGAAAACTTTTGAATGACAAGAAACACCATTAGCAAAGTCTAAAGACAAGTAACACATTAGATATAACATTTTTGGCAACTTATAGTAAAGAGCCAATATCCTTAATACATGAAGGACTTCTAAAAATTGAGAACTAAAAAAAAACCCAGCAACACACACAAAAAAAGCAAAAAATATGAATAGGTAGGCCATAGAAAAATTAATTAAACTGGCCTTTAAACACAGAAAACAATGATCAACCTCACTCACAATAATAGAGTTACAAATTTTAAGAAACCACATTCTGCCTATGAGATTGGCAAAATCCATAGTCTCTTTTGATAAAACTGTGGGGAAACAAGTACTGTAGTGCATTTCTGGTGGGAATGCAAAATTATATAACCCACATGGAGCAAAATTTGACAAAATATAACCAAATTACATGCATATTAATTTCCCATTGACCTAGCAATCCCATTCCTAGGAGTCTATGTCAAAGATACAGTGGGAAAACATGATACGAGGAATATACCATACATATATAATATATGGAAAGGCTATATATTAACACTTTCTATATAAAATACAAAATATTAATATGATATATCATGCATAAATACATAATTAATATTTAATATAAAATATTAATAAATGCATAACATTGAGTGGTTATGCATATAAATTTATAATCTCCCTTTTGTCATGCAAAAGTTAGCAACCTATTAATACTGTTCTTCACTTGCATGGACTATAGAAAGAATTTAAAATTGTTTTCACCTCCTTGCTTCACCCAGTGTTTTTTCAGAGGCAGGCCACATTTCCCCCAGCACATTCCAGTTATACCATGTTTTTTTACCCAAACTCCCGGGAATAAAATCCAGCCTTCTTATTGCTGAAACATACAAGAAAAGTTAATTTCCAACATATTGTCATGTATAATACATCTGGAAAAGCAAGTTACTCATGGCCTCAATGAAATGTTGGCAGAATTTTTACTACCACACCATTAATGCCTGTGAGTGGGGAGAACATATGTATTAATAATTAGGGAAATCTCATATGGGATGACATCATCTACATATGAGCTGAAGTGTATACCCCTATAAAATAAAACCAAATTTTTTCTGGCAGCAATCTAACTCATTAAGAATCCTAAATCATGTTGCCTGAAAACCTGAAAAAAAATCCAAAAAAATTGGCATATAGGTCAGCTTCATTAGTTCCCACGTTGCTCACATTCCCTGAGACACTGTACAGTATGGTAATATTTTTATATGCTTCAAAGGAGCTTGAGTGCCCAATGATATGATTTTTCAATATTTGGGGTTGTGTTTAGTGGATTAAGTTTGGGGTGTTTGGTCAGCCAGTAAAGTGGAGAAAATCCTACTGATAAAATATAGTTTGATAGGTAATAATGACAAACTCAGTCAGACAGCTGTTCTATGGTGGGTATTAGACAGAACTAAGTTGGTATAATAGAGTAAAATGTTTGAATGGTACCAGCTTTCCCAAGTGGTAATCATATCCCAAACTTTAGGGTACCATCTCCCTTCAAGCAAGGTAAAAAGAGGATACACTTAGACTACACTAGTTTCTCAATAAAAATTCAATTACTTGGTCCAGTCCATGACTCAATCAGCAAACAACCAGAGATGCTTGTGTTCCCATGCAGAGGTGGCTAAATCATGTGAGAACACTGGAATTGACCAAATATCTGAGTGCGTGTCCTGGACCTATCACTGACTAGCTAAATGACCTTGAGCAAGTTAGTGAACTTCTCTATACTCACTTTCCTCCTGCTATAAAATAGAAAAAATAATAACTATCTCACAGGATAAAATTAGTGAATGTATGCAAACATTTCCCTCTCTTCTAAACCTGCCCTTGGCCAGAACATCAGGCCTGAAAACAGTTGTTTTCCCTCCAAGGTGTTGATTTTCTGGGTTCCATTTTCTTTCCATAGAATAGCTAATTAACTTGGAAATAATATTTTAAACTATGTTTCATATTTTATTCACTTGTTCAACTTCTGATAGATGCTTAAAAGTTGGTTCTAACCCTAAAAAGGACGTCATTCTTCCCTTACCTATTACACATTAAAAAAAAATTTTTTTTAAAGCACCTGTATGATGGATTACTCATGCCTCTTTTAGAGTGTTGAGATTTAATTAGATTTGTATAGGGCTTAAGCCCAAGCATAATGGTAGGAATAGTGGTAGGAATGTAATAGGCCAATGGGTAAATGATTTGAGAGCAGATGGTCTTTTCTAATGATCATAAAATAATTTTATCAAAGTTATCGCTGAAAATGCCCCTGAGCATGAAAGACATGGATGCCTATTTAACATCTCAAAGGGAAGTTCTCAACCAGGAAGCTCTCTTTACAGCACTGTTCAGTAAAACTTGTTGGATAATAGATGTTTCATGTCTGCACTATCCAATACTATAATCACCAACCATATCATGACTATTGAGCACTTGAAATGTGCCTGGTGTTACTGAACAACTTAATTTTTTATTTAATTTTAATTAATTTTAATTTAAATATCCATATGTGGCTATTGGCTACTGTATTGGACAACACAGTTCTATTTACTTCCCCAAAATCAGAACCCCTCCCACCTTCACAAGTTTTCTTCTGTTACCTGTATTTATTCAGTTAACAAGATTGACCAATTTTTTTTTCTAATATATATCTGGTAGCTATCTCTCTTTTTCAATTTCCATTGTCATCAGCTTGTGTAGGCCCTCTTCAATCTATGCCAGAGAAACTCAACAGTCTCCAATCTTCTTGCTTCTAGACTTTCCCCTTACAACTCAACTACTGGAGTGTCAATTATTAAATTATCAATTCCATTACTGGTTAAAATCATCTTTTGCCAATAGGATGAAAGTCCATGTTCTTAGCTTGGGGCATCAAGACTATAGGATAATCCAACTTTAAGATCTGATTATGGCTTGGCTTGAGAGTTCACTTCCAAGCAGATGAATCTTATTAGTCTCCCAAGAAAACGTCATGTTTGGTATCTTCTTATCTCCTATTTATTCTGTTCATCTATAATCTTCCCTCTGTCCTTCCATTTTTCTCATATTACTGTATTCCAGAGTCCTCTATGATAATGACTTTTAAGCTTATTTAAAAGTTTTTAAATAAAATTATTGTTTTTAGTATAACCTATAAAAATTATTTAACATGATTCTGTATAACACACATTGACATTTTCTATGATATTGTACTTTATTCTATTTTATTTCTTTCATAATTACAGTCTTACATCACTAAATTGATTTCATAATGATGTTATGGCATGAATCGTGCCTACCCAAAATTCACATGTTGAAGTCCTAACCCTTAGTACCGCAAAATGTGACTGTTTTTAATGAGGTAATTAGGTTAAGCAAGGTCGTTGGGGTGGACCCTAATCCAGTATGACTGCTGTCCCTATAAGAAGAGGGCATTAGAACACAGACACACATAGAAGGAAGATCATGTGATGATACCGAAGGAAGACGACTGCCTATAAGCCAAAGAGGGAGGCTTCAGAAGAAAGCAACCTGCTAGCACCTTGATCTTGGACTTCTAGCCTCTAGAACTGTGAGAAAATAAATTTCTCTTGTTTCAGCCACCCTCATGCTGCTTGTTATGGCAGCCCTAGCAAGTGAATACAATGCCTTAGTGGGTTGAGATTCACAGTTCAAAAAACACTGCCCTGTGAGCCTTTTCTCAACTCCTGCAGCACATTTTAATTACCCTATTTTGTAGTATTTGCTTTCTCTACTACTTAGGCATGCAATTATATACTCTTTAGTTTTGTGTGTAGGCCTTACTTCCCTATCTTTATTTTAAGTTCTTTGATAGTATAATACCATCTTCTATTTTGTTTCACAGTTATTCAACATATTTTGCTCAATGAATGAGATCTTTCTGGGCTTTTTAACTCAACTGAGCAAGATCTAACCACTGAGGGATACCTGGTGGTCCAGTTGGTTAAGTGTCTGACTCTTGATTTCAGCCCAGATCATAATCTCAGAGTCGTGAGATCGAGCCCCATATCAGGCTTCACGCTTCGCACAGTCAGCTTAAGATTCATTCTTCCTCCACCCTCCTACTTCCCCTCTACTCCTCCCCCTCCTCCTCCCCCTGTGAACATGCTCTCTCCCTCTCTCTCTCTAAAATAAAGTGAATAAATAAAATCTTTTTAAAAATCTAACCACCGAACATTGTCATCTTCCTTTGAAATCGTTTTCCATTTACCTATCTTCCAACATCTCCACCTAAGTCAGGGATAGCAATGTGCCACTAAACACAGCCTCCCAGCCCTTCTCAATGCTGTACATCAGGCAGCCACTCCTAGTCCATCTACGCTTCTCTTTTTGGTCTAAGCCAAGAAACCAACAACAAGGCTAGACTTAATGGATAGAGATACAAGTATATTCTACATTATCTCATGTCTAAAAATTTTATTTACATTATTATTTTATTTAAAGTGAAGCTATCTTGCACCATCTTGCCCCCTTCAGTTTCAGCCCCTGCATTGTCAAACCTGCTGAAGAATTACATATACATTTTGTCTGCACTTTCTCACCTCTCAGTCTCCCATCAACCCATACCAATCTGGCTTCTTTCCCACTATCCACTCAAAGACTTTTGCCAAGGTCACCAACACTCTCCAGGAAACAAATCTTATAGAAGGAGTTCTGCCCTCATCTCTCCCACCTCCTGGCAGTACCAGACAGAGCTGCTCATTCTCCACAACTTGAGACATTGTCTCTTGAATTCTATGATCCCTCTATTTCCAGTTTTCCTTATACCATCACCAGCTATTATTTCCCAGTTTCTCATTTGCAAGACTTCTAAGCACTGTTGTCACTAAGAACTTAGTTTTGGGTCCTCTTCACTTTCTCTTTATTGACACGTATTCAGATATATATGTCCATGCATGTGTTACATAGTTTATATGATACATATATTGAAATTAACAATTTCACAAAATAATAGTTTAGGAATCTATTTGATTCTTTCTGATATTTTCTATTTCACTACACTATATCCTATTCTATTTCATTTCGTAAAAAAGATGTTTGTCATAACCCACTAAATTGATGTAATACAATAATGAATTGTGACTCACCGTTCTAAAAACACTGCTTTTCCTGTGACTTTAAATACCATCTATATGCTAAAGATTCCTAAATTTATCTCTCTCCTCTCACTTCCATGTTTGCAAAACCAGCTGCCTACCTGCCATATCCATTTGCCCATCTTGTAAGAAAATCAAACATAACCTCATGAAAATTGAGGTCCGTCCTTTTTCCACAAATCTTTACTTTTCCCAATTAGCAATTAACACTACTTTGAACCCAGTTGATCAAGTGTGAAAACTCTGGGTTGACCTTATTTTCTCCTCTCCTTGGCTCCCCCCCACTGACACACAAAACAAGGTCAATGATCAGGTCTGGTCAAGTCTACAGAATTTGAGACCATAATCAGGATTATTGCGGCAACTGGGATCTGATGTTAAGCTATGACTTTTTAGCTGGAGTTACTCAAGGCTACCCTCACTTCACTGTGTTGGGACAGCTGTTTACACCAGCCTGTCAAGGCAGGCCAAACGCTTCAAGGGTCAGGCGTTGGTAGTTTCCTCTCTCCGTGAGCCCCCTGAGTCTGTTTCTGCTCTCATTGTCTCGGAGTGGATGAAGCGGCTCAGCTAAGGACTTAGGGACACGCAGTTCTCCACGTCTGTGCATTTCAGCCATTCCTTCGCATTCCAAAGCGAGCCTCTAATCAGTATCACAGCTCGGCTGTTAAAAGGAGAGGCGGCAGTGGACTGAGTGTCTTCACCTGGAATCTGAAGCCAGTGAGTAACTCGAGAGATGACACACTGAAAGACAAATTCATCAAATGATTGATTTCCCACATTTACGTCTTGACCAAAAATAGATTTTTAAAAAAATTGTTTACAATGCCTGTAATACTTAATATTGACTAGATTAGCAGGGTCTCTGAAGATTGCGGGAAGCAAGTTTCCTTCCCGCGTTCCCTGCCTCAGTGTCTACCTCTGCCCGCAGTCTCTGCCTTTCCTGGGACTGGCAGCCTCTATTTCTCTTCCTCTAGCAGGAGGTCCCAGTACTTTGCCCAGCCTCCAGCTGCTGAGGCAGTAGGAAGTAGGAACAGATGCTAATTGCGCATTGGTTGGTTGGTTGTTTGTTTGTTTTTTTGTTTGGTTCGGTTTTTTGTACATTCTTTTAAAACCTGTGTGAAAAGACAAACCTAAGGGCACTTGGGTGGCTCAGTCGGTTAAGCATCTGCCTTCGGCTCAGGTCATGATTCCAAGGTCCTGGGATCGAACTTAGTGACAGGCTCTCTGCTCAGTAGGGAACCTACTTTTCCCTCTCCCTCTGCCTGCCGCTCTTCCTGCTTGTGCTCTCTCTCTCTCTGTCAAATAAATAAATAAATAAAATCTTAAAAAAAAAAAAAAGAATAGAATAGACAAAACTGACTATGGCAATAGAGGTCATAATAGATATGGAGGGTCATGGGCTGGAAAAGGGTTGCAGGGAAAGGGCTTTCCGGATGCTGGAAATGTTCTATATCTTAACCTGGTTACACAGGTGCACACATATATTAAAATTCACAGGGCTGTATATCCTCAGCATTCATGCATTTTGCTGTGCCTTTGCTATACCTCATTATAGAGTAAAAACACCAAAATCTGCGAAAACTGTTATAAATATTCCAAGCCTAATTCCACACTAATTGTTATAAACTTTCTACATAGTTAAAAGAATTATCTTTTGTTAATGTGATAAATTTAGTCATTATTCACCCAGCAAAGCCTAAACCTAAAAACGTCACATTTATAAGACAGGAAGTGACTTCAAAGGGATTGGCAAAAAAGAATAGGTTAAAATTTAAAGTTTCAAAGTGAAATGCTGAAACTCAGGATGTAGTCATAAGAATAATGTATTTAACATATTCAAATATACATTGGAAAACAGTTTGGAGATTCCACAAAAAAATTAAAATTAGAACCACCATATGATCCAACAATCCCATCTCTGGGTATATGTCCAAAGGAAATGAAAAACAGATATCAAAGACATATCTGAACTTCCATGTTCACTGCAGAATTATTCACAATATATGTGAACAAACTAAGTGTCCATCCACAGATGAATAGATAAAGGGGTGTGTGTGTGTGTGTGTGCGTGTGTGTGTGTGTGTGATAAATACTGCATGGTGTCACTCATATGTGGAGTCTAAATAAAAGGAAGGAGAAAAAAAACCAAACTCATGGAAACAGAGAGTAGGGAAGTGATTGCCAGAGGCTGGGGTAGGGGAAGTAGGGAGAGGTTGGTAAAAGAGTACAGATAAATAAGGCCTGAGGATCCGATATATAGCATGGTAACTATAGTTGATAACACTGCATACATAACTGAAATTTAGTAAGAGAGTAGAACTTAAATGATCTCACCAAAAAAAAAAAAAAAAAAAAGTAAGTACCTGAGGTGGCGGATATGCCAATATGTCAATTAAGTAGATGGTAAAAATCCTTTTCTAATGCATGCACAGTGTATGTCAAATCACTACAATGTATACTTAAAATATCTTACCGTTTTTTGTCTATTACATCCCAATAAAACTGAAGTAAATTCTTAAAAAATTATATATAGAAATTTTTAAAAGAATAACTCATAAGAAAGCTGTTATCCTTAACTTTAATCAAACATTCCTTAAAATGTAGCTAAACAGAATGCATTCAATGTAATATTTTCATTGAATATATTAAAAAAAGAATACAGCTATTAAAATATTCATAAAAGGAATATATTCTCATCATTGTATTCATTCAAGAACATTTTTTTCTTTTAAAAGATTTTATATAAACCTTGGGGCACCCAGCTGGCTCAGTCGGTGGAGCATGTGATGCTTGATCTCAGGGTTGTGAGTTCAAGCCCCATGTTGGATATAGAGATTACTTAAAAATAAAATCTTTTTTAAAAAAAGATTTTAGGGACACCTGGGTGGCTCAGTCAGTTAAGTGTCTGCCTTTGGCTTGCGTCATGATCCCAGTGGCCTGGGATCGAGTCCCACATCGGGCTCCCTGCTCAGTGGGGAGCCTGCTTCTCCCTCTGCCTGCTGCTCCCGTTGTTCCTGCTCTCTCTCCCTCTCTTTCTGACAAATAAAATAAACTTAAAAAAATAAAAATAATTAAAATTTAAAAATGATTTTATATAAACCCTTTGTTTTTATTTTTGTCTATTCAAAGAATTGTCATTCAACAAACTGATCTTTTCTTTAAAAATTGGCCAATTTTTGGTTGAAATTTTAGACTGATTTTAAAGCTATTGAAATAATTTTCATGGTGTTTTATGTTTTGGGTTTTTTTTATTGTTGTTGTTGTTGGTACATTTAATTTATGTATGGGTCCTTTCATTTTTAAATTAAAATTCCTATGGGAGGAATTTTTATCTCAAATGTGCTAAGGGAAACAAGACAGAATATCGATTTATTGACTTGCAAACCATTTTATTGATTGATTGATCATTTTATATATTGTTGGGCTCTACAACTTTAAAAAGGAACACAGCAAAGTCTGGTTGAAAATGGAAATAATCACTATTGAGCTACTGGGCTGTGGGATTGCAGAGGGCCGCATGTGTTCCCAGAGTGGGATTTCATTCCAGCTTGGCCAGCCTTCAGATCCCCAACTTCCACTGAAAACACAGCAGATGTCCTTGTAGAGATGATATGTCAGTATCATCGGTCTACACCTGGTGTGAATTCATAAAAGGTCTTTGAAAAATTTCCAGGGCACAACTCTGGAGTACCTGAACCCATCAACCTACTCTTCCTAAAGCTATTTGTCCCTCAGCAGGCCCAATGAGTCTAGTTACCTTGTTTTGAATCACTGGTACAATACAGAGAGTCCACGTTCTGTGGCCTCCTCTTTCCTCTTATTCTCACTCGCAGGAACTTCTCTTAGGATGGCCCCCTCAGGTTTATCCTTCTGTAGACATTAGCCTCAGTTGATGAGACACCCTTTCCTCACCAGGCCTCTTTTATACTTTTCCAATTTTATAATTTGAAAAGAGAGGAGAATTAAATAGAAGCAGAATTTTAAGAGTGAAATGATGTGCTCTCCTGAGGCCCACTTTGATGGTGGAAGGGCAAATATCAGTGAGATACCACCTTTGGTGGGGTCTTTCCCTCCACCCAGAGATTTATTACCTGTAGCTTTTCTCTACTCTAACTTTATTTATTTATCTATTTACTTATTTTCTACTCTAACTTCAAAAGGCTTTCTGTTTGAGTACTTTGAAACAAGATGCTTTTCCCTCACAGAATTCCATTTTATTATAATTCAGAATTATTTTATTTTATATTTTTAAAGACTTATTTGTTTGAGAGAGAGTGAGAGAGATCATGTGCACAAGTTGGGGGAGGGGCAGAGGACGAGAGAGTCCTTAAGCAAACTCCCCGCTGAGAATGGAGCCCTGCATATGGCTCCATCTCACTACCCTGAGATCATGACCTGAGCTAAAATCAAGTCTTTACATTAGCCCTCAAAGTTGACTCTGAACAGTGTTCCAGCAAGGCTGCCATTTTGTGTAGGTCCCACTTCAAAGTACATTTCCTGCTGCTCACCACCCTCCCCTCCCCCTGATTAATCACATAGTTCCTTATTATTTCTTATTGTTCTCTTTCCCTGCACCTCTCTTTTTCCACAACAGTTCATTTCCTTCCAGAAGGCTGCCCATTAGTTTTGATGTTACCTGTTGTTGCTTAACTTAATCTAAGTTGACTTTTAATTTTTGCTTAACTACAACCATTTCTAACATTGTTAAAAATGATTAAAGAAGACAATTTAGATGATACAAACTTTATTTAACACTTCATGAAGCAGGCAGTCTCCACTCCGAAAGGTCCAGAGAACCACAAAATGAGGCGGGAGGCAGGACACTTTCTTGAGATAAAGAATAAGGAACAAGGAAGAGAAAAATAGAAAATGAATAAAGAACAAGGAAGCAAGTACAGAGCGCAGAGCAGGTGTGTTGTTTGAGGATTGGCTGACTGGACATAGTGTGTTTCTGGTCAAGCCGAGCAGCTACAGGGACACCAAAGTTACTTAAATTTCTGTTTACTGACATGGCACTGGGGCAGGAGTGGCTCCATCTTGGGGGGACTAGATAGTTCGTTCAACAGAAGGCAAGACTGAAATGAGATTTCAAGGTAGACAAATAAGACAAGGGATTTCCAGTAAGAGGCAACAGCGTGTGTAAAAGACAAAAGCCTGAGTGTGATATGTTTTGGGGAATTTATAAGTTTTTTTTTTTTCTTTCCCCTTTGCTGAACTTCAAGTTCAAGACTGGGAAAAGAGGCCAGTGCCTAGGCAGTGGCAAGGTCATGAGAAGATGGGTCAGACAAAAGGTGAGTTAGATAAAGGAGCTAATGGAATCAGCAGGAGGAGAGTTGGTTGACTCTGCCAAGGATGAGGGCTGTGACTCATTAATCTCCATATCCCTAAAACTGATCATGGCTTCTGGAATATAGGTGCTCAATAAATATGTATTGAGACGTAGGTTCTATCCTTGGCTCTATTAAGCAATTCATTTAATAACTATGTACTTTTAGCTTCTTGTGAGAATGTAGATGAGAGCAGACTGTGTGGGTCCTCAAGATCAAAGGAGTTAATAAGTGTGAGAACACTTCATAAACTGAAAGGAAAGAAAACAAATTATTTTTTTTTATGAGCTGGGGCCAGAATTGTTCGGTTGCAAAAAGCAACAGAACGGAGGTTGTCTGCAGAAAATAGGAGGAGAATGCTCTTGTGTTTCTCTTACTGACATGCAATTCTCAAAGGCTTTCCTTTTTGGAAGGTGCCTTTAAAGATGCCTGGGGTAAACAGAAGACAAGAAGAGGAGCAGTTTGTCAGTTCCCAGAATCCTTTGACCAAATTCTCATCCTTCGTGTCCTGTGCTGTACAGTTAGTGCTCTGCAAATGATCCCCCCACACAGGAGGTGGTCCAGTACATTGTAGCAGGTGCTTTGGACGCTCTGTCCCCCTCCCCCAACACTCACTGCTCCCAAGTATACCAACAGCTTCTGGCTGCCAACTTCTACCTTTCTGCTCAAGGGCTTTGTCTGGCTACAGGAGTGTGCTTAGTTTAGTGGAAACTCAGGCCCCAAGTTCCTTGGTGCTAACGCCTCTCTGGCAGTAGACCTCAACCAGTGATGGAGTAGATGTTGGTGGATGGACACCCCAGCTTCCTCACCTTTTGGAAAGGAGAACTCTGAACCATGGTGTTTACAAAGTAGCTTAGAGGCCTCCTGAGGAACAGAGTCCTAGGTGCCCATACAGTCTCTGCTCATTACACATGGTATGTGCATTGGCTTCCTTGCCATCACTGTTTCCTTTCCCCCATGCTTTTGTCACTGCTTCCTGGGATCCCCTGGCAAAGGAATGTCTGTACCCAAATCTTCATCTCTGGTTCTGCCTCCGGAAAACCCAGTGTAACATAATCCACCCTCCACAAAGTACTTCTTATGTTTTAATATAAAATATGTATTTTATATACATATAAAATATATTTATGAAAATATACCTATTGAATTATAACTATAAATACATATAAAATATATAAAATACACATATACAAAATAAAACATATCAAATAATTAATATAAAATTACTACCGACTCCTGTACAAATAGACATTTTTCAGATTCATAAAGATCCTTTAGTGCAAAGTTGTTTTACCAAAAGATCAAATGTGTGCCACACCCTACTCCAGGTGCTCTCCCTCATAGGAAATTATTTTGAGAGCATCCTTCCTCTACCTCCAGGGGGGCCACTGAGCATTAGGTCAATGTGCTGCTCCCCAGGAGGGTGTGGGGTGGTGGGTCCCAGGCTCATATCTTTAAGAGGACGCCAGTCCCTCAGACTCAATCATGAGACTGATCACAAGTGACACAGGTTCTTACACCCTCAGCACTGGAACCTCAACCTGTCTCTTTCCTGGAGTTTCCTTTCAGTCACTGGGATGCAAAGTCCCGGTTCCTTGTCTTTCTCATTCTCCCAGCTTTGAAATGGCTGATTAAATGAAGAGAGACTATCTTTTATCAACATTCTGACAGCCATGGCAGAATTGTGCCTCAAACCTTATTACTCTTTGATTTCTAGCTTCTTCCCCAATATTGTTTTCCACATTCCAGAGAATAAATTAGATACAATTTTCACTGTGGCTTGAATACACACTGTGGATATCAGAGCTAAAGCTCGCCTCCTTACCAAGAAAGCAGGCCCCAGAGAAATGAAAGACAACCACAGAAATAATTTACTCACAGAACTATGGCAAAGGGAGGAAAAATGCCATTGAGTGGATATTAGAACTTCAAAAAATTGTGCTCACATCAGCAAAGGGAATGAATTCTTTTACGCACATGAAATCTCTCAAGTTACAATAACAGGTAATTATTAATAATAAAGGAGCTCTGGGAAGCAGGTTGAGAGGGAAAATAGATGCAAACGTGGGCTGACTCAGTTGGGAACTACCAGCTCCCCTGTCTTCACTCCCTGGCATCACAGAGAGTGGCTCAAACACATGTTTCTCTTCCATGAGCAGGGACCCCTGCAGAAGGAATACAGGGAGTCTTTGGTCCTAGGGCTTTGAACTTGACTAAAATGACAATAAATGAGCTGTCTTTCAGGCTGAGCATTGCCAGATGACCACTTCTTTACTTTATTTATTTGAATCATTTTAGGCCTAGAATGTGTGTCCTGGCCATTTCAGCCACTTTCCCCATCAGCCCGGATGGCAGAGAGTCATTCACACTCACTGGTACGTAGCTGAAGTGACTGCGTCATCTGGTGAGTGACAGTCCAGGCATCTGGAGTAAGAGTGCATTTGCTCTGTGTAAGGACCACTGGCAGCCTTTCAGAAATCCTAGCTAAATATGAAAATGGGCATGGGAACAGTACCAATGAAGGCCAAACCAATTCAATAATTGACCCTGGGTGAAAAAATTAGAAGGGAACCTGTTTTGGAAATAGAATATTTTCAAATTAGAGGGTGACTTTCTCATAGCATCCTCATTTGGGGTTCTTTTCCATTTGTGAATCATTTATTTTACTATATGTTTCTGTATGATTAACATAGTCCTAGTAAATTGTCCACCAGGCATTTTACTTGTCATATGTTCATTTGTTCATTCTATAAATATTTATCAGGGGCATACTAGGCTTAATGCACAACCTAAAATTTACCTAATAGAGAATAAAATTATTTAGGAGAGGGACTATGTCATATATAAGATCATGGTAAGCAATGGGCTAAGTGATGAATAGCAGAATCAAATAAGCTTGGCATATACCACATACACTTGATTTGTACTCCTTCTCTTTCTCTCTCTCTTACACACACACACACACACACACACACACACAANTACACACACACACACACACACACACACACACACTTTCAGAATCCTGCACATTCAAGTAGCAAAACAGTAGAAAAATACCTCCATGACTTCTGGGAGTTAAGAGATCTGAGGGGCTAAGCTTGATTCTGCCAGTGAATTGCCATTTGATTCAGCACATAAACTCACCTCTCCCCACCTCAATTTCCTACAAAGGGGGAAAATTTCTGTTACTTTTACCACTTTATCCTCAGCTCCTAGAATAGAGCCTAGCACTGGCAGAGCTCCATAAATGCCTCTCGAATGAATAGATAAAACTGTTTGATTTCAAATGGCTAGGGTCTGGCCTAGGCCACAGATGAACTGGAAAGACTTACTGACTGTCTCTGGCCTATGGCCTTCACTAAAAGCAGACTTAGTGACCTCCATGACCCTTCCCTTTAGACTCAAAAGTGAACGAAGGAGTTAGGTATCTTGTCACCCTGCAGTTAAAGATTGGTGAACCTAAGGGAAAGAAAAAGCATGAGGATATATTTACCCAAGTGCCTCACACAGAACTTGTGTGTAGGGAGGGTGAAGTGGGGTGGGTGTGAGGAGCTGGTTTTGGTGGTGATGGAAAAAATATGAGTTCAGGTCGGTCTAAGTTGTTTGTTTGGATGTCAAAGGAAAAAAGAAACACTGAGTCGAAAAGATCCTGTGACATCTTTTCTGATTCCTCTGGGCCAACTTAAGTGTTAATTTCTTCGTGATTTTATNGACTTAGTGACCTCCATGACCCTTCCCTTTAGACTCAAAAGTGAACGAAGGAGTTAGGTATCTTGTCACCCTGCAGTTAAAGATTGGTGAACCTAAGGGAAAGAAAAAGCATGAGGATATATTTACCCAAGTGCCTCACACAGAACTTGTGTGTAGGGAGGGTGAAGTGGGGTGGGTGTGAGGAGCTGGTTTTGGTGGTGATGGAAAAAATATGAGTTCAGGTCGGTCTAAGTTGTTTGTTTGGATGTCAAAGGAAAAAAGAAACACTGAGTCGAAAAGATCCTGTGACATCTTTTCTGATTCCTCTGGGCCAACTTAAGTGTTAATTTCTTTGTGATTTTATTGCATCTTGGATGAACCTCTTTCATTGTCAATATTTGTTTACATACTTCCCTCAAGGTTATGTATTCACAGGGACTAAAATGCTTAGCACACAGTAGATACTTAATAAACGTTTGTTGGTAGAATACACTGTCTTCCCGGCACGAGCATTCATAAAAATCACGTTACTTCATCCCTACCTGAATATTTAAAAGCTCAGTTTTAGATTTGATAACCTTTCTTGCCAATGATTTTAATGCAACATTTCTCACAAAGCAAGAGAGAGAAGGTATATCCTCTGAGACATTTCTCAACTCACTCCTTCTTCCACTGAAATGACTAATCCCTTCCCCTCTACCTCTCAAGAGTTGGTTCTTCAGATCACCCACAAAACGCACATCACGACTTTTAAAAACCCAAATCCAGACTTACCACAAATGTAACTTGGACAGCATTTCTTCTGAGGCAACAATATTGTATTTGCAATAAATAAAATCAGAAGGAAAGAAAATGTTGGTTTCATTACAGAGAGTGATTCCCCCACTGTCAAGAAGTGGTTGTCAAACTGGTTCATCAGGAATTGTCGCTGGACACAATGAATTGTAGGCAAGGAAACAAGTCTGTAAAGCATAGTTACAATTGGCCATCTGCCAGTTATTACAAAAATAGCCTCTCTGTACAGTACTTCAACTTATCTAAAATAAGCTTTATTTAAATGCATTTTAGTATGTTACATGGCATTATAAGTAGGGAAGGGATCACCACAGCAACCTGTTTGTTAATTTATTTGGCAGTGGACACTGTAACCAGCTAATTGGCTCCAATGTTATTTGATGCATTCCGTCAAAATTTGATTTCCTAAACAACAACTCTACCTGTCGAAGGTCATGGAGCTGGGTGAGAAGGCAGAGTTTCTGCTTCCTTGCCAAGGGGTCAGGTCTGCTAACTCTGCCTAGTTTACATCAGGTCACTAGTGATTCTCTAACCTAATTTTCTACCTGAGTTCTCTGGACTAGTTCAGTTGGGAACTACCGACTCCCCTGTCTTCACTCCCTGGCATCACAGAGAGTGGCTCAAACACATGTTCTCCTCCATGAGCAGGGACCCCTGCAGAAGGAATACAGGGAGTCTTTGGTCCTAGGGCTTTGAACTTGACTAAAATGACAATTAATGAGCTGTCTTTCAGGCTGAGCATTGCCAGATGACCACTTCTTTACTTTATTTATTTGAATCATTTTAGGCCTAAAATGAATGCCTCATTTCACCTTTTTATATGAGTGGGATTCATCAGTTTAATTTGAACAGCCAAATGTTCCAAACCCAATATTTTTAGAAATCGGATGAGAGCCAGAAGTTATTTTATTTATTGTAAAATTATATTCCACTTATTGTAAAATTTTTATTAGCAAATTAGTAAAGAAATATAAATTTTGGCAAACCATTCTATTCACTCAACAAATCTGGATTGAAGGCCTATCTTGAGCTAGATTGCGTGCTGGGTTCTTTAAATGCAAAGGCTCCGCCTTAGAACAACTCGCAACCTATTGGAGGAGGTACAAGCCAGAAAATATGTTATAGAGCAATAACTAGAGTAGAGTAAAAGAGGGAATACAGAGAAGAGACGTTAAACAAATTTCACCTGAGTTTCTACCTTGTGTCATGATCTCCTGAGTATTTTACATATATTACCTCCCTGTTAAAAGACTCTCTCATAATCAAAGAATCATTGAGGGTAATAATAGCTATTTTTAAATCAGCTAAGGCCTTAAGAAAAACACTTTCATGCACTCATATAGACTATGCTTAAGCAATTGAGTATTGGGTGATCCGTGTAAGAATATATGCTTGTTCTTTGTCCACATGAAGACAGTGGGAAGAGGGATAGCGAGAGCTGGAGACAAAGAATTTGAGAACAGGGTTGCTGACAACTCTGGGTAATGTAATAGCTAGAGCATTTTCACTAATGTGAAAAGTATGTGTGCCCCCCTCAATAATAGCATTCATTTAAAAAGAAAGAGAGACCAGGCCAAGAAAAGACTAGTTAGAAGGGAAAAAATGGTAAATTTGTCTGACGAAACAACCCGTTTCCACTTGTCCTGTGCAATCTACCATTTATTGGGTGCCAACTGTGTGAGCCACTAAGCTAGATGCATCGAGAACATCAACTCAGTTCCACAACATTGCACCAACCAGACCTTCTTAACCACTCTTACAGATGAGTATGCTGGGGGGCTTCTGAGCATTACATGATTTATCTAAACTGACTCTCAGTGCCATAGTTGGAGTGTGAACCCAGGTTGTCTGACTCCACTACTTATCATTTCCCTCCTAATTTAGTAATAGATAGTGGTATACAAAAGTTGCTAAAGCCAAGATTATATAGGAAAAAAACAATTAGGGATACCCTGGAAAAAAGTCAGAAAAAAATATATTCACCTGCATCAGAGATGAGACAGACAATAACCCCAAACTGCCCCATTTCTGCTGGCTTGCTTTTGTGTGCTCATTTCTGTGTATATATTTCGTATTATAAAAACTGTTGGGGCCATATAACATAGAACTAATGAGATTGAAATGATAGTATGTAAACAATTAAAAAGAGATGGATTTCATTTAACACCAGCATATGAAAATCAATAAAAAAAAAACAAAGTGGCAGGTTTTATAAAACCAAGCTTGTGCAATAAGCAAAAGAAAAAAAATATTTAATGTTCTACTATTGTAGCGCGTTCTTTATGAGTAGTCATGTAAATGTAAAAATTGCCCCATTTTTCCCTTCTGTTCCCCATCTTATGATCTCTTAAATTGATTTTATAGTCACTTTCTAATTGCTAGTTTTCTTTAACTGGCTAGTGAAATAACTAGTAAACTCAGGCTTACAGTGAATTTCTTTAAAATTAGAAACTCCCGTCCCTTGGCAATGACGTTTTGTCAATTCAGACTTCTGAATTTTTGAATTGTAGGCACAGTGAGTGTTTGGTTTGTAATCTTTGTTAATAAGAGAGCTCTTAACTTTCAATTAAAAAAAAAAATCTCTGAACATCTCCATAGAACAGTTATTTGTTTGTGGGTTATTTCCAAGATCCCTTAGAAATATTTCTGCCTTCCATTGTGTATTTTCTTGTTTCTCCATTCAAAATGTAATTTTCTTGCAGACAAGCAGAAGTCTTGATTCTTCAACAGGGTAATAACTTGAAGCTACAGTTTGATTCATTGTGATTACGCAGTGTATGGCGAGAAAAACAAAACCCAGAAATAGAAATTTGGCTTCCTGTTCCCTAGAAGAGGAATTGCCATATTTCAAGAAAGCCCTTTTACTTGTTTGCTAGAATAGCTGACCAGTTCTTCAGAAAATAGGAATTATCAAGAAGACTTCTAGGAGAGGGCCTTGCAGCCTAAATCAAACCTCTCTCTCACCTCTTGGATGGATTGAATTTAAGAGGTCTCTCTCCCCCAGTGTTCTTGGGAATACTGAGTACAGGGTTTGCTAGGTGTGTGCCCTTAAGAGATTGTTTAGCTTTCAGCTCAAATTGAGATATGCTTTGTACTTTCTGAAAGTCTTAGTAATTATATCAATGGGCTTTTAGTGCCTGATCTGTGGAGGCTGGGAGGTAAGCAAGACTTCGTATCAACCTCCAAACAATGAGGACGGGAGATCTTTGGGGATGGAACATGAGACTTCACCATACCTGGAAAGAAAGGACACTAACTCTGGGTTGCAATTCAGATACGGTGAATGGCTGAACTCACCTACAACCCAGAAGAGCACTGTAGCTCCAAAGGTGATATGATGTGGGCCAACAGTTGGCACATCTTGAGGTAAACTTTAGGGTACATAGAATTTTGGTCATTTTTCTGATGTGAGTGTTTTTTAAACCAGGATCTTACTGCAAGAGCATTAGATGCCACTCTGTTGAGGTAGCGGCCTTGTCTCCAAGAGCTCTGTGAGGATAGCTGCAGAGGAGGCAGTGTGATCAGCTCCCAGTGACTCTACTGGAGGCCATCATGGCGGCCATGACCACACTTGTAAGGGCAACACCCAAGACAAATAGAGCCTCCATTCAAAAATGGAAAGATGATTCACCAAGGATTTTGCAATTGCGGTACAAATTTAGGGCCTTTATATGTATCAGGAATTAATTGGGACAAGGGTTTTTCCATAAGACCCTGGAATCTGTTAGAAATTTTCTAACCACATGCTTCTATAGCATGAAGAATACACACATTAAGCAAGGAAGAGTAAAAGATACTTAAAGAACCTAGTTTAAGATCAATATAGCAGTTGTTGGAAAAAAAGGCAGTACTTAGCTTTAATTCTCTTGGGAATTAGAAGGAAAAAAAAAAAGGTACATGTAGGGTGTCATAACCTTTATGTTAGCCACAAAGTAAGGACAATACCAAAGAAAGCATAACACTTTAGGGAATATGCATGTTTCTCTAATACTTAATTCCAAGTGTGCTTTGATCCTTGGCACATAAAGAGCTTTGACTTTTGTGAATGGCCTTCTAAGATATGAGAGAAATAACTAATTTTTGAGAAGCTGCAATTGGTGGGAACAAAGGGATTAAGAGTTACCTGGTTGAAATTAGAGGAGACTCTATGTCCTTCATATAATTTACAGCTACTTAAGTTGGAAATTCTGATAACCAAATACAATGAATATATACTTCATGGCATAATTGTAAAATTAATTTTCTTCTGATTAATTAATTAGGATATCAATTAGAGATCTAAGTTTTAATAATTCAGAGCTCATGATATCTGTACGAGTATTTGTTAATCAATCATATGGAATGTCACTAACCCAAACATTTATATATTTTGATGCTGGGGTGTGTTTATTTATATTGGTGTGAATCTTGAAAGATGGATAAGTGAATTTTTCAAAAGGCAGGTAGGTATAGACGAAGAAGAAGAAGTGATTGAAAGAACTCACACTGCACAATGGCCTACTTTAACTTCTGATGCTAGTAAATAAAATATACTTGAGATATCTGGGAAGCCAGCCAGATAAAAAATACTGAATATATTTTCAAGCTTTTTTTTTTTCTTTTTTTTAAAGGTTAGTTTGAGGCTTATAACAAAACATCCTGGCAAAATAGGAAAAATCAATCAATCACATGGATGCTGTGTCTCCAGGGTGCAAAGCATCTGGTCACGGCTGAATGACCAACTTTCACAGCTCCTCCCTCCCTAAACATTTTACTCAATATCTGAAATCGTGCAGATAGGGCTGAACTGATAAATTCCATAAGACTGAAATATAACCAAATGAAAGAAGAGAGAGTGTCTATGAAAACATTTTGTAAATTGCAAACAGCCACATAGATAAAGAGGATTGTTTTTAATTAATGATCCTTTCTGCATTAAGCATAAGCAGTAATAGAAGATAGACACAGTTTTATTGGCAGCTTTCTAATAGATTCCATTCTTCTGTTCTGTCCTTGCCTGCTGGCCCCATGGAAATGGGAACAAGGAAAGATGCTAAAGATGAGACTGTGTGGCTATTCCTGCGTACAGGACCCCTGCATTCCTGTAATAGCAGCTTTGGAAGCATGTTTCCTTTGTGCTACATTTATTGAACAATTTTTGAGCACCGTGTTTCAGAGCCTGAGGTTTAGAATCAAGCAGAACAGATCTGTCTTTTCTCAAAAGTGAGACCCAGGACAGGTGGCTTAACCTCTCTAAGCCTTATCTCCTCACCTGTAAAACGTGGGGGGCCAGTTGTTATTATGTTTGCTCCGTAGGCTGCTGTGCTGATGCTTTTGTACGTGACTGCTACTTTGCAGTCGCGAGGGGAGCTCTACGAAGCCCTCTGCACCTCGGCAGTGCGGAGTCCCATTATCTACACAACGATGATTGCATTGTTTTCAAATAGAGAGGCAGTAACTCTGTTCAATACATTGGCTGTTCCTCAACATAGACTAAATCAAGCAATATAGAAACAATTTTATATTTAAGAAAATCAAATATTCAAGGGGAATATTCTTATTTTGGTGTCAGGCCCCTTTCTCCAACTTGTCAGAGCCAATCATAGCAGAGTAAAAGGAGTGTGAAGTGAGCAAATCCACACATCTAGTCCCTGGAAAGTGTTCACCTACCAAACAGCGAGTCCTCAGTGTTCTGGGAATTCCCTGTCCACGTGGCTGGGCGTCCCTCTGCCAGCTGTCCGTCCCATTGCCCGGGGCTCAGGCTCTCCACCTCTCACACGGACATCGCTCCGTCTGCCTTCTTGCCTCCTGCAGGGTGACTGCAGCTTACACACCACACCACTCACGACTGTGGTTACTCGCAGGGTCCCTTCACGCACGTTCTTGGTGCCTGTCTCACTCCCGAAGGCTTCCAGTGGGAGAGAAGAGCCACTTCTATCTCCACTCTGTCCTTCATGGACTCCATATGAGGAAAGAAATACTTCATAATATGTCAGAGGCATTGCATTTGGATTACTTCCCCCCTCTCCCAGCTTCTCCAACACTGCTGAGTGAATATTCTTTCCATCCTCTTATGACTATGGGTGATTCTGGCCGCCTTCTAAAGAAAGAAGGCATTCTCCAAGATAACGTGCAGTCTTGAATATGCACCTAAGATTTCCCTCAATTTAAATGTAAGTATTTTAGGGAAGAAATAGGTAGGTAGCAAGGCGGCTAGAGTAAGTAGTTACAGAGCTGACCTAGAGCTGTCCAGATGTGAGCATGTGGCTATAGACCCTAAATACAGTTGTGGTGAAAGAAAGAGTTGAGATTGTTTTCTTCCTTGCCAGTTATGGGGTAGGTCAAGGTGAAGGAGTCTGCTGTGCAGATCAAGGGAGGGCCATAGTGGCTTTTGCAACATGGTGCTGGGGTAGTTCTCTAAATGTAGGCACAGAAACTCCATGGGCTTACTGTTATATGGTTAACAGATTACTCTAACTAGATAAACCTTGGACTTAGGGTGGAGTGGCCACGTGTTGAGGGTCAATGAGTGATACTTGAAGGTGCCTGGTGAGGAAACCACTAGAAGAGTATTTGCCATAAAAATATTTGCACCTAACCAATATAGCCTGCTGTAATTTACCTTCATACGCTAAGGATATCTGTATGTCAAGGACATGTTGGCTCAGTGTGGGACAGCGTTGATGGGTCATTTTAGCTCCAGGACACTTGGTGTGATCAGCATCACGTTTTCCTCTGCTCCTTCTGGTTCTTGTGGAAGCTAGAGCTAGCCCCTATATATTCCATTTGGTTTTCAGATATACCTGTTTTGTTGCTCTAGTCAATATACATATCCATCTTTTTCCCTTTTCTTTAACATTTTGTTCACTTTGAAACTGTTAAAACAAGGAGCATCCACATTCATCACTCATGAATGAGTGATGGCTTTCTCCATGGGATTCATCATGGAGTTTAAGAATCGATTGTGATTGCACTAGTTATCCTGATTAGTGGGACTATTTTCATTTTAAAGACGTGGATTTACAGCCTCTTAACTTGGTAGGCAAATCTGAGCAAAAACATTTGCGTATTTTCCATTTTCATTGGGAAATGAGAGCATGTTGGAGATAGGCCCATGGTGATGGCTACCCATGAAGAACATAATAATCCAAATGTTGATGCAATAGACAGATTCCGAAAACAAAAGGAAGTTAAGATATTTACTCAAGGTCAGGAAGCACATTTGTTGTAGAGCCGAGAATTAGAACACCGCCTAAGTCCTTGGCCAGAGTCCTATACAATACATCCCTCTGGTCAATATTTCTTATTTGCCATGAAAGGCAATAGACGAAAGTCTTAAATATAACAAATGTGAGTCCTGGTGCCTTGGCTGTTTACTTGAATTTACTTCAGCCTTAAAATCTCCTTGTCATACCATTCTCAGGAGTACTTCAGTCTTAAGGTTTTTGCTCCTTAAAAAAAAAAATATATATATACATATATATGTGTATATATATATATGTATATATATATGTATATATATGTATATTATATATGTATATATATATAAAATGTATGATGTTTAAGGAAATAAAGACAGGCAGGTCTCATTTTACAAATTATTTACATGTAAGAAATTACATATAGAATTATATATCATAAATATATTATAATATATGTAAATATATGTAAATATATTATATTTCTCTCCTACCTTCAAGGCATAGTTCAAATACAGAACAATCCTTATTATTTTTTCTTCAAAATACCCAAATTAATTATTCTGTCCTCCATAATCCCATAATTCTTATCATATTTATTTTATCTGTGTGTTTTTTTTTTAAGATTTTATTTATTTATTTGACAAAGATAGAGACAGCCAGCGAGAGAGGGAACACAAGCAGGGGGAGTGGGAGAGGAAGAAGCAGGCTCATAGCGGAGGAGCCTGATGTGGGGCTCGATCCCATAACACTGGGATCATGCCCTGAGCCGAAGGCAGACGCTCAACCGCTGTGCCACCCAGGAGCCCCTATTTTATCTGTGTTTTTATCAAGTTTCTTTGAATGCAGGCTGATTTTTCTTATTCATATTTAAATCCCTAGTTCTTAGTAGTTTCTTGGCATAAATATGATGTTAATATACCCTAACAGAAAAAATGTTTGCATACACTTTTAGTTTCTTTTTAAGATTTTATTTATTTATTTGACACAGAGAGAGAGAGCACAGGCAGGGGGAGAAGTACACCCCCTGCTGAGCTGGGAACCCGGCATGGGGCTCCATCCCAGGACCCTGGGATCATGACCTGAGCCAAAGGCAGATGCTTAACCAACTGAGCCACCCAGGCGACCCTATATACACTTCAAATATTTTTATTCTAGTTTCCATTGTATTTCCAAGAAGCATCGTAGCAGAGAGAAATGGAAACCCAGTGACGCAGCCCTTATAAATAGAACACTGAGGGCTTTTCCAGTCACTTCACATGGCATTTGCTGTTGTAATTTACATCAGGAAAGGAAAATCCCTTGGCTTTGCCAGGGGTAGGGTGGCAAGAGCTGGGGAGGGGGTGCAGGAGAGGAAGGCAGACACCCTCTATGCCTCTATTATTTCTTTATAACAGTTGGGGTAGAGTTATTTATTCACTGGCTACCCATTGTTTTTTTCCTGGAATACAAAAAAATATTATAGGGTTCAGAGGAAAAGATGAAATGGAGGCAGTGGGAAGAGCTTCACCTGGTGATTAAAATTTCAGGATTGAGACTCACCAGGGGGCTCAACATGCGCTTAACTCACTTCCAAAATTTTCAGGGCAAATCCAGAACCACATGGATGCCACTGGATGGTTCCTGGTGCTTCTGCAGACTTGAAGGGGCTGTTATGTGGAGAGAACCTGTGACTCATGTCTGGTGAGGGAGCTGGGGTAGGTCGTCAGTATCTAGCAGCAGATCTGAGGGGTGAATGCAGAGCTGAGCTGGGGACAAACCAAGAGGTCAAAAGCAGATTGCCAGCCTGGTAACATAGAAGAGAATAATTGGACATGAAAGTGCACAAAGTTGGATGCACAGTAGTTGGCCTGTGTGTTAGTCTGTTTCTCTGTGCATGGGGCAAGCCTTGCTTATATACATACATGGGAGTACATATGTTAGGACATGTTAAAAATAATTTTATTTTATTTTATTTATGTTTTTGTTCTCTGATAGTTTTTTTTAATAATATTTTTTTATTATGTTATGTTATTTTAAAAGACAATTAGGTGATAAAAAGAAACTTTACTTAACACTTTGGAAATTGGGCAGTCTGCATTCCCAAGGGTCCAGATGACTGCAAAATGGGGCAGAATGCAAGAAGCTTTTATGGGATAAATAATAAAGAACAAATAAGAGAAAAATAGAAAATGAATAAGGAACAGGAAGTGAGGGGTGCCTGGGTGGCTCAGTCGTTAAGCGTCTGCCTTCGGCTCAGGGCGTGATGCCAGAGTCCTGGGATCGAGCCCCATATTAGGCTCCTCCGCTGGGAGCCTGCTTCTTCCTCTCCCACTCCCCCTGCCTGTGTTCCCTCTCTTGCTGGCTGTCTCTCTCTCTCTGGCAAATAAATAAATAAAATCTTAAAAAAAAAAAAAGGGAACAGGAAGTGAGTATAGAGCCAGAAATGGTTTGGCATTTGGGGACTGGCTGACTGGCTATACTGTATTTCTGGCCAAGCAGAGCAGGTATCTTCAGGGACCAAAATTATCTGAGTTTCTGTTTGGTGATGTGGCATCCCAGGCAGGAACAGCTCCATGGTGGGCCCAGAAAGTCATTTCAACATCCTTCATGAAGGCTTTCCTGACTCCCCACACAATTCTTTGCTCCTCAGCAGTGTTCTAATTGTACTTTATCTAAACCACATGAAAACCGTTTTCTTTTCTTTTTCTTTTCTTTCCTTTAATTATTTATTTGAAGGGGGGGCAGCATGGGTGTGGGAAGGGGCAGAGGAAGGGGGAGAAGCAGACTCCCCTTGAGGAGCCAGACTCAGGACTCCAAGGACCCTGAGATCATGACCCAACACTTGACCAACTGAGCCACTCAGGCGCCCCCACATGAAAACCATTATTATTGTTTGCCTCTTTCTCAGTGAGTGTTTTGAGGAAAAACTTGTGCTTTTCATCTTTGTACCCACAGTCTTAGTCCTAGGACGTGGTAAATGCAGGAACCACACATCATACAATATCAACTGTCAAAAGAGGTTGATGGTTTGGGAGCGCAGTTCAAGGGTCTATTTTTTTCTTGTATTCAAAATTATAATTCACATAGTTGAGGCATTTAAGAGATCTTACAGGATTAGAAAATCATTGTTCCTAAATCTGAGACTGTGGGAAGGAATAAGAAGTCCAGCTGCCATGTGTGCATAACTGTGACCTCAGAGCCACATCCCCATGCTTTTTGTACTTTATAAGGAATCAAGAATTACAAATTCTAGTGCTGCCTTTGTCACTAGATAATGAAACCTAGGTAATGAAATTTGATCAGTCTGGAAACCTTAATCTCTAAGGTTTTCCCCGGCTCCAAAGTTATTTACTGAGGCAATTTGTACTTCTGCTATGACATAATATCTGATTCAGGCCAGCTTTCCCAATGAGGAGACCTATAAAGACTGAATAAAACTTTTAAGAAATAGCTGTTTGAAAAAAAATGGGACAGCAATGAAGGCAGTCAGGATATGAGGGTAAAAGTTCCTGGAAAGAAGGAAGATGTGTTGAGTTACCTGATATTCTCCACAATTTTCCCTTCCTAGATATTTGCTGGTTCATGATTAGTGCAACAATCAGACTGAGCAGAAACTGGTGGTTTTGGTACCATTAAGCTTTTGGCAGCCATAAGTTCAGGGGTTAAAAAAAACATTCAGGACTTGAGAGGTCATGATCCCCAAGAAAAGATAACTTCAAAGATGTGAACTTGAAATTCTGCATCACATTTTTCCTCAAGGTATTTGCCTAATTTTGAGCTACAGGGGGCAAAAGTGGATATTTGACCACCCACAACTTAATAGTAATAAAAGATATGACATAGCATCATTTACATGATGCAGCTAAAGCTATACTTAGAGGAAAATTTATATACTTAAATGCACATATTAGAAGAGAGGAAAATCTGAAAATTATGTAAATGTCCACCTTAAGCAGTAACAAAAAGAATGGCAAATTAAATATAAAGAAAGTAGAAGAAAATGATAGGTAAAAATAGAATTAACCGAAAGAAAAACAAGTATATAATAGAAAAAAATTAACCAAACTCAGAGTTGGTCCTTGAAGAGAATAATAAAATGAGTAAACCCTAGTAAAATAGGTTAAGGAAAAATGAGAGATAGGAAAAAATTATAAATACTGGTAATAAAAGTAGTACATAATTACAAATCTTATGTACATCAAAAACATGAGATTATGCTATTAGTGTATGGCAATACATTGGAAATTTAGATAAAGTTTCTTGAAAAACATAAATATCAAAACTGACACAAGAAATCTATCTATATATATGTCACATACACATGAAATCCTTAATCTAAAACTTTCCGACAACAACGAGAAGTTCCAGGTCCAGATAGTATCTGTAGAAAATTATCACATAGACAAATTAACAGAATTTAACAGAATAGAGAACCACGTATGGTAATTTATAAGAACACTGAAAGTAAAGCACAACTGGATATCCATACTGTAAAATGAGAATCTTGAGCTCTACCTCAAATTACACAAAAATATCATTTTCCAGTGGTTTGAAGAATAAAATGTGAAAAGTAAAACAATAAAATTTCTAGAAAAATACAGAAGAACATCTTCTTTATTTTGAGATAAGCAAAGTTTTCTTAGAGCATAGTAAGCACTAACTCTGAAGAAAAAGATTGATAAATTTAATGTTATTGAAATCAAGTTAATCTGTTCATCAAAAGAAATAATTAGAGGGAGTCCAAGATGGTGGAGGAGTAGGAGACCTCAGTTTCATCTGGTCCCAGGAATTCAGCTAGATAGCCATCAAATCATTCTGAACATCTGTGAACTCAAACAGAGATCTAAGAAAAAAAAATAGCTGCAAATCTACAAATAGAAAAGTGACCACTTTCTGCAAGAATGACAAGACAGAAAAATTCACCTCAAAAAAGAGAACAAGAGGCAGTACTGACCTAATCAGTATGAATATAAGTAAGATGTCAGAACTAGAGTTCAGAATAACAATTATAAATGTACTAGCTGGGCTTTAAAAAAGCATAGAAGACACTAGAGAATCCCTTTTGGGAGAAATAAAATAACTAAAATCTAATCAAGTCAAAATCAAAAAGGTTATTAATGAGATGCAATAAAAAATGGAGGCTCTAACTGCTAGGATAAATGAGACAGAAGATAGGATTAGTGATATAGAATACAAAATGATGGAGAATAAAGGAGCTGAGAAAAAAGAGAGATAAACAACTACTGGATCATGGGGGGAGAATTCGAGACATAAGTGATACCATAAAACAAAACAATATTAGAATAATTGGGATCCCAGAAAAAAGAGGAAAGACAGAGAGAGAGAGATGCAGAGGTATATTGGAGCAAATTATAGTAGAGAATTTCCCTAATCTGGGGGAGGAAATAGGCATTCAAATCTAGGAGGCACATCAAACCCCCCAAAATCAGTAAAAAACTGTTGACACCCCAACATATAATAGTGAAACTTGCAAATCTCAGAGACAAAGAGAAAATCCTGAAAGCAGCTCAGGGCAAGAGGTCCGTAACCTACAGAGGTAGAAACATAAGCCTGGCAGCAGACCTATGCACAGAGATCTGGCAGGCCAGAAAGGACTGGCATGATATATTCAGGGTGTTAAATGAGAAAAATAAGCAGCCAAGAACACTTTATTGAGCTAGGATGTCATTCACAATAGAAGGAGAGATAAAAAGCTTCCAGAACAAATAGAAACTTAAAAAATCTGTGATCACTAAACTAGCCCTACAAGAAATATTAAGAGGTATCCTTTAAGAAAAAAAGAGAGCCCAAAAGTAACATAGATGAGAAAGGAACAGATGTAATATACTGAAATGGTGACTTTATAGGTAATAAATGGCACTAAATTCATATCTTTCAATAGTTACTCTAAATATAAATGGGCTAAATACTTGAATCAAAAGACACAGGGTATCAGATTAGATGAAAAAGCAAGACCCATTGATATGATGTCTGCAACAGACTCATTTTAGACCTAAAGTCACCTCCAGATTTAAGGTGAGGGTATGGAAAACCATTTATCATGATAATGGACATCAAAAGAAAGCTGGGGTGGCAATCCTTATATCAGACAAATTAGATTTTAAATCAAAGACTGTAATAATATTAAAGATGAGAAAGGACACCATATCACACTTAAAGGGTCTATCCAACAAGAAGATTTAACAATTGCAAATATTTATGCCCCTAACATGGGAGCAGCCAATTATATAAACCAATTAATAAAATTAAAGAAACACATCGATAATAATACAATAATAGTAGGGGACATTAACACCCCACTCACTGCAATGGACAGACCATCTAAGCAGAAGATCAATAAGGAAACAAGGACTTTGAATGACACTGGACCAGATGGACTTCACAGATATATACAGAGCATTTCATCCTAAAGCAACAGAATACACATCCTTCTCAAGTACACATGGAACATTCTCCAGAATAGATCACATACTGGGTCACAGATCAGGTTTCAACCAGCACCAAAAGATTGGAAACATTCCCTGCATATTTTTGGACTGCAATTCTTTGAAACTATAACTCAATCACAAGAGGAAATTTGGAAAAAACTCAAATACATGCAGCTAAAGAGCATCGTACTAAAGAATGAATGGGTCAACCAGGAAATTCAAGAAGAATTTGAAAATTCATGGAAACAAATAAAAATGCAACTGTTCAAAACCTTTGGGATGCAGCAAAGGCTGTCCTAAGAAGGAAGTAGATAGCACTACAAGCCTGACTCCAGAAATAAAAAAGGTCTCAAATACACAACCTAACCTTACACCTAAAGGAGCTGTAGAAAGAACAGCAAATAAAGCCTAAACCCACCAGGAGAAGAAGATTAATAAAGATTAGAGCAGAAATCAATGAAATAGAAACCCAAAGAACAGCAGAACAAATCAACGAAAGTAGGAGCTGGTTCTTTGAAAAAATTAATAAGATTGACAAACCCTGGCTAGACTTATCAAAAAGAGAAAGGACCTAAATAAATAAAATCATGAATGAAAGAGGAGAGATCACAATTACCACCGAAGAAATACAAAAAATTATAAGAACATGTTATGAGTAACTATATGCCAACAAATTAGTCAATCTGGAAGAAATGAATGGATTCCTAGAGATTTATAAATTACCAAAACTGAACCAGGAAGAAATAGAAAACCTGAACAGACCCATAACCAGCAAGGAAATTGAACTATTAATCAAAAATCTCCCAACAAACAAGAGTCCAGGGCCGGATGGCTTCCCAGGGGAATTCTAAAAAACTTTTAAAGAAGAATTAATACCTATTCTTCTGAAGCTCTTTCAAAAAATAGAAATGGAAGGAAAAGTTCCAAACTCTTTTTATGAGGCCAGCATTACATTGATCCCCAAACCAGACAAAGACTCCACCAAAAAGGAAAATTACAGACCAATATCCCTGATGAACCATCCCCAATTTTGGATGCAAAATTTCTCACCAAAATACTAGCCAATAGGATCCAACAGTACATTAAAAAATATCATTCACCGCAACCAAGTGGTATTTATTTCTGGGCTACAAGGGAGTTCAACATCAGCAAATCAATCAATGTGATACACTACATAAATAAAAGAAAGGACAAGAACCATATAATTCTCTTAATAGCTGCAGAAAAAGCATTTGACAAAGTACAGCATCCTTTCTTTTTTTTTTAAAAGATTTTATTTATTTATTCGACAGAGATAGAGACAGCCAGCGAGAGAGGGAACACAAGCAGGGGGAGCGGGAGAGGAAGAAGCAGGCTCATAGCGGAGGAGCCTGATGTGGGGCTCGAACCCATAACGCCGGGATCACGCCCTGAGCCAAAGGCAGACGCTTAACCGCTGTGCCACCCAGGCGCCCCAGCATCCTTTCTTGATTAAAACTCTTCACAGTGAAGGTATAGAGGGAGCATACCTCGATATCATAAAAGCCATATACAAAAAGCCCACAGCAAAATCATTCTCAATGGGGAAAAACTGAGAGCTTTTTTCCTAAGGTCAGGAACACGTCAGGATGTCCACTATCACCACTGCTGTTCAATATAGTACTAGAAGCCCTAGCTTCAGCGATCAGACAACAAAAAGAAATAAAAGGCATCTAAAGCAGCAAAGAAGAAGTCAAACTCTCATTCTTTGCAGATGACATGATATTGTATTGGGGTAACCCAAAAGACTCCACTCCAAAATTGCTAGAACTCATACAGGAATTCAGCAAAGTGGCAGGATATAAAATCAATGCAAAGAAATCAGTTGCATTTCTATACTCTAACAATGATTAAAAGAAAGAGAAATTAAAGAGTTGTTGCCATTTACAATCTCACCAAGAACTGTAAGATACCTAGGAATAAACCTAACCAAAGAGGTAAAGGATCCGTACTCTAAAAACTACAGGACACTTATGAAAGAAATTGAGAAAGACACAAGGAATTGGAAAAACTTTCATTGCTCATGGATTGGAAGAACAAATATTGTTAAAATGTCTATACTATCTAGAGCAATCTATACATTCAATGTTATTCCTATCAAAATACCATCAACTTTTTTACAGAGTTGGAACAAATAATCCAAAACTCTGTATGGAACCAGAAAAGACCCCGAATAGCCAAAGGAATGTTGAAAAAGAAAACCAAAGCTGGTGGCATCACAATCCCGGACTTCAAGCTCTATTACAAATCTGCAATCATCCAGACAGTATGGTACAGGCACAAAAACAGAAACATAGATCAATGTAACAGAGAACGCAGAAACGGACCCTCAATTCTATGGTCAAGTAATCTCCCACAAAGCAGGAAAGAATAGCCGATGGAAAAAAGGTAGTCTTCTCGACAAATGGTGTTGGGAAAATTGGACAACCACATGCAGAAGAATGAAACGACCCGTACCTCTGAAACTAATAATACATTATATGTTAATTAATTGAATTTAAATTAAAACAATAAATAAAATGTACAAACAAAAAAGACAATTAAGAGAATGAAATGGCAAGTCATAGAATGGGAGAAGGTATTTGTAATATGTACACCTTAAAAAGGCTTTGTATCTGAAATATAGAAGAATTCCTACACATGAATAGGAATAAATAGACAACTTAATTTCAAAAGACCTGCTAGATTTCTCACACAGCTGGTAGAAATGAATAATGGTGTAATTACTTTGGGAAACTGTCACCATCTATTAAAGCTGAATTTATATATATAACCTATGACTCAGGAACTCTATTCCTTGTACCATGAACTCCAAAAGACCAAAGAGACACAAGCGAGCAGGTTCACAGCAGCATTAGTCATATTGGCCAACATCTAGAAACAACTTCATTTCTATCAAAGCAAAATAAAGTGTGAAACGTTATGTTCATTTAATGGAATATTCTACAGCAATGATAATGAATAAATTACTGCCATACAGGCATTGCTTAAATCTTACCAACATAACATCAAGCAAAACAAGACACCAAAAAGTACACAGTATACAATTCTGATTATAACATTCCAAAACAGGCAAAACTAATGCACGGAATAAAAGTCAACAGTAGTGGTTTCCTTTGCTGGGGCAGGGATTACTGGGACGGATGTTGGGGGAGGCTGGTAGCAGTCTGTGATGCTTTATTTATTGTTTTATTGTATTTAATAAAAATTCACTGATGTAGTAAACTTAAGATTGTGCATGTTTTTCTATATAAATATTTAATTTCACCCTTTTTTAAAAGTAGGTTCCATGACCAGTGTGGAAAACAAGTCAGGTCTTGAGCTCAACAACCCCGAGATCAAGCCTAAACTGCGATCAAGAGTTGGATGCTTAACTGACTGAGCCACCGAGGCGCCCCTTAAATTTCACGTTTAAAAAATGATTTTAAAGAATGATTTCATATTGTTTTTCTATTTAGTAGTATACACAACCCAATTCAAGAAATTTGAAACAGAAGGATGAGGGAGGCAAATTAGCATTCAGTTTCTGAAAGCACTAGAAGGTCTAGGCCTGATCACCTGGCAGTTCAGGATTTGCATAGTTTATGCCAATGTGTATTTGAACAAGTGGAGAGAGAGCAGCCACTGAGCAGCCACCCAGTGTAGACAGAGTATACGGCTGTATTTTGAGGGCATGAGAGTTTCACTAACCACCCCTCTCACTTCAGGAAAGCTTACTTCCTGACAACCGGTTACAGTCCCTAAAAGTTCATACTAGGAGGTGAAGATAGTGGGTATAAAATGTGGGTCGGAGGACTCTTAAGTCTAGAGAACAAACTGCTGGTTACTAGAGAGGAGGGGAATGGAGGGGGAGGGTGAAATAGGTGATGGGAGTTAAGGAGCACACTTGTGATGAGCACTGGGTGATGTATGGAAGCGTTGAATCACTATATTGCACATCTGAAACTAATATTACACTGTATGTTAACTAGCTGGAATTTAAATAAAAACCTAAAAACCGGTGGGTCTGAAGTTTCCCGTAAAATTTTCTAATTTTGTTTGTTCTTTTATTTGCATAAAAATTTTTGAACACTCTGTCATTGTAAAGACTAAGTTTCTTTTTTGCAAGGATAATCCATAAGTAAAAAATACTTTCAGGGAGTAAGACAATAATTTCTTAAAATGGTGTTTGTAGGTCTCTTGAGATCAGGCTTCATATTCTCCAAGGACCAGAAGAAATTTTTTTCACCTATAAAAGGACTGTTTCCAGAATGCTGCAGCTAACATAAAATTAAGACACCCCAGAATACTATTTCCCTTACTATTATCCCCTTTTATCATGTTAGCCTAGGTGAAGGGTCAGCAAAATATTGTCCAAGGAACAAAGCCTGGCCAGTCTCAATTTTTTGTAAATATAGTTTTACTGAAAAACAACCACACCTATTTGTATACATATCATTCGTGGTACTTGCAGGGTACAGTGGCAGCACTGAAGAGTTGAGGTAGAGACCATTCTTTTTTTTTTTTTTAAAGATTTTATTTATTTATTCGACAGAGAGATAGAAACAGCCAGCGAGAGAGGGAACACAAGCAGGGAGAGTGGGAGAGGAAGAGGCAGGCTCATAGCGAAAGAGCCTGGTGGGGCTCGATCCCACAACGCCGGGATCACGCCCTGAGCCAAAGGCAGACGCTCAACCGCTGTGCCACCCAGGTGCCCCAAGATAGAGACCATTCTAAACCCACAAAAGCCTAAAATATTTACTATCTGGTCAACTACAGAACAGATTTGCCTATACCTGGCCTGTGTTTATGGATTGTCTTTTTATCTCAGGAGAAAAAAACAGTCCCATGAGAATAAAATTCAAAATATGAACTTTTTTAAAATGCCAGCTTCAGTTAAGTTGGGATGGAGAACTATCAGAAAAGTCCAGACAGAGCAAACAGCACAGCATCTGGCTCTGCATATGTGGCGAGCAAGCAAACCCAACAACCATTCCTGATTTGGAAAAATGGTGGTTCCTTTGTAGATTAAAAAAAAAAAAAGTCCTATTGGATAGAAGTGATTCAAAGAGTATGGGTTTCTTCCTGCCCTAAATGGTATATTGGACATAACAACTAAATGTGATGTATGATCCTTAATTGAATCTTGGATTTAAAAAAAACAGATAAAGGATGTTATGGAGATGAATGTGGAAATGTTAATATGGGCTACAAACTACATAATAATATAACATCAATGTTAAATTTACCAACTTGGTAATTGTTGTGTAGTTTTTTCTATTTATTTTGTTTTTTGTTTTTGTTATTTTCTTAAAAGATTTTATTTATTTATTTGACAGAGAGAGGGAGAACAAGCAGAGGGAGCCAGCCATGGGCTTGGGATCATGACCTGAGCTGAAGACAGACGTTTAACCAAGTGAGCCACCCAGGTGCCCCTGTTGTGTAGTTTTACAGGAAGAAGCCCTCGTTTTTAGAGGGTACTTGTTGAAATATAGAGGACTGAAAGTTCATGATTATCTGCAACTCACATTAAAATGGATCATCAAATAATCAGAGAGTGAAAGAGAAAATGAATGTGACAAAATGTTAACAATTAGTGAATCAGAGTAAATGACATATGGCTGCTGATTGTACTATTCTTGCAAATTTTCTGTAGTTTTGACATTTTTCAAAATAGACCATCAGAGGAAAATCTTTTAAAAATAGATATTGAAAGATAGCTCCAATATTTGGGAAAAGAGTGGAAGAGCAAAGACAAAAAAAAACCCTAATTTTTTTTTACTAAGAAGCTAAATTTGTCGTCAGCAAATTTATTTAGATATTCACACATGATTATATTTCTCGCTCTTTTTTTTTTTTTACTAAGTTTTATCTAAGGCCTTACTACAGCCCCAATCACTTCGTCTGATTTCCTGAATACAAGAAAAAATTATGTTAAATATTTTCCTCAGGACAACATTATACATGTCACACATGAATCTACCTAAAGTGCACGTTATAACCATATATCTCAAATAAACATTTTAGTTACACCTCTGTTTTAAAGTTTTTTGAGGATTTGTCACCTTATATGACACAAAAGATTTACAGATCCAAAGGAATCCCCAACACATGTCCCTCATTTCTTCTCAGAAATACAGTGCCATGTAACTTTGGAAGGCGGACACGTTTACGGATGACAGTAGAGAATTACCAAGGGGACGCCTGGCATCATAATATATGTCATTGCCAACTGCTGACAGATATTCCACATGGGGTTTAGATACTGTGACTTTGGTATGAATCTTGAAGTATAATTTGAAATCCTATAGCTCTGAGAAAAAGAGGATTTTTCCCAATGTCCTTCAAAGCAATCCATACATGTTGGTGTGTCCACTTGAAAAGAGAAACGTCAATCATTCTGTTAGAGGAGGACCTACTGCCCAGGTAGCTCAGACCTCACCCAAGTTGTTAAAGATAAAAGAAGTGCACCTGGGTGGCTCAGTCGGTTAGGCATCTGATTCCTGATTTCAGCTCAGGTCCTGATCTCAAAGTTGTGAGGCAGAGCTCCACGTTGGGCTCTGCACTGGGCATGGAACCTGCTTGGGATTCTCTTCCTCTGCCCCCTCCCCTGCTCCCACCCCCTCTTTTGCTCTTAAAAAACAAAACAAAACAACAAAAAACAAAACCTTAAAACACAAAGATAAAATAATATAGGTATCTGGTTCCCAAACTTCCACCTGATGTAAAAAGCTAGGCAGTCCTATCTAGGCTCTGAATTTGAATTCGGTTCTCCTGTTCAGAAGGCATCTTACATGGCTGACTTGGAAAATGGATCCTCCTATACTCGTGTTCTAACTTCCACTTCTTTTTTTAGATTCCAGGGCTTTTCAGGAGATACCGTCATTCCTTCGAGTTAACAGCTGGAGCAGGGCTACACAGCAGCATTTATACAGGAGGTCAAAATGAATTGTTATTGGAGGAAGAGGAGCAATGGCAGAGGAGTTGTAAGTGGAACTGAGTGTGCAGTAAAACCTCTGTGCGTATCTAATAAGGCCACAATTGATAGGTTACTTAAACACGTCAAAAGAGCCAATACATCAGAGAGACAAATTCTGCCCTGTTCCATGGTATGAGTGCAACATGGGCAAATGGGGCCAGAGTCATAACATAATACTATCACCACAATAAAAAACGTCAATGGTGTTGTGTTACTTTGCAGTTCCTATTCATGTTCCAAATGTGAAATCAGCAATAATCCTAATGACAAACATTATTTTGATGAAGTAGTCAATAATGTGTATCCTTTCTGGGTTAAAATAATGAGAGCATTTCAAGGCAATTTCCTTCTTTTTAAGACAAAGGAAATAATCTTTTATCCTAAATATGATGTTTGTGGATTTGTTTTAAGCCTCCAGAAATTATCGAGGTAAGATCAGTGCTCATCGTCTGGATCTAGGTAGACAGAATACTAATCAAAGATGCCATCTGAACTCCTCTTCATTTGCCAGCTCCACTGTGGGAAGAATAAAATATAATGTTTTGGGGGCTCAGAGAGAATTCAAATAAGCCAAAAAAATTATGTGGCTTCTTCAAAGTCAACATAGATGTCAGAATAGCAGAACACCACTCTTATTGAAGACTCAGTAAGTCAGGTTGTGGGCACTAATTAAGACAAAGGTATAGAATGTCATCATTTAAGTTTTCTTTCCTACTTCTTCAGTCGTAATGTCTAAGATCAAAACACTCCCTACCTCCCTATGCCCCTTCTTTTTTTAAGGGGTTCCAAATCATAGATATTATTTTTGACTTATAAGGATAAACAATGAGATTAGGAAATTAGTCTGAAAGTCTTGGGAAAGCACAAAAGGCAAGATATAAGTGAAGTCATTATTTGCTTTTCCAAAGTGAATCCTCAAGAACAATTATCACCTCATTCAAAGAAATAAATGTGAAATTCTAAAACCTGCATCCGAAGCCCCCTTCCTCTGAATGTCAGACTTTGTCGGCATGAAAGAATATACAGACCAAAGTCTATTTAGAATTGCTTGCCCTAGATAAATCTCTACCCCAAGTTAATTGTCCTCATTATTAGAGAGGAAATGAGAACTACTAAAAAAAGCAAGACTCCAGGGGTGGGCTGAGTGGCTGACTTCCTTAACAAAATAGTCTCTATTTTGTTTAAAACTCAAGCTCAAGGCAAAGGCTTGATTTTGGTGATTTCCCACATCAATAGCCTTGACCACAGAATTCACCCCATTGGAGAAGTTCATACCCTGTCCTGTCTAGCCTGGACCCTTGTACAGAATAGGCACTCAGGACATGTTTAGAGAAATTATGGAAGGTGAGAAGGTGGGAGTGAGTGTGTGAGTGAATAAGGAAATAAATGCTGGACTGATATGTAATACAATGGCTCAAGAAAAATCATTCACATCAGCAAGTATAGGGGCTTCATTATTAGAATCTGTGGACTGTGCAGCCATTTATAACGGAGATTAATTGCACGTGGTATATAAAAAATACATATATTGTGTCTAGACATCAGAAAAACAAAGCTTAGAAAGCTGTGTCTGTCCTTGCTGTCGGTTCAGACAGTGCCTGGAGCTGAATTGAATAAGAATTTTCACGAACTCCCATCATGAAAGATTTGGTTTGCATGACTAACTTGTCTCACCAGGTCAGATCACTGCCCTTGACTTCTGAAGGAGATGCCATGTGTACCAAGCTCTAAATGGGTAGTGGAGAGGCTACCCAGATCAGAGAATGACCAAACACCCTCCCCCTACACTCCCATTCAGTTTGTTCTGGGTTTGTTTGTTGTTTGTTTGTTGTTTGTTTGTTTTAGTCTTTTACTCCTTGGGTAGACTGCTTTCTTATCAGTTATGGTGCTGATGTTTTTGTCCAAAATATTTTATAATAGCTTCCTATAATACTTCTGTGCAGCAATTTGCATTTTTCAGCCTGAGAGTTGTCTGATTTATTTTTCTTTGCTTGGTGTTTTGGGTTTCTTTTGTTTTATTGTCAAACAGCACCAGCACACAATCTGGTACGTCTCCTTAGAAAAGCCACAGAATCCAGCATTTTCTTTTAGCGAACATATCAGTGATTGATTGAATATGGTTTTCTAGACAGTTGGGAGCAGCTCTGAGAAGACTGAGCAATCCATACCTGAAGCTGCCACCTACTAGCTTTGAGCCGTGACTGATGACTTAAACTCTGAATCTCCTTCACTCTAAATGGTTGGGGGAGGGGAGGAGAGAGAAGGAGAGTGCAGAGAAGGTGGTGGCTCCTTTCCTGCCTTACCCATTTTCTAGGACTGTTGTGGGGATCGACTACACTGACAAATGATTCTGAAAACAAAAAGAAGGCCTCACTGATCTCAGTGGGCTTGCTATACGTCATCAGGCCTTACTCATTCCCTTCTGTATCCTTCCCAGTGCTGGTTCCTACTGGACCCATCCTTTTGATTCCTGGTCTATACAAACAGCTGAAATTCCTCCCAAATTCACAGTGTCAGGCAGAAGGTCCGTAGTTTCTGAATTGGTCTATGTTCTTATTTGGGGACTGAAGTGGGACTGGGGAGAGGTGGCCTAGCTTGGGGTACTTCAGATAACTCTTAATTGAGGGTGGGGGGCAGAAACTCACCTGGATGTTTGGATCAATACTTTTGTAGTAACAGGAAGACTTTCCTTCAAGGATGCTTTTGACAAAACCAGGACCTAGTGACTTCTTTCCTAAGTGCAAGTGGTTAAGCATCTTGGCTCATAAATGTCCACAGCCATGTCGCTACTGCAGGAAGGGATCATTCTGAGAGAAAGAAGCTGACTGCAGAGAGAGTATATGGGACAGATGGAGAAAAAGAGTGTCCTCAGAGCAGCATTACCCCTGCTTTTTTCAGTTTAGTTTTAATCTTAAAAAAAAAAAAAAAAAAGCTGGTTTGAATTGGCTTTCTGTCACTTGTGACCAAGAAGCCTGGCTGGTGGAACAACATTTAAGTTTGCAATATTTAAGAATGGTGGAGTTAACTACCCCTCTCTTTTGCTCACAATCCAGATGCAACCCATCAGCAAATTTCATTAATGACTTTTCATCTCACTCAGAATAAAATCCAAAGTCCTCATCATGACCTCTAAGGCTCTCCATAATTTTGCTTCTTCTGATCCTTCTGACCTCGTCTCCATTACTCTCCATCCCATACCCACCGCACTTTATTCACACTAGCCTCTTTGACGCTCCTGGAACACCCCGAATACCCTCCCCAGAAGAGCCTAAGCTACCTCTGCTGGTAGGCTCTTCTCCCAGAGAGCTGCATGCATTCCGCCCCCACAGCTTTTCACTTAGGTCTCTGCTCCAGTGTCACCTTATCAGAGAGGCCTTCACTGCCCGTCCCAACCAAAACAGTGTAATTCCAATATCCCCCACCCTCATATCAATCTCTGTCCTCTTTACCCTGCGTCATTGTCTTACAACACTTACCACCACCTATCATATTAAACATAGACTTGTGTATTGTCTTTCTCCCACTGAAAAGTTTGTGAGGGCAAGATCCTCAGCCATTCTGCTCACTGCTGTATCAGCAGCATGTAGAACAGCTCCAGGAACCGAGGGCTCTGTGAACACGATGCATGTGTATGCGTGGGTGAGCAAATCCCTCCCTCACTCCAGACCCAAGTCAAACTAAAGGTAACTGGCTTAGGAAAGCAAGCAGGTGCAATTAGATACCCATCAGCTATAGCCCAGCCATCCTCGGGAGGGGCCCTGGGAAACCCAGTCACTTTGTGGACATAAGGAGTGATACAGCTCTTAGGACATATTCTTTCTCAGTCTCTCCAACAAGGACAGTGGCAGTAAGGCAGCCAACCTACCCAAGTGACAGTAATAGCTGTAATAACAGCAATCAGAATAGCCCATATCACTGACTGAGCACTTATTTTATGCTGGGCACTTTTCAAGTACTTTGTGATGTAGGAAAGACAGTAGGGTTCGAAGCCGATGGCCAAGAAAAAATTTTTGAGACATCTTTGGTGCAAAAGGTGGTTTTATTAAAGCACAGGGACAGGATCCATGAACAGAAAGAGCTGCACCGGGGTCATGAGGAGTGGCCCATTATATACTTTCAAGTTGGGAGGTGTTAGGGAACGTAAGTCTCCAAGGAATTTTGGAAGCAAGGTTTCCAGGACCTTGAGGGGGCTAGCTATTGCTGGGAAAAAGTCATTTAGTACCATCTAATAAAACCTGAGTCATGAGACCCTTCAGATGTATATCAGTGGGCCACATGCTTGGGGGATGACTGCCAACACGTATCTTGGGGGGTTGAGAGATTAAGGAAATCTCTAAAGGAATTTTTATATGTTAATGTAGATTTACAGGATCTTGGCCGGGGGTTGGGGGGAGGTGGTGTCTGCAAGGACTGCCTTTTGCCCTTAGCAAAGTATTAACATCCAGGCAGTTGAGTCCCTAGAGGAAAATCACTCTGCGTGTTTCAAGGACTTGTCAATGGGCTATAGGTAGCAAGGAAATTTAGTATTTTTTCTTCTGCCTTTGTTTCCCACATCACTTTGCTTTTGTTAACTTATTTTAATGGCCACAACAACCCTGTGAGAAAAGCCCTGTTATTATACCTATTCACCATTAGGAAATTAAGTCACAAGTGGGTTAAAAACTTGCCCGGAGTCATAAAACTACTTAGTTGCATAGCTGGGGCTTGAACTCTTACATGCTGGCTCACAAGTCTAGATTATTAACCGCACTGCCACTGGAGTGCAAATGTTCTTTACCTTGACTTATGGTTTCAAATGTAGTTCTCATTGCCTCTTAGCACATGCACGCATGCACACGCGCACACACACACACACACACACACGCACACACGCACACACACACATGCGCACACAATGTATAATTAAAGTAAAAGTTTTACAAAACGATACACGTGCCCTAATGGATTATGACCAGCCACACAAAAAATACTGCAACAGGCCCTGTGTGAGGACCTCTCCACTCCTCATCACCCCCACCTCCACCTCTAATCCTGCTTTTAAACACGTTCCAGGGGTGAATGACACTTAAATCCCCGTGGACTCAGAGTGAAGGGCCTTTTAGACAGCTAGTTCTGTAAGGAAAAGCACAAGTCTGGGAGGGCCTGCTTAGAGAGAGGGGAAGAAATATGAAAAAAAGAACACGGTAGAGAAATTAAGTTCACCTACTCCACTTTTTGCCTCAGGCTGGCCCCACCCTGCCCTTTGGAGAATCTCTGCTAGTCTTTAGAACCAGAAATGAGTCACTGTTGAAAATACAGAGGTTGCTTCTAGCTTGTTACCATCCTGCCAGGTCAATCTCAGCCCCTGCCTCCTCTCTGCCATCCGGAGGGTACAGTCACCACAAACTGAGGTCCCTACTGGGACAGGAGGTTTGAGCTATTTTTCATAATGTCAGTTAACTAATTGTGGTTTTATCCTGCTGTTCTTAGCATTCCTACGAGGTCTTTTAAATCTCTTAACTTAATCTTTTTAATCTTTACTATTTGTGCCTTAAAACAGTTTATAGATGGACACTTTTAAAAAAACTAAATAAATAATGAACCCCTGAATAGAGTAACTGTCTGTTTTTTAAAACAGCCCTTGGTTTTCACTTGTACACTCACTGTGTTCCCTAAGGTAGTTTAAAACTTCTTTTTTGGGTGTTCTAGAAAAGAAAAGATTATTCCAGGGTATTTCTTTATTTTGAAGTTGCACTTTATTTGAACGGCAGCTGTAAATGAATATATTGAGATACGTTAGTATGCTTTATAACTCACCATCCTAAAGCCTAACCCAAAAATGGTTGACTCTACTTAGAAACATTTTATCTAGTTGTATTAGTGGCTTTTGGCCCATTTTCAGCTGATTTATAAAAGCATTATCAGGCTTCCAAAGACCCCAATTCCAGATTCTAGATACTATACACAAGTGTCTTTTGTGTTGTCTCATCTTCCTCTTTTTTCCTAACACTTCACCACCCACTTTTAATTTTTTTTTTATTTTTTATTTTTTTTTTTAAAGATTTTTTATTTATTTATTCGACAGAGATAGAGACAGCCAGCGAGAGAGGGAACACAAGCAGGGGGNTATTAGTGGCTTTTGGCCCATTTTCAGCTGATTTATAAAAGCATTATCAGGCTTCCAAAGACCCCAATTCCAGATTCTAGATACTATACACAAGTGTCTTTTGTGTTGTCTCATCTTCCTCTTTTTTCCTAACACTTCACCACCCACTTTTAAATTCTCAGGGGACCTCCTTAGAAAACCACCTGATCCCCAACTCATAGCTTGCCTCTGAGTTATAAGTCCTAGTCACCAGCATCCTGGGAACCTAGTCTGCAGTTTAATGTAATTTCCTCTGTGAATATGTAAATTCCCTTGGAAAGTTTCTTTGGAAGCTCTAGAATTAGCTCTTAGGTTATTCTTCTCCCAAAGTAGATCTTAGAGCACACAGGGAAAACTTTAAACATCTTCATTGCAACTCAACTGAGCAAAAACTTGTGGTCTTGGAAAGAATGAAGCTTGTAGCATGAGAAGATCAGCATTCATTCACATCCCAGAGCTACAGCTCATGAGCCATGGGAGTCACGGCAAGTTCTTCGGGTGTGGTGAGCCTCTTGTGTCTCATCTAGAAAACAGAAGGTAAAAATACCTGCTTTCCCACCGTGGCAGGTATTAGTGATATTGCATGTCAGGCACCTGGCACAGGGCTGACAATAGATGATAGGGTGCAATGTAGCCTGGTGGCTAATAGCACAGGTTCTGGAGCAAGTCCAAGTTGAGCACTCTTTCTGCTGCTTAATGGTGGTGGCGCCTTGAGGAAGTTATGTTTTTTAAAGATTTATTTATTTATTTATTTTAGAGAGAGTGCGTACACGCAGGGGGAGGGGCAGGAGAGACAGAATCTCAAACAGACGCCCCACTGAGAGTGGACCCCGATGGGGGAGGGGGCGTCAAAGGTGGGGCTCGATCTCATGACCCTGAAATCATGACCTGAGCAGAAACCAAGAGTCTGTCTCTCAACCAACTGAGCCACCCAGGTGGCCCTCCAGTAAGTTATGTAACCTCTTTGTGCCTCCCTGTCTTCATCTGTAAAATGAAGATTAATAAAAGCATCTAGACTACAGAGCCTTTGTTAGAGGATTCAAAACATTTTTAAAAAATTGTGTCACATAGTAAACATTAAATGAATGCTAGCTATTACATCCTAATAATTAATAATACGTATCCCTTCATGTGCTCCAGGGATAACTTCAGGGATTTGAATATTTTCTTCAAGATATAGAAACTGGATTTTTTTTTCTCCCCAAATAGACTTTAGAAAGGAAAACACTGAAGAAAAAATTCCTCTGCATCTTGTGTTTGTTTCCTGAACATAAGGCCATTAAAGTCATTTAAGCTTATAGAACATTAAAACATATATTAGGCCACGGGAAATGCTGATGCTGAAAACATTTGCTTCCTTTATGTTGCTGGTTAAATAAAAGGAGCATTTCCCTTGGCCAGTGAAATATGCTTTCTCAGAAACTTGGGCAAGATTTATTACTCAAACACCCCGGAATTTGCCTCTGCATAAATCCAATGTATCCTAGGGGCATAACTGACAGCAGAAAAAAAAAAAAAAACATTTTAGCAAAAGCTGAGCTTAACTTGTACTCTACCTTGTGATGAATACTTTAACTAGTCTCCCAATTTTTGAGAAACATGAGAGGAAAAGTTCTATTGTGGGTATGACAAGGTATAGTTAAGCATGAGTGAAAGTCTAATATATTTTCCCCTTTTGACAATGATCAAAATGTCCTCGGCTAACTGGTTTAGGACAACTGGGGAAAAGTTTTTGCGTACTACTTCAGGTTATTTCCATCACCAGAGTATACATTTAGGACTTAAAAAAAATATTGTCCTCTGGTATGTTGTGAGGAGCAATAAATCGAAGAATCAAGTCAAGCTAAGAAGGAAAAACTAATCTCATTAAAAGCTGAGAAACAAATCTCATTAAAAGTATAAACTATTATCTTTTGTGTTTTCACATTACGTGCTTAATGTTATCAGAGCATTATTACCATAAGTTGAAATGATTCGAAGCAGTGTTATAAGCCAGTATGTTGTTTCACGGCTTTGTAGGTTTGACGCTGCATTTGTTTCAATCCTATCTAGACCCTGGGGAATGGACTGTATGATTTTGGAAGGTCCCTAACTGGCCTAAGCACTCATGGCTCTTTTTATAATAAACCAAGGTTAGAACCTGAAGAAGCATCTTTACATGGATGGTGGCCACTGAACTATGGAGTCCCAACTGTATCCTTAATCCTACTTGCTCTTAGAAAACTCTCCTTATTTCCTTCTGGTGTTTCCACTCTGGTCTCAGAGAACCCTGCTACTTCTTCAAATACCTAGCAAAAGCTCCAGACCTGACCTTGTGCACCTAGTGGGAGAGCTGATGCAAGGCTGAAACATTTGCGTAAGACTTTTCCTGTCTTGGCCATAAAAAAAGAAAAAAAATTTAAAAAATTCTAGAGAAATATGGTTGTAGATACTTCTACTTAACAGATACCAGTTACTCTCTGGGGCTCACAGTAACTAACTCATCCTCTTTCTGGGTCCATCTCCACATAGGAGGTTCCATCACATCCTCCAAGTCTCCTGAGAACATAGAGCTAGACATTTATATTCTCCTGTTTAGAACAAAGAGAACAAGACTCAGAGACAAAGACCTAAGACCTACCTTCATAGTCCTCATGTTTTCATCTGAGAACTTCCTCCTTCCCTGGAAAAGGACATCAGGAATGACCATTCCCTTAAGAGAGGCCATAAACACTCTAGGAAGGGGAATAGCCTTATCCCTATGGACCTCAACTGAACAGCTGTATCTCAATACATTGTAACTTCTGTGCAAGAATGAGCACACATATTTTATTTCATCCTAATGCTGTCCCTTTTATTTGATAATTTGCCTCTTCTAACTCATTGACTTTACATTCTAGATGGTAAGGGTTTGACCACTTTGGAAGAACCGAAAAAGTCAGTGATACTAGCCTGGGAAATGAATTTTAAAAGCAACTTGCTATCAGGCAAAACTTTGTACCTATTACAACTTGTTTGTTACTAAGTCACAGCACTGTGCAGAGAACATTTAGTATAAACTAAAAAATAAGTAGAAAAAATAAACTTATTTTTGCCAGGCACATGAGAGTATTGCATGCTGGGAGGAGGCTGGTGTTTGGGTGGGAAATACCAAACTTTGGCTTTGCCTGTCTCTTCAATGCTTCCAAGTAGGCCATATAGGGAAATATCAAAAAATTGAAAGATTGAAAGCCTTAGTAGTCTAGGTTCCTATAACATTCAGATCTTAAGGACAAGTTAAAATGATGTATATAGGAGTCATTTATAACTTACAAATTATAGCATGAATATAGGAATATTATTTTAATTTGTGGCATTTCTGATTTTTATTTCTTATATTTCACTATTTATTACCCATCACTAAAATATTTAGAGGTTAAGCCCTAGCAGTTAGAGAAACATGACTCAGAGAGATACATGTCAGACTAATTCAGGAAACTTTGCACTGTTTATTTATTTATTTTTTTTTTTAGGCTAGGGAAATTTCTACTCCAGGTCTTGGCTGGGATAAAATGAAATTACACTGAAACTACCATTATATGAGTATTTATACCACAGGGGAAACCTGGAGACAATTCATAAGAAAGAGGAAGAAAAAGAAATTAATTCATAAAGTTTCTAGATGTACTTTATAATTGAAGTATATTATGAACTAAATTGTAGCTTGCCGTTGTTCCTTATTATGGTTTCTGATTCATTTACTTCTGGTTCATTTGCTTGTCATAAATTCTAGAGCCCCAGAGGTACTGAAAATACATTGCTGAATTGCTTTTTGCCACCATAACCTTTTATCTCACTGCTTAAGGCATATATTTTTATGATGCTGGTTTATCTGGGAATAATACCATGTAATTCAGATATAATGCAGACTCAATGGCAGCCAATGAACTTTGTAGAATTCAGACAACTTCCTACTCCTTTAGCCCAATTCCTCCTTAAATCTACTGTCTACCCCTCCTTACTGCCCTCACTCATCCTTCTTTATCACCAGCATTTACCCTTGACCCCCTCTGGAGGCAATGAAACTTTATATATAAAATGTTCAACCAGAGAGAATCCTTCCTTCTCTCCTGCATTCCTTTCTTCTTGCCTTCTTCATGCAAGAAGTATGGAGAACCAACTATGTGACAAGCACTATGCTATCTCCAATGGATACAATATAACTGTGACACAGTCTCCTGATTTTACACTGGGAGGGAGAAGACTGACCTTGCAACATATTATTACATCAAAGTGGGCAGGTGTGTGAATACACGGCTGTGGGAGCAGATGCAGGTCACATAACTCTGCTCGGAAACGAGGGGGACTGCTTCTTAGGATGTGGGACATTTGAGCCAGTAGAAGAGGTAGGGCTGAAAAGGTTGACAGGGGCAGGACCATGGGAGATCACCCATAGCAAGGACAGTAAAGTCCACGCCGTGCACTAGAGGTGGGCAACCATGGCCGTCAGGCCGGATCACCAGCCTGCAACCTAACTTTTAAACAGTTTGGTTGGAACACAGTCATGCAAATTTGTTCAGGATTGTCTGTGAGTGATCTCATGCCACATTGTAGAGCTTAGTTGAGACAAAGACCATATGGTCCCCCCAAAGCCTAATTATTTACCAGCCTGGCCCTTTACAGAAAAAGTTGGCTGACCTCTGCAATAGAACAATGTTTTCAACTCTTTCTCCCCACATCATGGTGCACAAGGAAAATGATAACATTTGAACAGTAAGTTAGGATGAACAGAGATGCTGTTCCTGGCCAGAGGGAGCCGGGCCAGAGCCCTGAGCTACTCAGAGCCCTCTGTGAGTGGTCTTGGGCTGGACGGATGGTCAGTATTTCAGCCTGCTGGGACCTATTCTTAGCCATGGGTTGGGAAAAACTGACCTTTGGAAGGAAAAGTCACTAGAGAGTATGCTGAGCAAGAATTTACATATGTAATATTAAACCAGGAAAAAAGAAGATATTGGAAAATTCAAAAGTAACTTCCTTAGGGAAACCAGAGGTTCAAGCATTTATAGTTCTTACCAGCAAGTTGAAATCCATGAAGCAAAAAAAAAAAAAGGATTTATTGAACAACTTTTATTTGCACAATATTTTACTATTCTGGTGGAAAACAAAGACACAGGCCTGAGGTTATGAAACTTGTTAACTTGGTAGAACAGATTACTCTGGAGACGAGAAGCAGCTGAACACACAGGGTGACATCTGCAATTGGACAAACTGTGGCTGGACCATCTTAGCCCATGCTTCCCTCGAGGACTGGGAAAATGGCACCCCGTTTACATTGGAGAAGAAGAGAGATGGCTGCCAACTCTGGCAGCCTTCTGTGACTCGACGCTCCTGATGGAGACAGAACCCAGGACTCTGAAAAATGCCAGGAGTCGCCTCTGCTTCCGAACAATCAGGAAAGGACATGACGTCACCATAGCTAGGCAAGAGTAGCTTCTCATGTTTGTGGCTACCACCTATCACATTGCCAGAAATTCTGTCATTAGAGGTTCTAGTTTAAGAGTCTCTTCTTAAATTGTCAACACTCCCGACCCCAGAAGTGGCTGAGTCACTTTCATCTAATATCTTTCTGAAGCTTCTTTC